>NC_091268.1:26552875-26865250 GCF_042477335.2 Ovis canadensis
AAAAACAAACAAACCAACAAAAACAAAAAAACTGGGAATAAAACTACCATCTGGCCCAGCAATCCCACTATTACACCCTGAGGAAACCACAACCGAAAAAGACACATGTACCCCAGTGTTCGCTGCAGCACTGTTTACAATAGCTAGGATGCGGAAGGGACCTAGGTGTCCATCAACAAACAACTGGAGAAGGGAGTTGTGGTCTATAAACACAATGGAATATTATTCAGCATTCTGAAGGAGACCAACCCTGGGATTTCTTTGGAAGGAATGATGCTAAAGCTAAAACTCCAGTACTTTGGCCACCTCATGGGAAGAGTTGACTCATTGGAAAAGACTCTGATGCTGGGAGGGATTGTGGGCAGGAGGAGAGGGGATGACCGAAGATGAGATGGCTGGAGGGCATCACGGACTTAATGGACATGAGTCTGAGTGAACTCCGGGAGTTGGTGATGGACAGGGAGGCCTGGTGTGCTGTGATTCATGGGGTGGCAAAGAGTCGGACACAACTGAGCGACTGAACCGAACTGAATATAAAGGAACCCATTTGAGTCAGTTCTACTGAGGCGGATGAACCTAGAGCCTATTATACAGAGTGAAGTCAGAAAGAAGACAGCTATCATATATTAACACATGTTTATGGGATCTGCAAAATCCTACCGGCAGGCAGCAAAGGAGACACAGCATAAAGAAGAAACTTTTGGACACAGTAGGGGAAGGAGAAGACGGTATGGTTTGAAGAATCGCATTGAAACATATACATTACCATATGCAAAATAGCCAGTGGGAGTTTGCTGTATGAAGCAGGGAACCCAAAGCTTTGCTCTGTGACAACCTAGAGGGGTGGGATGGAGAGAGATGGGTTCAAGAGGGACGGGACATAAGTATACTTGTGGCCAATTCATGTTGATGTATGTCAGAAACCATCACAATATTATAAAGGCATTATCCTCTGATTAAAAAATTTTTTAAGTAAATTAAAAAAGATATAAAGGGAATAAAACTAACTATCAACATTAGGAACAAAACAAAGTACATTGCAATAATCTGAGAGACATTAAAACAGTGAGAGAATTTTATGTGCAATCATTTCAATAAATTTGACAACTTAAATTTTAAAAAAAACATTCAATTCTCTGAATGAAATGAATTACCAAAACTGACGGAAGAAATAGCAAATCAAAATAGTTTTACTTAAATAATCAGATTCATAATTAAAAGCATTCCACAAAGAAAACTCCAGTCCTAGAGGGCTTCACTGGTGAATGTTAGCAAACTTTTAAGGACTTTTGTCAAGCCGGGTGAATGCTAAGGAGACCTCTGTCTCCCATAAATCTATGTCCTGAACAAAATACTGAAAAGTCAAAGCCAACAGATGAAGTTTGATTCTAGAATGCAGTGCTGGTTTAACACTTGAAGAATCAATGCAATTTGCCACAGTAAGAGGTTAAAAGGGAAAAAACATACAATCATCTCAATAGAGGCAGAAAAAGCTTTGGGGGAAAAGCCCAGGTGCATTCATGACAAAAACTCCCAGAAAACCAGATCAAGTGTATCTACAAAATATCTACAGCTAACATTGTACCTAGTGACAAACAGCTTTGCTCAAAGATCGGAATTTCTATTGAACATTTTATAGAAAGTCCTAAACATGACAATAAAAGAAAAATTGAAAGACATAGACGTTAGAAAGGAAGAGCCAAAAGTATCCTTATTTACACACTGCATAACTGTATATGTAGAAAATCCTAAGGAATCTACCAAACAAAACAAGAACCCACCAGAACCAATAAGCAAACTCAGCAATACTGTAGGATATGAAGAGAACATTAAAAAAAAGTCATTCTATTACATCAGTAATGAATAACTGAAAGTGAAATTTTAAAATACCACTTAAAATAACATCAAAAAACATTAAATACATAAGATTGAATTTCAACTTATATATAAAACCACTAAAACTTACAAAACATCACTCAGAGAAAGTAATCTAAATACATGAAGAGACATATTATGTTCACGGACTGGAAAATTCAGTGTTAAGGTGTCAATTCTTTTCAAATTCACATACAGATTTAACACAACCTCAACAAAAATTTCAGTGGGGTATTGTTTGCTAGAAATTGACATACTGAACATAAGATTTGTATGGGAATACAAATGTTTTCCAAAAACAGTTTTGGAAAAGAAGTATAGCTTTAAAAAACAGACAAATAGAACAATGGAACAGAACAGAAAGTCTTGAAATAGATTTACTTCTATGAAATCAATCCCATTTCTTTAAAAGGTACCAAAACAATTTAATGGAAAAATGAAAATCTTTTCAACAAATGATGCTGGAACAATTAGATATCCATACAGAAAAACAAAAAACTTTGACCCATCAGTCATTTCACAGACAAAACTTAGAATGAGAGGGATCAAAATTCTAATGTTATTGCTGCAACTGTAAAGATTCTAGAAAACATAGGAGTATCTCTTAGTGATCTTGGGATAAAGATTTCTTAGACAAGGCACAGAAATTATCATAAAAGTTTTTAAAATGTTAAAATATTTCATTAAAAAATTATGTAAAATGGATATCACTAAGAAAATTAAAAGCCACTGATTAGGAGAAAAATAAATATGTACAGCTGACAAAGGATTTGTACCCAGAATACAGAAATGAATTTTATATCTCAATGACAAAGTGACAACAAAATAAAAATGAACCTTCCTTTATGAAGGAAGATATAGGAATGTCCAATAAGCACACAAACAGAGCACTCAATTTCATTAGTTGCAAGGAAATGCAATTTGAAATCAATGAGAGATCACTACACACCATCGTAATGGCTAAAATTGAAAGCTGTCAACCTCATGTTGTCAAGAATGTAAAGCCAATTAACTTCTATACACAGTGGAGATGTGTAAAATGGTACAACCAGAATGACTGTTTCTAATGTTAATCATAAACCTTCTCTATGATCCAGAGATTCCACTCACAAAATAAATGAAAATATATATATATATATTTTTAAAAAGCCTTGTACAGGAATGGTGACAGCAGCTTTGTTCACTGTAGCCAAAACCCAAGAATTACCCAAATGCTCGACAACAGGTGAATACATAAATGATGCTGTGTTCCTACAGTGGAACAATGTCTAACAAGAAAAGAATTCATGCCTGCATGCAGAGTCACTTATTGTGTCTGACTCTTTGTGACCTGCCACGCTCCTCTGTCCATGCGATTTTCCAGGCAGTCCTGGAGTGGGTGGCCATGCCCTCCTCCAGGGGGTCTTCCCAACCCAGGGATCAAACCCACATCTCTTATGACTCCAGGATTGGCACGCAGGTTTTTTATCACTAGCACCACCTGGGAAGCCCAAGAAAAGAATGAACTGCTGATAAATCTCACACCATGGAAGGACCCGAAAACAGGCTGCGCGAAAAAGGCTGAACACAGAACAGGACACACTGTACGATCCGGCTACATGAAGTCCTAGGAGAGGCAAAACCAGTCCATGGCGGAAGAAGTGGGGACAACGTAGCCACTCAGCGCGGGTGGGGGGTGGCCGGAAAGGATGTGAGCCATCTTTCTGGGGATGAAAACATTCTGTGTCTTGGTAAGCGTGTGGGTTACACAGATGTGTGAATCTCATTGAACTCTATACATTTAAGATCTGTGCATTTTTCTCTAAGGATCTCAGTTTTTAAAAAGCCTTAAAAATTGGAACAACCACTGCTGCCAGTCCTGAAGTTCCTGTGCAGAGAAAGCCATATTCTAGATTGCTCCTTTCCGTCACCATCATAGACGCCTCCATTTATTGAGCATCTACTATGTACTGGGCACCCTTCTAACTGCTTTATGTAGATTAGCTACCCAACATTCCCAAATGGTCTTCATGATATTCGTCATTTTGACTTTACAGATGGGAAAGCTGACCGACACATTCCCAGTGGCGGCCTCACCTGGGAGAACTTTACAGTTGGATTTCAGTTAACGACAGGGGCAATACCATGTCCTGAGGGGATATGGCTTTGCCACTGGCTAGGTGACGTCACACTTTGCATTTAACGACATCAAGTTCACGAGTGAAGATTGTAGATCTCAGAAACAAAGCTCATCAAGACAAGACTGAAATACAGGTTTTCTGGAGCACACAAGAGCAAAGGGACTATATAGGACACTGAGGCTGGTGAGGAAGGGTACTTCTGCCTGGGGACCCCCCGAGGGGCTGTGTTTGGGTCATGCCAGGTCCTCCCATGCAGTCTTCCAACCTTTTGCATCCTTCATGCAACTTCACCCAACCCGTGAGGGACAAACCCAACAGGCAGGCTGTCATGGGAGCAATTTAGGAGCACCCCAAAGTCCCATGAAGTCACTGTGTGAATTTACCATTTCCCTGGGGAAGCAGCTGAATTATAAATGGAGTCCTTTATTTTTAATATTGACTTATTTTCCCATGTTGGGCCTTAGTTGCGGCAGGCAGAATCTTCGTTTTATCATGTGAGATCACGTTTTATCTAGGGCAAGGACTCTAGCTGTGGCACGTGGGCCTCAGTAATTGTGGTACACGGGCTTGGTGGCCCCCCTGCATGTGGGATCTTAGTACCCAACCAGGGAGAAAACCCAAGGCCCCTGCATTGGAATGTAGAGTCTTAACCACTGGACCACCAGGAAATCCCTGGAGTTCACTTTCAAGCACATCTGTGTGTCCATTGCTACATGTGGCCAAAAAGGAAGAACCATAGTGCTTTAGGGTCCCCGCTTCCTTTCTAGGTTTCTGTTGGCCATTGGGGGAAAAGGTGCCCCTCAATACCCCAAATGCATTGAGAGCTTTGGTTGCCCGGAACATGTGTTTGTGCAAATGAGAAAGCCGTGTGTCTCCCTGGGCAGAGGCAGCTCCATGCTCGTGTGCTCAAACTTGGCAAGTGGGTTATGGGTTGGGTTTTGTCTCCCACTTGCCCCATCATGGGACATCCCATGGGATTACATACGACCTGCCCAGTTACACCCAGCAGCCCTTACAGAGGACTTGGTTCTCCATCCAAGAGGAGAACCCCAAACAGTTGCTGTTTCCTACCCCGCGTACCCACAGAGCTCCGCTATGGTAAGAGAACCTCTTTGTAACCACACCTCAAACAAGAGCCCTGCTTAGACAATGAAGGAGCCACCTTTGACTGAGGTCTGTGTGCATAATTACAAGTGCCATTGCAGGGGTCTCCTGACATCACAAAACCTCATCCTTTCACAATGAGAAGAATCAAGGCAAAGTCAAACCCACAGAAATGGGCTGGCCCATGTTTTGTTGCGTCTCTCATCCTGGATTTCTTCACTCAGGCCCCTCTGTCTTCTACGCTCACTCCCTCAAAAGATCCCACCTTGATCCTGCTCACCTTCCCTGGTTTAAGTAAAAGTCATTGGGTATCTTTTTAAAATTAATTTAAAAACCACTCTGTATGGTGAGAAATGAGACTCAGAGAGGAAGAGTATGTCCATAGCCACACAGCTAGTACAGTCAGAGCCAAAGTTAGACCCAGGGCTGCCAACTCCAAATTCTGTGCTCTTTCCGTGTGTCCATCTCAATTGGGGTCCAAGCCAGGAAGGCACCCGCAAAAATATCAATATTCATGACACTTTAGAGGGTGGTATTGATGCCTCCTTAGAGGTAAATACACCTCTGTGCATGCATGCATTCCTGCTCAGTCATGTCTGCCTCTTGACCCTGCCAGGCTCTTCTGTCCATGAGACTCTCCAGGCAAGAATATTAGAGTGGGTTGCCATTTCTTCCTCCAGGGATCTTCTCAAACCAGGGATCAAACCCGTGTCTTCTGCATTGGCAGGTGGGTTCTTTACCAGCTGATCCACCAGGGAAGCCCTAAATATGCCTCTAATGAATCCAAATTAAAATCATGATGAGCCATCATTTTATGCATGCCAGGCTGGCAAAAATTAAAGTAACAAGTGGCAGGCGCAAAAATGGTTCCAGAGATGTGCTCGTCCCAATCTCTGGAACATATGAGTCTGTTCTGCTATGCGGCAAGGGTGAGTTTAGGGTACAGATGGAGATAAGGACGCCCGTCAGTTGATCGAAGATGAGATTAGCTGGGTAGGTCCAGCATCCATCAGACAGGAAGATGGAGACAGAGAAGGGGAGGGAGATGTGAGTAATCCGCTGTTACTGGCTTTGTGGGAAGGCGCCACAAGCCAAGGAAGGTGGGTAGTCTCTGGCGGCAGAAAAGACCTAGGAAATGGATTCTCCCCAGGGAGTCTCTGGAAAGAATGTGGCCCTGCTAACACCTTGATTTTTAGCCCAGTGAGACCCATTGCAGACTTCTGAACCACCGCACTGTAGGATGATTACTTTGTGTCATTAAGCCTCTAAGGAAGTAATCATTTGTTACCCCAGCAACAGGATGCCAAACAGCCAGCAGCTCTCCTGCACGCAGTAGTGCTGGGCGTTGTGGGGACACAAGATCTCCAAACCCAGCCTTGGGAGAGAGGGAAAGTGCGGAACTGAGGAGACTTTCTGGAAGAGGCAGTATCTAGAGTTATGTGATCCTGCAGTCCCACTCTGGGGCATATATCCAGAGAAAACTACAACTCCAAAAGGTATCGTGTTCTTAGCAGCACTATTCACAGTAGCCAAAACAGGGAAAAAACCTAGATGGCCCCTGACAGATGAATGGATAAAGAAGATGGGGTGCATATAGGCAATGGAATAATACTCAGCCATAAAAAGTGAAATACCATTTGCGGCAACATGGGTGCAACTAGAGATCATAGTAAGTGAAGCAAGTCAGAGAGAGAAAGACAACTATCATATGATGTCACTTATATGTGGAATCATATCACTTATAGGTGGCATCACTGATTCAATGGACATGAACCTGGGCGAACGCTGGGAGCGAGGGAGGGACAGAGAAGCCTGGTGTGCTGCAGTCCATGGAGTCGCAAAGAGTCAGACATAACGTGGCGACTGAACAACATCTGGGGAAGCTAAAATACGGCACAAATGAACCCACACAAAACAGAAACACACACACAGACATAGAGAACATACTTGTGGCTGCCAAGAAGGAAGGAGGGCAATCGAGGGATTGACTGGGAGTTTGGGGTCGATAGATGCAACTATTACATTTAGAATGGATAAACAACAAAGTCCTGCTGTGTAGCACAGGGAACTATCTTCAACATCCAGTGACAAGCCATAAAGGAAAAGAATAGTAAAAACCATGCATATATGTATGTAACCGAGTCACTTTGCTATACAGCAGAGACTGACGCATTGTAAATCAACCATACTTCACTTTTTTAAAAATTGAAGGAGAAAAAAAGAAAAAAACCTTAAGGTTCAAGTCACAGAAGGAAGGGGCTGTGGTTTCCACAGAGATCTCTAGGGAAAGGCAAGCTAGAAAGGGGTGCCTGGGGGAATAACAAGGAGTTGGTTCTCTGCACGGGAGGATGGAGCAGGCATTGAACGTGATCGTGGGTGATGGCCACTATTAAGGGTCATGGACTTCAGGGGATTCTAGTTGGGGCATCAAATTTGCCTTTTGCAAAGCCCACCCTGGCTGTGGAGAGTGGATGGGAGGGTGGCCTGGAAGGAGGTTGACTACGTGAGAGGTCACTGCAGCATCCAAGCTGAAGGTGATGGCGGCTTGGACCAGGCACTGGGCCAAATGCCCGTGGTCATGGCAGCGGACTCGCCTGGACCTGGGGATGGCGGGGAGGAGCTACCTGGGTGTCTTGTTTGAAGTTCCTGGCACGTCCCTTCCACGTTCTTTTCACCTCATCCTCTCAAGTCTCCAAAATCTGGCCTGTGCTCCTTGAAACCACCGCCAGCTCCCTCCTGTCCCTGGAGGGATGTTTGTCATGGAACAGGGGTTGTCACTTACCATCTGCTAAGAGAGCCCCCAGCGGAGGATGAGGCGTGTTAATTAGGAAGGGGCAGAGGAGAGGGAAAGACGACTGCCGTCTGCTCGGAGGCTTTGGAGGAAGGGACGGGACCAGGATGGGGAGATGGAACTGGTGACCCCAATTTAGTTAAAACTGCAGCGGCCTCAAGGTCTGAACTAGAGGGACCCAGATGTCCTTGGCAGTGCCCTTAGCAGACAGATGGAGTTTCCGCAGTCCCTGCCTCGAAAGTGGCTCTGGGCCTTCTCAGACAGAGTGGGGTCAGCAGGTGGAGGTCTGGCTACACAGGGGGTCCATGGGGGGGTACCTGGGCAGGAACCATGACCATGGTTGGGGGGATGATGGGTCTGTTGGCTACAAAAGATGGGGTGTACAGGGAAGAGGAGGAAGGAAGGGAGGGAGGGAAGCTGGCTGTAGGACAAAGAGATTCATTCTGAAAAGGATAGATACCATTTTCCAGGCAAAGTTGGGTAAGAGGTTCTTGTACAGCCCAAATACTGTGTAAGTGAAGAATTTAAAAAAAAAATCCATTTAGTCTTTACAATGATCACACAGAGAAAAGGCATGGGTCCCATAACATGGTCATCTGATAGATGGGCAAACTGAGGCCCAGACAAATTAAAAAGTCAGTGCTCGTCAGTGTGCAAGACTGCAGTTCTGGCCTGCAGCTTGCATGGGCTTTGTTTATCCACACAAGGGGACTGTAAGCTTAAGAGCAGGGCCCTGTGTGCTGGTCCTGTGAACCTCTCCCCAAACACTGAGCCACAGCAACTGGCTGACTTGGTCCCCTGACTGACCCTTGGTTAGCTCTGATGATGCAAGGTGATAATAACGTCAATCCCAGCTCAGAAAGAAATTGTTGCTCTAAACCACGGATAGGCAAGCATTTTCCTTACAGGGCCAGTTAGTATTTGGGGCATTGCAGGATGTTAGGCCTTCAAGGACTCAACTTGGAGGCCTGGGCATAGCTGTGTTCAAATCAAACTCTATAAAATGGGGGACTGGATGGATGTGACCCACAGTTTGCAGAACCCCACACACCCTCTATAGGGGATCCCCTAGTGGCTCAGTGGTGAAGAATCTGCCGGCCAGTGCAAGAGATGTAGGTTCAATCCCTGGTCTAGGAAGATGCCCTGGAGAAGAAAATGGCAACCCAATCCAGTATTCTTGCCTGGCAAATCCCATGGACAGAGGAGCCTGGGGGTGGCGGGGGGCGGGGGCGGGAGGCTATAGTCGTGGGGTCACAAAAGAGGCAGACATGATTTAGTGACTTATATTCCATAAGCTATTTACTGAAAACCCAGCTATGAGGATGTGATGTTTGATCTTAAAGAAAGAGGCTCACGTTCTTTCTTCTTCCTTTCTCCAAGAAAATGAACAAAATCTGCATGAGGACAGAATAGTGACGTTGACTCATAATTTGGTGTTTACTCCTTTCCAGTGCCTTTTAGTCATTCGATGCAGTCCCTTAAGATCATTCTGAGGAGGAAAAGTTTCACCCCATTTGCCAGGTTCAATCCCTGGGTCAGGAAGATCCTCTGGAGAAGGGAATGGCAACCCACTCAAGTACTCTTGCCTGGAGAATCCCATGGACAGAGGAGCCTAGCGGGCTACAGCCCATAGCGTTGCAACATTAGATGGAAACCACACTCCAACCAGAGGATGTAGGTGAGAGACACACACACACACTTTGGTTGTGCGCCTAGCATTAGAACTGCACCGACCAGAAGATGATAATCATTTGCTAGCCAGCAAAAACCTGGGTCTTTCTGCCCTCGAACTCAAAAACAGAGACAGATTCTTGCTTATTTCCTATCCACACCCTGCACCACTTGTTGGTTCCTGAGAAATCTTCCAACAGCCACAGGGGCTGGGATAAACTACCTAAGAAGAGACAATTTAAAAAAAAATAGTGCCCTCATGAAAAGATGCTCATCATTACTAATTATTAGAGGAATGAAAATTAAAACCATAATGCAGTACCACCTCACACAGGTCAGAATGGCCACGATTAAAACTGTACCAATAATAAATGCTGGAGAAGGGAATCATCTTACACTGTTAGTGGGAATGTAAATTGGTGCATCCACTATGGAAAATAGTATGGAGGGTCCTCAAAAAGCCAAACACTCGAGTTGCCATATGATCCAGCAATCCTACTCCTGGGCATATACCCAGACAAAATATAATTTGGAAAGATACAAATAATCCTATGTTCATAGTAGCACTATTCATAACAGTCAAAGCATGGAAACAATCTAAATGTCCCCGGACAGATGAATGGATAAAGAAAATGTGATACATATGTCCAATGGAATATTAGCCATAAAAATGAAATAATGCCATTTGCAGTAATATGAACGAACATAGAGGTCATACTATGCAAAGAAAGAAAAACAAATAGTATATCAGTTATATGTGGGATATAAAATATGACCTAAATGAACCCATCTACAAAACAGAAACAGACACACAGATGTAGGACAGACATGCGGTTGCCAAGGGGAAAGAAGGGTGGCGAGGGATGGATTGGGAGTATGGGATTAGCAGATGCAGATTACTTTAAAAATTAATTTTATTTATTTTTGGCTGTGCCGGGTCTTTGTTGCTACACCAGCTTTTCTCTAGTTGTGGCACACGGGCTTCTTATTGCAGCGCCTTCTCTTGCTGCAGAGCAGAGGTTCTAGGGTGCCCAGGCTTCAGGAGTTGCAGCTCCCAGACTCCAGAGCACAGGCTCAGTAGTTGTGGCACGTGGGCTTAGTGGTTCCGTGACATGTGGGATCTTTCCAGACCAGGGACTGAACCCATGTCTCCTGCATTGGCAGGTGGATTCTTTTCAAGTGAGCCACCAGAGAAGCCCCAGATGCAAACTATTATATAAACTGTGGAAATTTCTGAAAGAGATGGGAATACCAGACCACCTGACCTGCCTCTTGAGAAATCTGTATGCAGGTCAGGAAGCAACAGTTAGAACTGGACATGGAACAACACACTGGTTCCAAATAGGAAAAGGAGTAGGTCAAGGCTGTATATTGTCACCCTGCTTATTTAACTTCTATGCAGAGTACATCATGAGAAACACTGGACTGGAATAAACACAAGCTGGAATCAAGATTGCCGGGAGAAATCTCAAAACCTCAGATATGCAGATGACACCACCCTTATGGCAGAAAGTGAAGAGGAACTAAAAAGCCTCTTGATGAAAGTGAAAGAGGAAGGTGAAAAAGTTGGCTTAAAGCTCAACATTCAGAAAACAAAGATCATGGCATCCAGTCCCATCACTTCATGGCAAATAGATGGAGAAACAGTGAAAACAGTGGCTGACTTTATTTTTGGGGCTCCAAAATCACTGCAGATGGTGATTGCAGCCATGAAATTAAAAGACGCTTACTCCTTGGAAGGAAAGTTATGACCAACCTAGATAGCATATTCAAAAGCAGAGACATTACTTTGTCCACAAAGGTCCAACTAGTCAAAGCTATGGTTTTTCCAGTGGTCATGTATGGATGTGAGAGTTGGACTGTGAAGAAAGCTGAGCACCAAAGAATTGATGCTTTTGAACTGTGGTGTTGGAGTAGACTCTTGAGAGTCCCTTGGACTGCAAGGAGATCAAACTAGTCCATCCTAAAGGAGATCAGTCCTGGGTGTTCATTGGAAGGACTGATGCTGAAGCTCCAATATTTTGGCCACCTGATGCGAAAAACTGACTCATTAGGAAAGGCCCTGATGCTGGGAAAGATTGAGGGCAGGAGGAGAAGGGGACGACAAAGGATGAGATGGTTAGATGGCATCACCAACCCAATGGACATGAATTTGAGCAAGCTCTGGAAGATGGTGAAGAACAAGGAAGCCTGGTGTCCTGCAGTCCATGGGGTTGCAGTCGGACATGACTGAGTGACTGAACAACAACAACCACACACACACACACACACACACACACACAGACTATTTATATATAGTCAAATCAGAAAGAAAGAAAAATATCAGATTAACACATATATATGGAATCTAGAAAGTACTGATGAACCTATCTGCAAGGCAGCAGCAGAGATGCAGACAGAGAAAGGACTTATGGGCACAAGGGGGTAAGGAGAAGGTGGGAAGAATTGAGAGAGGAGCGCTGAAACGTACACATTACCATGTGTAAAATTATTAGATTGGTACAAAAGTAATCTCAGTTTTGCACTGTTGGACTTTGTCATTTGATATTGGAATACATTCTTAAATAAATGCGGTTATGTTAAAAAAATCAGATGACATATCAGAGCACTCAATCAGAAGAGATATGCAAATAGGTTATATTTTGATCCTCCATCTTGGTTTTTAAGAATTCTTCGTGCTGAGAAAGACCTTAAGAAATCATTTGTGTATACACACGTAGAGAACAAACATACGATACTGAGAGGAGATAGGGGTGAGTGAGGTGAATTTGGAGATTGGGATTAACATATATACACTATTGATACTATGTATAAAACAGATAACCTACTGTTTCCTCAGTTCACTTCTGCTGCTCAGTCATGTCCAACTCTCTGCGACCCCATGAATCGCAGCACGCCAGGCCTCTCTGTCCATCCCCAACTCCCAGAGTTCACTCAGACTCATGTCCATCGTGATGCCATCCAGCCATCTCATCCTTTGTCGTCCCCTTCTCCTCCTGCCCCCAATCCCTCCCAGCATCAGAGTCTTTTCTAGTGAGTCAATGCTTCACATGAGGTGGCCAAAGTACTGGAGTTTCAGCTTCAGCATCAGTCCTTCCAAAGAAATCCCAGGGCTGATCTCCTTCAGAATGGACTGGTTGGATCTCCTTGCAGTCCAAGGGACTCTCAAGAGTCTCCTCCAACACCACAGTTCAAAAGCATCAATTCTTCGGCGCTCAGCCTTCTTACTGTACAGCCCAGGGAACTCTACTCAGTGCTCTGTGGTGACCCAAATAGGAAGGAAACCCATGGAAGAGGGGATATAGGTACAGGTGTGACTGATTCACTTTGCTGTACAGCAGGAACTAACGCAACCTGGTAAAGCAACTATACTCCAATAAAAAAGAAAACATGATCTTACTGATATCAGGTAATTTTAAAATTTAATCTCAACTACATTTTCTCAGATTTTGTTTGCCCTGCCCCAACCCCACAAAGAAATCATTTGTGTCTAAACAGAGCCATGCCCGAAGAGTCCCTTGTTACAGAAGAGGTAAAGAAGTTGAACCAATAGCCCAACAGCATTTGAGGTAATGAGCAGAACTGACATGTCAGACAGGTCTTTGTCCTGCAAAGCAGAAGAAAGGGCCAGAAGCCAGAGAGCAAAGGAGAAAATGCTTAGGGAGGAGAAGGAAGAAGAGTGACTCTAAAATCTGTTGGTTTTCCCAAGAAATTAAAACAAAAAGGAAAAACAGAGGCATAGCTGAGGAAATGATTTGACCCTGAAGAATATTCTTAAGGTTTTAGTATCAGGAAATAAATTCTGAAAATATCCAGGAAGACAAAGATTAGCCCACAAAAAGCCAGAAATATTTCTGGGAAAACAAAAAAAATCAGAATAGAACAAAATCTAAAGAATTTTGAGAGGAAAAGCCATGATGTAGCCATTTAATGCCCAACCAAGCTGTTCATGCTTAAAGCTGAGAAAAAGACACCAGAAAAATAAAAAGGCAAGGAAAAGTGAATTGGTGGTGACTAAGCAATCTGTATGTCAAAACTGCAGTAAATAGAACAGTGCGATGCTAGCGTAAGATTAGTCCTTTCATCAATGGAACTGAAATCAACCACCTTAAAATGGACTCCATTATAATTTTGTAAAACTTAGGGACAAGGCAAGAGTCATGCTATCTTTCTGCTACTTTTAAAAACTACACTGGAGGTTGTAGTCTGTGTAAAAATGAGAAGATCTATAAATATTAGAAAAAGAAATACAAAATTAATTATTTACAAAGGATACAATAGAAAAGATAAGGGAAAAAGTTGATCCCCTGGAGGAAATGGCAACCCACTCCAGTATTCTTGCCTGTAAAATCCTATGGAGAGAGGAGCCTGGTGGGCTACAGTCCCTGGGGTCGTGAAGAGCTGGACGCAACTGAGCATGGACACACACACAGAGAAGATGTTTTAAGTCTTAACAGACTAATAAATTTGACTGATAAATTTTAAGGTTCTACATAACACAATACAACAAAGTTAAAAGTCAAGCAACACTGAAGATATTTGTAGCATATATAATAATTATCTAGAGAAATATATATATATAAAATTGGGTGGAGAAAACCCTTTTTACACTGGTTAAAGCAAATCAAAAAGAAAATTCTGAACAGTGGCTATGAATGACCAATTTACATAAGGTGACCACACAAAATGATCATGAAAAAATCATTTAACTGCATGAGCAATCAGAGAAATGCAAATTTAAACAATGAAATAATGTTTCTATCTATATTAAATTGCCCCAAAATTAAAAATGGTAATTGCTTTCATATATCGCTGGTGATAAATTGCTATAGCCCTTTGAGAATATTTTGGCAGTAAAATATTAATAAGTGCATGCCCCAGGATGGAGGTTTCACTACCACCCCCTGGAAAAGCACAAACAACAATTTGCCCATGTCAATAAGAATGCCTGAACAAGTGTGTCTAACACATGGTGTGTAACAACAAAATCAAAAGACTACCCAAATGCCCACTGCTGCATGAATGAATGGACTCTGATATATTTGTACCATAATATATTGCACAGCAGTTAGAAAGAAGGAAATCTAAGTATACTGAGAGAGCTTGAAGATACGTGTTTTTTTTTAAAGCAAATTGAAACATGATGTGTACATCATACATACATATTCCTGACTCCAAAACAAGAACAATAGATTCTAAGGTTGTGGATATGAACACGTAGGAAAAGGTCTGGAAAGGCATACTCTAAACCAGTGACAGAGATCAGGCCAGAGAAAGCAAAGGACGGGAGGCCTGGGATCATGGCTAGTGGGCCAAGGCGACTTTCCTCTTATAAGCCTCCTTTTTAAAACAGCCAGGTTGTGATGAATGTAAGTCTCTGAAAGGATCGAGACTATACATATCAACCTCTTGTGCATCAAAGTCCTGAAAATGATCTTGGGAAATAGCTGGTCGAATCCTAGCAAAACAGGCAATGGATATGAGTGGGGGCCCAGACTCAGACGTGTAAGGCGGGGTCTAGTTAACTCGAGTGAACAAATTTCAGGAGGAAAAGTTCTGCTTGTTCAAGTTCCTGGAGGATCAACCTAGTGACCTAAGAAAGGAGTAATTTTTCTGGTTCCCCGTGACAGTACACACCCAGTTACAAAAATCAGAATTCCCAAGTTCAAGTGCTAACTCCATTACTTCTAAACTGGCAATCTTTGGGCAAACATAAAACTTCTATGTGCGTAGAATGGGATGACATGGCATGCCCCATCTACCTTCTGGGATTATTTTGAATCTTACTGCTAATGAGATAATATCTCATTAGCAAAAGTGCTATGAAGGGTGACAGAACTATGAAGACATAAAATATGACACTGCCCCCCCCCAAAAAAAACCCAACACACCAGGGTAAAATATGCACATAGTCACTGAGAAATTAAAAATTTGTTTTAAAATGGCTCTTTCCAGAGGGATGGTACGGAGAGGGAGGGGGGTTCAGGATGGGGAACACGTGTATATCTGTGGCGGATTCATGTTGATGTATGACAAAACCAATACAATATTGTAAAGCAATTAACCTCCAATTAAAATAAATAAACGTATATTAAAAAAAACAAAATGGCTCTTTTCCATCCAGAATTTCTCATCCGTTCAATATCTCATACCACATTCTTTTTTAAAAGCCCAGATGAAATAATTAGTCAAATAGTAAAAACAAAACCATTAAAAAAACTTCAACCATATGATTCTTGAACATAAAGGAAATATTTGATCACATGAAGACGTTAAACTCCTTTACACCATGCAAACTATTATATATAGAACAGATGAACAACGAAATCCTGTGGTATAGTGCAGGGAACTATATTCAATATCTTGGGATAAACTATAATTGAAAATATATGAAAAATAATGTGTAGATACATATATAACCAGAATCACCTTGTTGTACAGCAGAAGTTAACACACCACAACTAAATCAACTATACTTGAATAAATTAAAAAATAAACTCCATTACATCAAATAATGTGTAAAGGATAATAGTCTTTCTTTGGAGGGGTACTAATTCTTTGATAGTGTGTATTTTACACTTTCGGCATCTTAATCCAGATGCTAAATTTTTATTGCAAATGTATTTTCAATTTCATAATATTTTCAGTTGAAAAAGGAGATTAATCTACCCAAGTGGCTCCAAACATACTTTTTAAAAAGTTTTCTAGTAACTGAATGGTGTATCAGGTTTTAAAATTGATTCTAAATTAAATCTCAGTTGCTCAGTCCCACCAACCTGAAAGCCACATGTGGCTAGTAACTACCTTACAGGATAGCATAGTCCTAGGATAAATCTGACTTTCATCAACCCATGCCCCAGCCCTAGGGCGAGCAGCCCTTCTCCCAGCCTCCTGAAGCCTGTCACAGTGGCTCTCCAATCAATATTCACGAATATTTTGAGACTTACACTCCTCCTCCGATAGATCCATCCTGGCATCCTTTCCCGGTTCTTGCTGTGACTTTTCCCATGAGGTGCACAGCCAGGCCCATCACCACTCATCTTGAGTTCTCAGGCTCTAAATGGTATAGAACAATGGGATTAATAATAATAACAAAGCACAGTGGGTTCTGGGCTTCCTAGGTGGTGCTAGTGGTAAAGAACCTGTGTGCCAATGCAGGAGATGTAAGAAACACAGGTTCAATCCCTGGGTTGGGAAGATCCCCTGGAGGAGAGCATGGCAACTCCAGTATTCTTGCCTGGAGAATCCCATGGACAGAGGAACCTGGCAGGTTACAGTCCACAGAGTCGGACATGACTGAAGTGACTTTGCACGCACGCACAGTGCGTTTGACCTGTTGAGAAGATCGTGGTGGCCAATGCTTTCCACTCTTATCAATAACATATACCCTCCCATTTACAGACAGGAGATTGGGACTTAGAACAGCAGCAAGGTAGGGTCAGGTGTAAGTGGCAGACACTCACTGCTGGGACCAGAGCTGATGGGCCCTAACCCCTTGCTCTCACCCCTTTTCCATGCTGTTCTGTGTCTTTTGTGTGTTAAGGCTTCCTCCCCACCGTGCAGTCACCCACAGGGACCCTGAACCCTCCTTGCAGCATCAAGTGCATTGGGGTCTCATCCATGGAGTTGCTTCTTCTCAGAGTAAGTCATTAGGCCAAGTCGAAGGAACCACAATACGAGAGCCTACTGGGCGGCAGGCCCTCTGCGATAGGAACCCACTTTACAGAGAATGGCCAACTTGCCCAAGAGCCAACAGCTAAGAAGGCGGGGCTGGGATTTCATATTCAGATCTGTGTGCCACGTGACTGATGATGGAAGGTGCTTCCCTCGGCGGCTCAGTCTCCACTTCTGAGTTTATTAACCCCCTTCTTTGGATCTGTCGTCATAAACTGTTATAACCCATAACATGTCCAATATTTTGGCCACCTGATGTGAAGAGCCCTCATTGGAAAAGACCCCAATGCTGCGAAAGACTGAGGGCAGGAGGAGAAAGGGTGACAGAAGACGAGATGGTTAGCTAGCATCATTGACTCAATGGACGTGGACGCTCGCGAACTCGAGGAGATGGTGAAGGACAGGGAGACTGGCATGCTGCAGTCCACGGGGTCGCAGAGTCAGACATGACTGAGCGACTCAAGAACAGCAACCCTGCAAAATGTGTAGCTGTGCCTTCCAGGAAGCTAGAGAGGCAAACTTGGGCCCTACTTCAGACCTGCTGAATCAAACCATGGGTGGGAGCTTTGTTTAATAAGCATGATGCACCCCCTCCATCTGGTGAGTGAGTGGCCCGGCCTCTTCCTGGCCATCTACATAAGCCGTGCAGAACTTCTCCACTGGGGCAAAAACCACAAGCCTACATGTGGGAAGGGGTGGTTTAAACAGTCCCCTGCTTTCTGCCTCCAGCATCTGCCTTCCCCCTCGCTGCCATTCAGAGCTGTCAGTCCCGAGGCAAATGTAACAGGAAGCTAATGATATTTCAGCCTCCCTCACTTGCAAAGGCCCCTTTCTGAGACCCAGTAACTATTTTACACCTGTGATTCCACAGTCTTTTCTTAAAGAGGCCCTGCAAGTGTAAGAGCTGCAGGCCTAGAGCACTCAGACCTGCTGTGGTCTAGACAGGCAGGTGGGATTATCTGAGTTGTGATATTTCAGTTGCTAAGAAATGACAAGACACGGCTTCTCAGGTGTTCCCGTGCATCAGTGCCACCTGGAGAGTTTGTTAAAAATCCAGATCGCTGCGCCCCGCCCTGTTTGTCAGGAGGTCTGAGAGGGGCCCTGCGTGTGTGCTAGGTCGCTTCGGTTGTGTTTCTTTGTGACCCCATGGACTGTAGCCCACTAGGCTCCTCTGTCCAGGGGATTCTCCATGCGAGAATACCGGAGTGGATTGCCAGGCCCACCTCCAGGGGATCTTCCTGACCCAGGGATTGAATCCATGTCTCTCATGTCTCCTGCATTGGCAGGCGGGCTCTTTACCACTTGCGCCACCTGGGAAGCGAATGGGCATTTCTAACATCGCCCGGGTGAGGCAGCTGTGGCTCCAGGGACCATGCTTTGAGAACCAGCACCTTTGAGGATTCTTCCCACCTCCACCTGCTCCTCATTCCCCAAAGGGTCATGGAGCTAAAGCTGTTCCCTCGGCCAGCAAACACCCTTGATTTCTGCCTTCGAGGGGCCAAACCCTGCTTGCCCACCCCACTCCAGGAGGCCCTCCCTGACCTCCCATTCTGGGCTTGGAACCCCATCTTCGGGCAGCTTTAGCTCTCTTATATCAAGCCCTATTGTGATGGTCAGGTGCTTATCGGTTTTTAATTTTTAACTGTACCCCATGACATGAAGGATCTTAGTTCTCCAAGCAGGGATTGAACACACACACCCCCTGCTTTGGAGGGTGGGGTCTTAGACACTGGACCACTGGGGAATTTTCCAGAAAAGCTCTTTTTATCTGGATTCCTGGTGCCCACCTCCACTCTGCAGATGAATGGGAAGGCACCCTCTTCTCCATGGACTATGACACCGGCTGCCTGCCCGGGGCCTCACCCCCTCCCCACCTGGAGCTTCAGCATGAAGCCTCAGGTTCCTCCTGAGAAGTCCTGCAGGTCAAGGTGACTTTCCAGAGAGTCGCCAGAGGGAGGTGGAGACCCAGGTGCTGCAGGAGCCCGACGTAGAAGTCTGTGTCTCCGGGGTTGAATTAGTAACTGTGAGGTGGCAACTCCTCCCAGCACTGCCGTCTCAGCTGCTTCCTAATTAGGTCGCAGCCAGCGGAGGGGACAAAGGGATCAGGCTATGGCTCTCCTTCCCAGGCGCCCCTCCTCTCTCTCCAAGAACAGTGCCCAGAGTGTGAAGCTTGTGGATTAAAATGCCTTCGTCTGGCACATGGTCTCTGGTCCCTCCCGCCTCTCCCCTGCCTGTCCCTGGGGTGTCACCGGTGCCAGGGGTGCTCCTCGGCTTCCCCGTCATTGGCACAGGCTGGCCTTTGTCCCCTTGGCCATTCTGCCTCTGCCTCTGCCCCATCCCCCCATGCCTGGTGTCCTCTCCTCCCGACCCTCCGGCAGTGAGTAGCATCCCAAAGTGGAGTGAAAACCCAGAGACCTGGCCCAAGGCAGGGTTCCCAGGGTTACAGAAATGGCTTGAGGTCCATGGAGCTGTCCGGGCCCCACCCCTGTCCCCCTGAGGATGGAGGGGAGCTACTCACCTCTCTGGCTTCCTGGGACATCCTCCCAGCTCTGCAGGAGATCTGAAAAGTCTGAGCCACGAGGCACTGGGGTCACGTGGGCTTTAAGCTGGGTGTGTTAATATGGTCCATACCTGGTGAGCCCTGGGCTGACCCTCAGGCAAACTCTCAGCCGGTCTCTCAGCCCCGGGGCTGAGCCTTGACCTCCATCACCTGGGTCAGATCACCTGAGCTGCTGGGCAAACATTCCCGGTCACCCCCACCCCAAACCCTCTGAGTCACTGTTGCTGCTGGTGGGGGCTGGCAGGTCTGCATTTCCACAAGCAAACCCAGTACACACACACACACCTGCATTTTCACAAGCATTCCCAACACACACACATATGCACACAGCTTTGAGGACCACTGCTCTGAGATCTCCATCATTCTTGGTGCACATTTTCAGGCTCTTTATTACCAGGCAAGCAGCCTTGGCTGCGAGAGGGTTTCTTCTTTCTTCAGGTTTTATTTATTTGCCTTATTTATTGTCTTAATGAGTGAAGGTGGGAAATGGCATTAGCTCTTACCGGGAGCCAGATGCTTCACAGACAAGGGAGAAAAGCTTTATTATTGCAAACCACCCTGTGTAAAAATAGTGGTTCCTTCTGTTTATTCAAGTCTTGCATGTCCACTATAAGGAACTTGCAAACCAGAGCAAATTATAAAATGACAGTCATGCTGAAGCTGAACCTACAATCCTTTGGCCACCTGATGTGAAGAGCTGACTCATTGGAAAAGACCCTGATGCTGGGAAAGATTGAAGACAGGAGGAGAAAGGGGGTGACAGAGGATGAGATGGCTGGATGGCATCACTGACTCGATGGACATGAGTTTGAGTAAGCTCTGGGAGCTGGTGATGGACAGGGAGGCCTGGTGTGCTGCAGTCCATGGGGTCACAAAGAGTTGGACATGACTGAGCGACTGAACTATCATCCCACTAGCTACAGAGACACCAACACCATTAAAAAAAAAAAGTTGATTGCTTTAGCACTAAGATTTCTCATTTAAAAAAATTGTGCTGAGTCTTTGTTGCTGCACGGGCTTTTCTCTAGCTGCAGAGAGCTGGGGCTACTCTCTAGTTGTGGAGCACAGGTTCTCGGGCACACAGGCTTCAGGAGTTGCAGCATGCGGGCTCAGTAGTTGCGATTCTCGGGCTCAAGAACACAGGCTCAATAGTTGTGGTGCATGGGCTTAGTCGCTCCTCAGCATGTAGGATCAGAGAGTGAACCCATGTCTTCTGGATCAGCAGGCAGATTCTTTACCACTGAGCTCTCAGAGAAGCCCCCCAACACCTTTGTGATATATTTCCATCCAGTACTTTTCCTAATGCTTGTATTTGCACATAATTGAGAGTCTACCAAAGACCGTTTTCTTTAAAAAAAAAAAAAATGAAGCTTGATCAAGGTATAATTGACATACAATAAGCTGCTCATATTTAATGTGTATAATTTAAAATGTTTTGACAATTGTATCCACTCATGAAACCATCACCACAAGTAAGATAATGAACAGATCCATCACTCCCAAGTCAATTTTTTAACTGGAGTTTTTATTTTGGAACAATTTTAGACTTGCAGGAAGGTTGCTAGGATAATAGATATAGGATAGCCCAGACCCAGTTTCCCCTAATATTAATATCCTACGTGCCATGAATGGTAAAGAACCTTACTGCAATGGGGGAGACTCAGGTTCGATCCCCGTGTCAGGAAGATCCCCTAGAGGAGGGCATGGCAACCTCCAGTATTCTTGCTCAGAGAACTCCATAGAGGAGCCTGGCAGGTACAGTCCATGGGTGGCAAAAGAGTTGGAAGCAACTGAGTGACTAACACACACACGTACCATGAAACATTTATTAAAACCAAGAATTTAATATCAGAACATTGCCATTAACTTAGCTACTGACTTAATTTGAATTTCACTAGCTTTCCCACTGACGTCCTTTTTTTTTTTCATTTTTTAAAAACTTTTTATTTTATACTGGAATGTAGCTGATTAGCAATGTTGTGATAGTTTCAGGCGTATAGCTGAGAGGACTCAGCCATACATATACATGCGTCCATTCTCCCCCAAACTCCCCTCCCACCCAGGCTGCCACATGACACTGAGCAGAGTTCCCTGTGCTATACAGGAGGGCCTTATTGGTTATCCATTTTAAATACAGTGCTGTGTACATGTCCATACCAAACTCCCTAACTATCACTTCTCCTAATCCTTCCCCGCTGGCAATCTTAAATTTGTTCTCTAAGTCTGTGAGTCTGTTTCTGTTCTGTAGAAAAGTTCATTTGTACCATTTCTTTTTAGATTCTGCTTATAAGGGATGACATCTTTTTGTGTTCTAGGATCCAAGTCAGGATATCAAATTCCTTTTAGCTAGATGTAGTTTGATACTTTACCTTCTATGACTTAGCATTCAATGGGGACACTTTCTTCAAAATCTTGCTTTAAATGAGTGCCTCCTATTTCTTGGTATCAGTTTACTACGGTGCTTGATTTTCCATTTTTGGCTCTAACTAGCAATGTTGCCATGAAAAGCTTTGTACTCATATCTTTGTTCACACCTTACATTGCTTCCTTGAGATATTTTCTCCCCCCACCCAGCTTTATTGAGATAGAATTGACATATAATATGATTTCCCTTGAAATATAACTAGTAGCTCAAGGTCCTTTGATATACACTTACTTTTCATATTCTGAACAATGCTATAAGATTCAGCAACTATTATGATACTTGTTTCAGTGAAGAATCGTCAATGGAAGCTAAAGTTAAAGAGCGAAAGTTTGATGAGAAACAGGATAGTCACGTGGTGTCAGAATAGCTCCCCACTGATTCCTGGTTGATTACAAAGGCAGGAGTAGCCACTTGATGGGAGAGAAAGCCTGCGGGCACCGCCTTAATTGAGTGATCAAAGTTAAGGACATCAGAAAGAGACGGACCACATTGTGAGCCTCCTCCTCTGACATGCAAAGGAAAACACAAGATCAAGCTGGGACATTCCTGCCAAAGACGTATTACCTGAATTTCGTGAGACGAAAACGTCAGGCAAACCCAAATGGAGGAAAATTCATAACTGGCTTGTACTCTGAAAAAACATCAAGATCCTGAAAGGCAAAGAGAGGCTGCAGATGATTCTAGAAGGAAGGAGATTAATGAGACATGCCCACCAAATGCAATATATAATACTGAATTGGATCCAGAGTAAGAAAATACAGTTAAAACTATTTTTACGTAAAAGATATTACTGGGAAAATTGATCCATGGATTAGATACTAGTACTGTATCAATGTTTATCTCCTGACTTTGACTAATATATTTTATGGCAGAAGGTGCATGGACTTCCATCGATAAGGTACTCCAGAAAGATCCATATTAGACTTTTTTTTAAGTGCTAAGAGGCATATTATGATGCTTTGTAATTCAAGCAACAGAAAAGCTTTATTATCTCACCAAGATGATGGAGAGATGCTTCCATAAAGTCGTGGAGTTTTCAATTTACATAAAAGTTGCGCAACTGTAACAAAGAATTCCCATGCACCTCTCATCCAGAGACCTCATTTGAGTTTTGATAATTTGATGATGTTTTCTAGGACAAACCCATCCAAAACAGATTAAGTGTTGTAACCAAGTTTCATGTCCCTCTAGACTCTTTCAATCTGGGCTGAATCAAGAAGGAAGGAAAGAGTAGACAGAGGGAGGAAGAGGGAGTATAGATTTTTAGAGCATCCTTTTGTCTTCTGAACAAATTTCTGAGCTGGAAAATTTGGAAAACACAGCAAAGCACAGAAAAGAAGCTAACCTCATACTCACTTCAGTCAGAGACAAGCACTATTCTCTTTGATGAGCCCCATTTTTATTCTTTGATCATATGTGAGATTATAGTGAATATATAACATTTTAAGAATGCACAGCATCTCTTGGTGAGCTTGCTAAAATGCAGATTGTTTTGTGCTGGTCCTATCCCAAGTCTACTGAGTCAGGACCTACAGGACTGGTGTCCTGGCCTCTGTATTCTTAACCAAATCCCAGGGATGCTGGAAAAGACTCGCCTTTGAGACTTCCTCTTTGTATGCTGCATTTGCTATTTAATATTAGGTCATAAACATGTCCCTTCACTGTTAGGAGGCCTATTCAATCACTTATCGGAGCATGCATTATTTATACTACCCAAATATTTTATTCAATAGAAAATCTTTTAAAGGCCAGCCAGCCTCATAATCCTGGTTAATAACTTGGGTTTGAGGACCTACGTAGAGGTGAATACCTAGCAGGGGCCAAAGGAACGTCTGTGGAATCTCAAAGGAACAAGTAGGATCCACACATCAATGAAGTCAAGTGGATCCTGTCTCAGAGACGCTCACATATTTTGGGGAGAGAATGAGTTGTGACATTGCCTTGGATGGTGGAATCTCAGTTCAGCTCAATTCAGTTTAGTCGCTCAGTCGTGTCCGATTCTTTGTGACCCCATCGACTGCAGCATGCCAGGCTTCCCTGTCCATCACCAACTCCCGGAGCTTACTCAGACTCATACACATCGAGTCGGTGATGCCATCCAACCATCTTATCCTCTGTTGTCCCCTTCTCCTCCTGCCTTCTTCAATCTTGCCCAGCATCAGGGTCTTTTCTAATGAGTCAGTTCTTTGCATCAGGTGGCCAAAGTACTGGAGTTTCAGCTTCAGCATCATTCCTTCCAAAGAAATCCCAGCGCTGATCTCCTTCAGAATGGACTGGTTGGATCTCCTTGCAGTCCAAGGGACTCTCAAGAGTCTTCTCCAACATCACAGTTCAAAAGCATCAATTCTTTAGCACTCAGCTTTCTTTATAGTCCAACTTTCACATCCATACATGACCACTGGAAAAACCATAGCTTTGACCTTTGTTGGCAAGGTAGTGTCTCTGCTTTTTAATATGCTGTCAAGATTGGTCATAGCTTTTCTTCCAAGGAGTAAGCGTCTTTTAATTTCATGGCTGCAGGCACCATCTGCATGATTTTGGAGCCCCCTTTGGAGTGGATATAAAGTATGTCACTGTTTCCATTCTTTATCGACTAAAGAAGAATCATGAAGAATTATGAAGAATCCGGTATGTTAAAAATATATATATATACATATATATATATGGGGGCTTCCCTTGTGGCTCAGCTGGTAAAGAATCTGCCTGCAGTGTGGGAGACCTGGGTTTGATTCCCGGGTTGGGAAGATCCCCTGGAGAAGGGAATGGCTACCTACTCCAGTATTCTGGCCTGGAGAATTCCATGGACTGTATAATCCATGGGGTCACAAAGAGTCAGACATAACTGAGCGACTTTCACTCAGAGAAGGCAATGGCACCCCACTCCAGCACTCTTGCCTGGAAAATCCATGGGCGGAGGAGCCTGATGGGCTGCAGTCCATGGGGTCACTAAGAGTCAGACACAACTGAGCAACTTCACTTTCACTTTTCACTTTCATGCATTGGAGAGGGAAATGGCAACCCACTCCAGTGTTCTTGCCTGGAGAATCCCAGGGACAGGGGAGCCTGGTGGGCTGCCGTCTACGGGGTTGCACAGAGTTGGACACGACTGAAGCGATTTAGCAGCAGTATATATACATATATATGGGGGCTTCCCAGGTGTCACTAGTCGTAAAGAACCTGCCTGCCAGTGCAGGAGGCATAAGAGACTCATATTCGATCCTTGGGTCAGGAAGATCCCCTGGAGGAGGAAATGGCCACTCACTCCAGTACTCCATAGTTTGCCAGAACAGTTCACAAAAACTCAAAGAAGGAGTGATGCAGGGCATCATGGAGACACAGCTCTTTTGTGGGCTTCTGGAGTGAGTGGAGGCCAGACACACATGACCCTGTGACCCTGCGAAGGCTCCCCTCTCCCTGAACCAAGTTCAGGTCATGGGCCTTCCTGAACTGGAGGGCTGCTGAGGGCATTGCCTTGGTAGTCAAGCACCCCAGCTATGTGTGTCCCCTTGGCTGACCCTCCAATTCTCTTCTCAAAAAAAGGTGCAACAGTTTGGGGCTGCAAGTCACAGAATGCCTGACTAAAAGTGGTCCAAACAGCAAGGACATTTATCCTGTCTTTGAATGAGCAGCCTGGGGATAAGTGTTTTCAAAGTTGCTTCACTCGGCCCTTTGATGATGTCTACACAGACCCTAGGACAGTTTCCCCACAATTTTTGTTTTGTTTTACCTTCCTCCATGGGTTGCACAAATGCCACAAGCTCGTGATACCCAAAAGCAGGCAAGAAGGGAAGGAGGGGTTCTTTGAGCACAAATCCTTCTTTTAACCCGAGAGGACAGTCTTTCCCTAGAGCCCTTGCAGGCTCCCCCTTACACATCATTGGCTAGAACTGGGTCACATACCCCAGGTCTGGTCATTTCAGCCTAAGCTTCTTTGCCATAGACATCTTTGCCTCAAGCATTTTTGCTGTAAACGTTTTGCCACATAACTAAATGGCAGTTTTGCCATGAAAGATAAAATAATCGGTTGACAGTGTGTTTTGACAGTTTGGTTTTCAACTGGTTGGAATTTGCTGGCATTTCTTCCAGTCAGTGATGTTATTGATGGCTTTATCAAGCTAAAGATGATGAGAATTTGCCCAAGAATTGTTTTCTTATTTTGAAACACCACTACATTGAAGGAGAAAGAGGCTGAGGGCCTTGAAGGTTTGGAGTTGAACCCACATGTCCCACAGAACTTTGGAAACCTATGGATGGACATGTGACAGTAAGTCAAGAACACAATGTGTAAGGTTTTCCTGACACATTATAAATCTCAGCTACAATTACACACCCTGTTATTGGGAAATTAACACCTCTCAATTAAGGAAGACATTTTAGTGAAAAAGTGCATTCTGAATAAGGAAACGAATCAAGAAGCAAAAAAAAACATAAAGCGTAAAAGGCACTGAAGACAATTGCTTTGGCGCGACCAAAAAATCAAATCAGTTTTTTTGCATGCTGTCGCCATGAATCCACACATATTTTAAATGCATTCAAACATTTTGTAGTTCACAATAACATCTTTTAATTTTGTTAATCATTTCTCATGTTGCATTAGGTCCTCTTTAAAGTCCCTCTTTCACTTATCATTATCTTACCTTTTACAGAAAAATTGCCTTATGGCCTATTAGTTATGTGGCAAAAAGGTCTGTGGAAAAATTGCTACAGCAAAGATGTGTATGGCAAAGATGCTCATGAACCTTCATGGCCATGCCTGGACCAATCACCGGATGCTGCCAGCCTCATCAAATGCCACTGTCCCCACAGTATTCTTTGAATGATATGGTTCCTGCCTGATATAGGACCATTACATGTCATAGTCCCTGTGCTTGGAGTAGCCCCTGTTAATACCAATGCCACCCAGTATCTCGATTAAGTTTTTCAAGGCAAGTTTTCACTGAGCCTCTGTAGGCCTCCCTATCCTCCTTGGCAAAATGCATTTATATTATTTGCTTGTGTATCTTCCACAATTCTGTGGGGAGGCTGTGCTCAGCTGGCCGGTTCTTCAGCTGTTCACACCTGGCCTCATGCAGGTACTACAGCGATTGTGACAAGATGGCCTCACTCACAGTCTGGTGCCTTGGAGGGGATGGCTGGAGGGCTGGCACTTCTCTCTCCTCATGCGGTCTTTCATGTGACTTGGGATTCTTTATGTGGTGGCTGTACTCACACAAGCGCAAAACTGCCACATTTTCTGGATGCTTGGATCCATACCAACGTATGGATCCAATAAAGCTATTATTTCTGCTTTATTCCATGTGGTTAAAATGAGTCCCAGGACCACCCCTGGTGGGAGTAAAAGTCTGGCATGGGTGTGAGAGGCAAGGTGATGGAAAGAATGCCTCTTCCTGCCCACTGCTAGACTAGATTTTCTTACAGGGTCATCCTAGCTCTAACATTCCAGAATTATACATTTTTCAGTAAACTTAGTTCCCACTTAGTTATTTGTCTAACCCAGGACATAATGGAAATATGTGTCTTTGGTCTCTTTGCTCCTTCTTTGTACTATCTGCCTCTTTCCTAATAAATGTAGAGATTATTGCCTAGAGGGAATAACTGTAAAGCATTTAGCCACATCTACAAGCTTTTGCTCCCAGAGCTAATGATTTCAGCCTTGTGAGATGTGAGTCACCTTCTCTTTTTCTCCACAAAGACATTGAAAAGCCACCTCTACAGAGGCAAGGGGTCATTAACAATGGGAGAGGGAAGGGCCCCTTCCATTTAATGTGTGGATAAAAGTGGGGTGCTGCAAATAGCCTTTTAGCATGTGATCACAGAGGTGGGACAGGCTGTCACAGGCTTCAGTTGTCTTGGAAAGGAAGCCACAGGTTCCACTGCAGAAAAGAGAGGTAGGGCGTGGAGCAGCATCCTCCCCAGGGGGTCAGGAAGGCTGACAGCTCTTCCCCAGCCCTCCACCAGAGTGTCCGCCAAGAATAGAGGGATGGGTCATGGGGCTGACCCCAGATGCCATTCTGACAGCTTTATAATTACACCATCTATTTGTCAAGTTACCGGTAATCTTTTGATCTTCTCACCGAGGAGTCTGATGTGCCTTTTATCTTAGCCTGGTAGTCTAATCATCATGTTCCTTTTTTTCCCCCTCTCTGGTCTTCTTGATCACATAGAACACAACCCAGGATTCTCAAGGCCCACTTGGATTCTCTTTCCATCTGCTTTTTTCCTATTGTTCAATTACCTTGAAAAAGTCCCATCACCTCTCTGAAGTCAGCTTCCTATTAGTGAAATAAAGCATTTTGATTGGATTGTAAGCATTGGTGACACAGAATACCAGACTCAGGCAGCCACATCTCTGACCAGGTCCTCATCCTGTGTCACAGGTGGGCCCGCTGCGGAACATCCCCAAATGGTGTTTGCATGGGCATCAGAGCTGCCCGCACAGTCCACCTCCACCTGAGCCACAGTGACCTTTTCTAACTGTAAACTGGATCATTTCACTTCCCAGTACCATCCTCACACCTTCCAAGACAAACCTTCCTGTCCTCCGAGGACCCACGTGGTCCAGGATCTGCCCACTTCTCCTCTCTTTTTCATGTCATATTCTCTCTGTCCTTCAGGCCCCCAGCCTTTCAGCTCTTCAAATGCCCCATGCTCCCTCTGGTCACATCAATTGGTCCTCTGGCCTAGAAAAGGTGACTCAGTGGTAAAGAATCCGCCTGCCAGTACAGGAGACACAAGAAACATGGGTTGACTCCCTGGGTCAGGAAGACCCCCTAGGAGAGGAAATGGCCACCCACTCCAGTATTCTTCCCAGGAGAATTTCATGGACTGGGGAGCCTGGTGGGCGACAGTCCATGGGATTGCAAAGAGTCAGATGCACCTGAGCACACAGCCTAGAACAGGGGTTCTCACATTATAATCCTGCACATTACAATCACTCTGGAAACTTAAAAAATCCCAAAGGGCAGCCAAGATGGAGAACCGAGAGTCTGGGGCATCCTGTTTCCTTTTTTCATCTCTTACTAATCATGTCCTGCCATCCCAGAGGTCATGTCAAAGTGCCATCCTTGATCCCCACCTATGTCTGACTTAGACCTCTGATTACTTTCACAGAACTGGGTTCTGTGTTTTCAGGGCACACACCTCAGTTTGCAATTGTCCACTCATGAATGTGATATTTATTACTGTCACCTGACTGTGATGGCCAGCCTTCAAGATGGGCCCCAATCCTCTCCACTTCCTGGTATTCAGACCCACTGTGGCCTCTTCCCACAATGTATTGATACCAGGATTGGATTCTGTAACATATGGCAGAAGTGATGGCAGACCACTGAAGATTAGATTTTAAGGGACGTCCTGGTGGCCAGTGGCTAGGACTCCATGCTCCCAATGCGGGGGCGCTCGGTTCCGTCTTGCTTAGGGAATTAGATCCTAGCAGCAGCAACTAAAAATCCTGCAAATAAGACCCAGCACAGCCATATAAATAAATAAATATTAAAAAGAAAAGATTAGGTTTTAAAAGACTAAGGCTTCTGTCTTGGAGATTCTCTTTGGTCACTTACTTCAGGGGACAGCAGCCACCATGTCATAAGGACCCCCTAGACAGCCTATGGAGAGACCCATGTGTTGAGGACAAGGGCCTCTGACCAACTGCCAGCAAATAAGAGTCACATGAGTGAGCTTGGAAGTGGATTCTGCAGCTTTCAGATAATTGCTGTCCCAGCCAATAGCTTGACAGCAACTTCATGACAGACTGGGCCTGAACCGCTCAGCAGAGCTGTTCCTGTACCTGCAACCTTCAGAAAATGTGAGATGATAAAATTTGTTTATTACTTTCACATTTTGGGGTGATTTTTTTTACACAGCAGTAAATTACTAATACATTCTCATAGTTCCATAAGCATGGAGACCATGGCTATGATGCTCACCACTCTATTGCCAGAGTCTATAGGAAGGCTCAACAAAGATATTTTAGAATTTGTCAATCAAAAAATGGCTCCAGGGACTTTCTTGGTGGTCCAGTGGCTAAGACTCCCTGCTGCCAATGCAGAGGGCCTGGGTTCAATCCCTTGGCACAGAACTAGATCCCGCATGCTTCAATTAAGAGTTCACATGCCACAACTAAGAATTTGCACGCTGCAACTAAGATTCGATGCAGCCAAACAAGCAAACAAATATTTGTTTAAAAACGCTTCTCGAGTACCTCCTCTGGGCTGGCGCTGGACTAGGAAAGGGAGATACAGTGGAGAAGGGGATGCTGTCCTGTCCTCAGGGCATCTACATTCCAGTGGGATTTGGTGAATAAGTGAGAAGTGGAGTCTAGAAAGAGGAAACAGTTGGAGCAAGAGTGGGGAAGTTTGGAATGCAAAGACGTGTGGTGAGTTAGAGAGGATTCAGTCATGAGCAAAGGGGCTGGGGCTTCTCTGGCTGTGCACGGGCCTCCGGGAGGTCATGAACTCATTAGCCTTGTGTGTAAAATGACGTGCAGATGTGCCTTTGGAAAACAGAGGGATTCTACATGACAGTAAAGTCTCAAAAGGAAGGGAAAGGATAATTGTTGTTGTTCAGTTGCTAATATGTCCAACTCTTTGTGACCCCATGGACTACAGGACCCCACGCTTCCCTGTCCTTCACTATTTCCTGGAGATTGTTCAAATTCATGTCCATTGAGTCAGTGATGCCATCCAACCATCTCATCCTCTGCCACCCTCTTCTTCTTTCACCTTCACTCTTTCCCAGCATCAGGGTCTTTTCCAATGAGTCGGTTCTTCACATTTGGTGGCCAAAGTATCGGAGCTTCAGCACCAGTCCTTCCAATGAATATTCAGTGTTGGTTTCCTTTAGGATTGACTGTTTTGGTTTCCTTGCTGTCCTAGGGACTCTCAAGAATCTTTTCCAACACCACAGTTTGAAAGCATCGATTCTTTGGTGCTCAGCCTCCATTATGGTCCAACTCTCACATTCTTTCATGACTTCTGGAAAAACCGTAGCTTTGACTATATGGACCTTTGCTGGCAAAGTGATGTCTCTGTTTTTGAATATGCTGCCCAAATATGTCATAGCTTTCCTTCCAAGGAGCAAGTGTCTTTTAATTTCATGGCTGCAATCACCATCTGCAATGATTTTGGAACCCCCCCCCCCCCCAGAATAAAATCTGCCACAGCTTCCACTTTTTCCCCTTCTATTTGCTGTGAAGTGATGTGACCAGATCCCATGATCTTAGTTTTTTAAGAATAATAAAGGATATTAGGCCTAGATGAATGCTATAGGTGAGTGCTGTGGACTGAAAGTTTGTGTTCCACATCCTCCCCTCCTCACATTCATAAGATGAAACCCTCACCCCCAAGGTGATGGCATTTGAAGATGGGGCCCTAGGGAGGTGATCAGATCACAGGGTGATAATTGAGATTAGTGCCCTTGTAAAAATGTAAGAGATAGCTTGCTTCCTCTTTGCTCTCTGCCATGTGAGGACCCAATAAGAAGGTTGTTGCTATTGTTCAGTCACTCAGTTGTATCCCATTCTTTGTGATCCCATGGACTGCAGCAGGCCAGGCTTCCCTGTCCTTCTCTATCTCCCAGAGTTGGTTCAAACCCATGTCCATTGATTCAGTGATGCTATCTAACTATCTCCTCTTCTGTTGTCCCCTTCTCCTCCTGTCTTCAATCTTTCCCAGCATCAGGGTCTTTTTCATTGGGTCAGCTTTTCACATCAGGTGGCCAAAGTATTGGAGCTTCAACTTCAGTCCTTCTAATGAATATTCAGGGTTGATTTCCTTTAGGATTGACTCATTTGATCTCCTCACAGTCCAAGGGGCTCTCAAGAGTCTTCTTTAGCACAATTTGAAAGCATCAGTTCTTCAGCATTCAGCCTTCTTTATGGCCAATGAGTAGGTGTGTCTTAAGTCACTTCAGTCATGCCTGACTCTTTGCAACTCCATGGACTATAACCCACCAGGCTCCTCTGTCCACAGGATTTTCCAGGCAAGAATACTGGAGTGGGTTGCCATTTCCTTCTCCTAATGAGAAGGTGCCCATCCACAAATTAGCAGACTCCAGATCTGCCGGCATCTTGATCTTGGACTTCCCAGCCTCCAGAACTGTGAGAACTAAATGTCTTTTGTTTAAACCGCCCAGTCTATGCTCATTGGTTCTATCAGCCCAGACTAAGGCAGGGAGGCAGGTGGTGGTCTTTCAGTACAGCCAGTTTCTATTCTTGTTGTGGGCAGGAAGGCAGAATGGGGAGAAAGTTGGACTTTGGGTTTAATTATGTGCTCTGACATCCACCATCTGCAGACTCTGGACAAGCTACCATCTGAAGCCTCAGATTCTGCACCTGTACACTGAGTCCTAAAGCAATGGCTTCATTTTCTCATGAAAATGAAAGAGGACATGGATGTCAAGCTCTGAGCCCAGAGCCTGCTGCCCAACAAAGGCCCACTGACAGCTGTTAAGATCCTTAATGGGGTGAAAGAGATTTGAGTTCTGATGTCTTTTTTCTCAGGGCTTCCCTGGTGGCTCAGTGGTAAAGACTCTGCCTGGAATGCAGGAGCCCCAGGTTTGATCCCTGGGTTGGGAAGATCCCCTGGAGAAGGAAATGGCAACCCACTCCAGGATTCTTGCTTAGGAAATCCCATGGACAGAGGAGCCTGGGAGTCTATAGTCCATGGGATCACAAAGAGTCAGACACAACTGAGCAACTGAGCACGCATGCCTTTTATCTCAGTATTTTTAAATGAAAAAATTTCAAATATAACCAAACATTGTAAAAACTTTGCAATGAACACAAACACACCCACCACCCAGGTCCTACCATTAAACTTTCGCTGTATCTGCTTTATCATAGAGCTATCTGCCACTGTCTAGCAGACAGCGGTGTTGCCTGACTGATGTTCTCAGACTGTAATTAAAAATCTTTACTAGTTAAGAATCCTTAATTCTTCAAAGCTCAATGGAACTCTGGCACTGAGGAATTCAAACAAGTCCCTTGCTCTTTTTCCTTTTTAAACAAAAGCACATGGTGAAATTTATCAGTATCAATGAACATTTGTACCTGCTCTAATCCTTTAGGTATTGAATGGTTTTCCTTTCTCCTGGGTTCGATTTCATGACAATAAATGGTACACAGGGCACACTGCTATACTTAAAATGGATAACCAACAGGGACCTGTTGTGTAGCACAGGGAACTGTGCTCAGTGTTATGTGGCAGCCTGGATGGAAGGGGAGTTTGGGGGAGAATGGATACATGTATATGTATGGCTGAGTCCCTTCCCTGTTCACCTGAAACTATCATAGTATTCTCGCCTGGAGAATCCCATGGACAGAGGAGCCTGGCGGACTACAGTCCATGGGGTCACAAAGAATCGGACATGACTGAGCATGCACAAACATCACAGCATTGTTCATCAGCTATACTACAACACAAGATAAAAAGTTTAAAATAAATAAATGGTACCTGGGCACACAATGATCGCATTGGTGGTTTGAGCTGAATTTCTGACACTCAGCAAACTCACCCCAAAGTAGACAACTGGCTTTTGAGCCCTTGAGGAGCCCAAGTTGAGAGGAGATCTGTGAGGTGTGTGGGACAGAGAGGCAGAGAAGTTTCTGATTCCTAGCTCTCCAGGATCTGGTGTTATCATCAGACAAACCCGTCATACACTGAAAGGGCATCACAATTATCAGCCCTGTTGGGGGGATGTTGCTGAACTGTCTACACAACATCAACAAGCTTGTTTTCTTAAATCATAATGAGAGACTCTCCACAGGGGAGCTAGTTCATAAAGATGCTCCGTATGACACTGCTCCCTACGCACAAACCAGCCAGACGGGAAACTGTGACCCGCAGGGCAAAGGCTGCCACTAATTAGACATGACATCAGCATTTAGACTCCGCTAGCCAGTGATGTTGGGAGCAGTAAATTAAGCTAATGAAGCTTTCTTTTCATCTGCACCAGGAGCCGTGGCAACTCTGTAGGTAAGCGGGGTTGGCTCAGAAACTCCCGCTGTATATCTTTGGGGGGAGGTATGATTTTATTGGGCTTCCCTGGTGTCTCAGGGGTAAAGATTCCTCCTGCAATGCAGGAGACTCAGGTTTGATCCATGAGTTGGGAAGATTCCCTGGAGGAGGGCATGGCAACCCACTCCAGTATTTTTGCCTGAAGAATCCCATGGACAGAGGAGCCTGGCGGGCTACAGTCCATAACGTTGCAAAGAGTCAGACACAACTGAGGCTACTTAGCATGAATGCATGTGACTTTATTGCTAGAATTTGTTGGGAGGGAGAAAAATACTTAACTAAGTTGTATTAATTAAATGGATAAACTTGGTTGCATGCGTCAGAGGAGACATAATTTTACAATGGGAGTTGCTTTCCAGGCTATAACTCCAAGAGGAACAGGACTTCCATGTCAGAGGACAAGCTGGGGTCCTACTTGGTGACATGTCCCCCGCTGTGCAGCTGAGGGGGGGGATCTGCGTTGTTTACACCCCTTCTACCACAGGGGGCTGGAGACTTGTCCCCTGCCAGACCCTAGGAGGACCACTTTGAGTCTTGGTTCAGTGTGGAGGTCATGGGTTCTGGAACCACAGAGCTGGATTTTGATTCCCAGCCCTGCCATTTATAAGCTGTGTGATCTTAGAAATTTCCCCCATGCCTCTGAGTCTCCATTTCCTTATTGGTAAAATAGAGATAATAAAAGTACTTACCTTGGACTTCTCTGGTGGTTCAGTGGGTGAGAGTCCATCCGCCAATGCAGGGGACACAGGTTCAATCCCTGGTTCAGGGAGATTTCACATGGTGTGGAGCAAGTAACCCCATGCGCCGCAACTACCGAGCCCATTTGCTGCAACTACTGAAGTCCATTCACCTACAGCCTGTGCACAGCAACGGAGAGTAGCCTCCATTCACCACAACTAGAGAAAGCTCGAGCGCAAAAATGAAGATCCAGTGCAGCCAAAAATACATAAATAAGTAAATAAAAATGTTTAAAAACATCAGTTTATCAGTCAACTTCTAAAAAAAAAGTACTTACCTTAGAAGGGTTGTTTCAGCATTCAGTGAGTTCAGGCTCATGGAGTAATTGATCAGAAGAGTGACAGGTCATTCTGCTGACCTCCTCGGCCTCTTTTTCCTTTTGAGCCCGAATTGTAAAAATGCCAACCGCGTGCATGTGTGTGCTGTCACTTCAGCTGTGTCTGGCCCTTTGCGACCCCAGGGACTGTAGCCCTCCAGGCTTCTTTGTCCATGGGATTCTCCAGGCAAGAATACCGGGGTGGGTCGCCATGCCCTCCTCCAGGGGTTCTTCCCGACCCAGGGTTCAAACTCAAGTCTCTTCAAGCCTGCCTTCCCTCTGCCCTGACCTCCTCTGCTGCAGCCCCTCTCACGTCTGTTACAACAATGACCAACGACGTTATCCTGGGAAGTCAGGAATACAGTGGAGAAGGCAATGGCACCCCACTCCAGTACTCTTGCCTGGAGAATCCCAGGGACGGGGGAGCCTGGTGGGCTGCAGTCCATGGGGTCGACACGACTGAGCGACTTCACTTTCACTTTTCACTTTCATGCACTGGAGAAGGAAATGGCACCCCGCTCCAGTGTTCTTGCCTGGAGAATCCCAGGGACGGGGGAGCCTGGTGGGCTGCCGTCTATGGGGTCGCACAGAGTCGGACACGACTGAAGCGACTTAGCAGCAGTAGCAGCAGCAGCAGGAATACAGATATATTTTATGAGGAACCGACCTAGGAGGCTCAACACAGGAGGGGCTGGGGGCAGTGTGGGCCTTCATGATACACTACTGGGCTTTATGTGGGGGTGGGGTGGGGAGTCCAACTGTGATGTTTGATGATTCGCATCCTTATCCTCTACACCTGCATATTCTGCATCTAATATGCTAACACATTAAAGAATAAGCTCATTTCAACTTTACAGGGAAGGTACTATACTGTACTCATTTTAAAGATCAAGAAACAAAGTCCCATCAGGAGGACCTTACCTGCCCAAGGCCACAGAGTTACTGAGTGAGTCGCAGAGCTAGGAGTCAAGCCCAAATGGGCTGACTCTGTCCCATCAACATGTTTTCCTTCTGGGCCTGGAAAGACACACTGGAGGGAGGGAGATGGGCTGGGAGGCTGCAGCAATGGTTCAGTGACCTGGACTGAAGCTGCAGCTACATGGATGCCACTTGCTGAGTGCCCACTGTGTGCCTGGCACAAGGTTAAGTGCCAAACATGCACTGCTTAGCTTAGTCCTCTCCAAGATACCCTTGTCATCCTACAGATAGGGACGTGAAAGTCTGCAGGGGCTAAAAACACGCAATGTTGGGCAACCACTAGTGACCAGATGATGTCTGGGTCCAGAGTCTGCATTGGGGGCTGTCACTACTGCGGCCCTGGGGGTCACTGTGGTGTTGGGGGTCATGAGAGATTGGACACGGGACACTGGGATGGTTTCTGATTCTTGGCAGATGGTAGGGAGTTGTTGGCACTTGTCAAGGCAGGGAACAACAGAAGGGGAAGTGGTTTGACAAGGGAATTGAGTTCTAGAGATGTCGTGCTTGAGTCCTCTCCAGGCCACTGCTATGGGTCTGGTTGGCACTTGGGAGGCTGTGAATCATGGGCTTAGAAGGTCATCACATTTTAAAAATGGTTTATGTGGGCACTGTCATCACAAAAGTGACAACTGATGCTTCCTAAGACAGAAAGGGGCAGAGAGGGCTGTCCGGGATGCAGGAAACATCAACGTTTAAATTGTCTCACTGCTCCCCATCAGTGGCCAACAAGAGGCTGTCCTGTCCCCAGGGGCTCATTACCTTTTCTGACAGACACCAGGGAAGTGCAGGCCTACACAGTAAGTATAGGACGATGTCATTGACAAGGCTCTTCAGGAAAATCATGACAGCGAAAATAGGTGGTTTAGGGACACAATGTTCCAGTTTGATAGTTTCCACAAGAAGCAAATCCAGAGAGTCTTTCAAAGACACTGTAAGAGATGAAACGGATGAATTTCTCCATGAAAGCTTGAAAGAACATCTTCAGAGCTCAAAGAGAGACTTTGATAGACCTGGGAGTAAGCCACACCTTGAATGTACCCTCCTTCAGTGTCTTCAACATCCTATAGGGTCTATCTGGGGCAGAGATCCTATGAAAGCCAGATGGTTACCAGTCTATACAGATGGTGGCCTTTGCCTAACAAGACAGAGGTGAACTGAGCATAAATCCAGAGAGTCTAACCCCCTTACAATGAAGCACAAGCAGAGAGCAACTCTGAGAAACGAATTCACAGGACACAGAATATGCCTGTCAATTAACCAACCAACCCCAGGCTCCTCCACTCTTAGCATCACCAACCTCTCCACCCTCCTCCCTCTTATCTCATGGCCAAGGCTGTGCTCCTCTTCAACGTCCCTGGCCCATCAGTTATTTCCTTTCCCACTCCCACATTTTTACCCACCTTGATTGCTGCTGCCTCTGTTAACATGCTCGACCCACACTTTCTCCACTTTACCTGTGAAACAACCATGCAGGAAGATACAGATCAAACTCTTCTCACTCCAAGTCTCCTTGTGCCCCCTTTTCAAGCCATACGTGCCGCCACCCCTATTTCCTAGCAACCACTGACGTGTTTCCTGTCACTATAGATTAGTTTGTATTTTCTAGACTTTTATGCAAATCGAACAGACTTAAATGTATGGGAAAAAATGTGGCTTCTTTCACTCAGCAAGATATCTTTGCGATTCATCTGTGTCATTGCATGCATCAGTAGTTCTTTTTAATGCTGAGTCGTACCCCGTCATAGGAATATACCACATTTTGCTCATTCATTCAGTTATTGATGGGCATTCAGGCTGTTTCTAGTTTTAGTTATTCTTATAAATAAGGTACTAAGTACAAATTTTGGCGTTTAAGTATGTCTACAACTTTCTTAGGCAAATATTAGGTTGGTGCAAAAGTAACTGTGGTTTTGTGTTGTTGAATTTGCTGCTTGATATTGGAATATATTCTTAAAGAAATGTGGGTTGTGTTGTACATCATTTTAGTGTGGATTTCTCTTTGTGTTTTTTTGGATAATAACATTACTTGCTGTTCATTTTACATTTATTTTAGACTATATAAATGATGTTGGACAAAAAGAAAATTCGGGCGACTTTTATTTGAGTTCAAAATGGGTTGTAAAGCAGCAGAGACAACTCGCAACATCAACAACGCGTTTGGCCCAGAAACTGGTAATGAATGTACAGGGCGGTGGTGGTTCGAGAAGTTTTGCAAAGGAGACGAGAGCCTTGGAGATAAGAAGCAGATTGGTCAGCCATCGGAATTTGACAGTGACCAACCGAGAGCCATCACTGAAGCTGATCCTCTTATAAAATGCACAAGAAGTTACAAAAGAACTCAACGTCAACCATTCTATAGTCGTTAGGCATTTGAAGAAAATTGGAAAGGGGAAAAAGCTCAGTTAAGTGGGTGCCTCATGAGCTGACACAAATCAAAAAAAAAGAATCATCATTTTGAAGTGTTGCCCTCTCCTATTCTACGCAACAATAATGAATCATTTTTTGATCGGATTGCAATGTGTGAAAAAAGCAGATTTTATATGACAACCAGCGATGACCATCTCAGTGGCTGGACTGAAAAGAAGCTACAAAGCACTTCTGAGAGCCAAACTTGAACCCAAAGAAGGTCATGGCCACTGTCTGGTGGCCTGCTGCCCTCCTGATCAGCTACAGCTTTCTGAATGCCGGCTAAAGCATTACATAGAAGTACACTCAGCAAATCGATGAGATGCACCAAAAACTGCCTGCAGCCAGCATTGGTCAGCAGAATGGGCCCAATTCTTTCCCATGCCTGACCGCAGGTCACACAACCCACACTTTAAAAGTTGAATGAATTTGACTACAAAGTTTTGCCTCATCTGCCATATTCACCTGACCTCTCACCAACTGACCACCACTTCTTCAGGCATCTCAACATCTCCCTGTTTGCAGGGAAAAAACATTTTCACAACCAGCAGGAGGCAAAAAGTGCTAAGGTCTGTTGAATCCCAAAGCATGGGTTTTTATGCTACAGGGACAAACAAACTTATTTCTCATTGGCAAAAAATGCATTGATTGTAACGGTTCCTATTTTGATTACTAAAGATATGTTTGAGCCTAGATACAATGTTTAAAATTCGTGGTCTGAAACTTCCATTACTTTTTAATCAGCCTAATACCTAGGAATAAAACTGCTGTGTCATATGGGGGACTTTCATTTTTTAAGAAATTGTACAGGATTGTACAAATCCTAACATTCTTGTACAGGATTTTTGTTTATTCACTACTCACAGAACACTTCTGGTACTTCTGCTCATCAGATATTAGGTTTTTTTTCTTTTCCTCCCCACATGAAACAATTCTGGGAAACACACTGGGTGTACTACAATGTTACTCAGCTCTGACATTATCTACCTAGATATCAGGTCAGATTCCAAAGGTTAAGGTTCAGTGCCACAAGCCTGCCTCACTGCACTTGAGATGCAAGTCCAGGTCCTTCTGGGCTTCCGACTGATCAGCTCTAAAGTGGAGGTTCCCACAATGCCCTTGTCGGGTTAAACGCAATTTGCTAAAGGGCTCGTAGAACTCAGGGAAACATTTCACCTACTACACCACTGGCTTATTATAAAAGGATATAACTCAAGAACAGCCAGATGAAGAGGGGCACAGAGCTTCTGTACTCTCTCAGGTGGGTCACCTCCAGCACCGTCACCTGTCCTTTGGGTTTTCATGGAAACTCTGCTACCTGGCACCATTGCTTAAAACATCGCTTGTGGTGGCTGATGGTGGTTTAGTCGCTAAGTCATGTTCCCCATGGAACATGGGGAACATGGGTCCCCTCTTTGCGACCCCATGGACTGTAGCCCACCGGGCTCCTCTGTCGGTAGGATTTCCCAGGCAAGAATACTAGAGTGCGGTGCCATTTCCTTCTCCAGGGGCTCTTCCTGATCCAGGGATTAAACCCAGGTCTCTAGCATTGCAGGCAGAGTCTTTGCTGTCTGAGCCTCAGGAAGCCCCAAAACATCACTTGCTGGTGATTAATTCAGTCTCCAGCCTCCTGGCCCTCCCCTGAGGATGGGGGATGGGCCTGAAAGTCCCCACCTTCTAATCTGGTTCCCTGGGCAACGAGTTCCAATCTATTGATTTCTAAAAGTTGCCTCATTAGACAGTTCAGTCCAGTCACTCAGTCGTGTCCAACTCTTTGAGACCCCAAGGACTGCAGTATGCCAGGCTTCCCTGTCCATCACCAACTCCCAGAGCTTGTTCAAACTCATGTCCATTGAGTTGGTGATGCCATCCAGCCATCTCATCCTCTGTCATCCCTTTCTTCTCCTGCCTTCAATCTTTCCCAGCATCAGGGTCTTTTCAAATGAATCAGTTCTTCACATAAGTTGGCCAAAGATTTGGTGCTTCAGCATCAGTCCTTCCAATGAATATTTAGGATTGATTTCCTTTAGGATTGACTCATTTGATCTCCTTGCAGTCCAATGGACTCTCAAGAGTCTTCTCCAACACCACAGTTTAAAAGCATCAATTCTTCAGCACTCAGCTTTCTTTATAGTCCAACTCTCACATCCATACATGACTACTGGAAAAACCATAGCTTTGACCAGGTGGATCTTTTTTGGCAAAGTAATATCTCTGCTTTTTAATATGCTGTCTAGGTTGGTCACAGGTTTTCTTCCAAGGAAGGAGCAAGCGTTTTTCATGGCTGCAGTCACCATCATCAATGATTTTGGAGCTCAACAAAATAAAGTCTGTCACCGTTTCCATTGTTTCCCCACCTATTTGCCAAGAACTGATGGGACTAGATGCCATGATCTTCCTTTTTTGAATGTTGAGTTTTAAGCCAACTTTTTCACTCTCCTCTTTCACTTTCATCAAGGAATCCTTAACTCTCAGCATTTAAGGAATTCCAAGGGTTTTAGGAACTTTGCTTGGGACAGGGATGAAGACCAAAAATATATTTCTTATTATGAATCACAGTATCACAGGAATTGTACCAAAGTCTCACTAACATTTGGTATTGTCAACCTTTTACCCTTTTAGCAATTTTACTTAGTGACAGATAGCACTGCACTGTAGTTTTAATTTGTACTTCCATGTGAGCATTTTTCATGTGTTAGCCTTTCATATATTTTAAGTGTCTGTTCAAATATTTCATCCATCTTTTTTAGTAACCTTTTTAAAATTAAGTTGCAATGGTTCCTTACATATTCTGGATATAGCTATGCTGCAAATATATCATTCCAGTATGTAGCTTGCCTTCTGATTTCTTAGTGATGTCTTTTGAACAGCAGAATCTTTTCAAAGTTCAATTTGGTGATATTTTGTATTTGCTGAGAGTTTGGAATTTGTAAACTTCTTTTACCAAATATGGGAATTTGCTGGCTTTAGAGCCTTCAGATATATTTTTGCTCCATGAGTCCCCTTTTGGGGACTCATATTACTTACTAGCCCGATACTGGGAAAGGCTGAGGGCAGAAGGAGAAGAGGGCATCAGAGGATAAAATGGCGGATGCATCACCAATGCAATGGACATGAACTTGGGCAAACTTCGGGAGATGGTGAGGGACAGAGAGGCCTGGCATGCTGCAGTGCAAGGGGTTGCAAAGAGTTGGACACGACTGGGTAAACGAACAATAACATTACCTGTATGGGGGCTTTCCTGGTGGCTCAGACGATAAAGAATCTGCTATATTTGCTTCCCTGGTGGCACAGAGGTAAAGAATCTGCCTGCCAATGTAGGAGACACAGGTTCAATCCTTGGGTTGGGAAGATCCCCTGGAGAAGGAAATGGCAACCCACTCTAGTATTCTTGTCTGGAAAGATTCCATGGACACAAGAGCCTGGCAGGCTATTGGACACGACTGAGCACACACACACTTTACCTGTATATTAGACCTTTTGACATTGTCCCACAGGCCCCTGAGGCTTTTTTTCCAAATTATTTTTTTCTTTTCTTTTATTCAATATTTATTTATTTACTTAGCTGTGCTGGGTCTTAGTTGCGGTATGAAGGATCTAGTTTCCTGCACAGGGATAGAACCTGGTCCCCCTGCATTGGAAGCATGGCATCTTATCGACTGGACCACGAAGCAAGTTCCGTCTTTAAGCTGGGTGATTTCTATTCACCTGTCTTCATGTTCATCCATTCCATTCTGATATTAAGCCCATTCAGGAAATTTAAAAATTTCAGATATTGTTTCTTGATTCAGAAATTTCCATTTGATAATTTTTATACATTTTTTTCTTAGATGAGCTATCCTTTATATCAATTCATTATAAGCATATTTTTCACTTCTTTGAGCATTGTCTTCACAGCTGCTTTATTGCCCCAATGTGATAATCCCAACATTTGGGATATCTTGGGATTGACTGCCTTTTCCTTTGAGAGTGACTCACATTTTCTTGTTGTTTTTGTTTGCTTTTTGTTTTCTTGTACATCACGTGATTTGGACTACATCCTGGGAATCGTGCATGTTAAACTGTGGAGACTTGAGATTCTGTTATATTCCTCTGAAGAATGTTGAGGCTTTTGCTTTAGCAGGTGGTTAACTTGATTAGACTCAAATGGTAAGTTCTTCATTGCTTGCCCTCAGCAGCAGTTCAAATAGCAGTTCAATTCTTTAAGCTTCTGCTGCTCAGTCTGTACAGTTCATGCATTCTTAGAGTTAAGCCAGAGATTTGTATGAAGTTCACTTAGAAAATCAGGAGATGACCATCCCCAGCTGCCTGGGATTCTTCACTCTCCAGTGACCTGGACTTCCTCCCGGGCGTCTCCGGTCAGATAGATGGTAGGTTTGGGAGAAACCTTTATCCATCTCAGCTGACTGCTCTACAACTGTGGTTAACCCTCAGGGCAAAGTGAAGGGGGGAGGGAAAGTTCTGAGCTCCCTGCTTCTGTTCACTCTCCAAATGACCAAGAAGGTTTTTAAATTCATAGTTATCTGCAGAAGGACTGGTCTGTGGGAACTAAACCACTCAGCTCTGAGTAAAGCTCATTCCTTTTTCTATTTCTTCAGTGTGCACCAGTCTGAACTTAAAAAAAAAAAAAAAAGAATTTCTCTTCACCCCTTCTGTGACTTCCATCTGTCTTTTCTTGTGCTGAAACAAAGATGTTCCCTAAAGGTCTATTTTAAGGTTGTGACCTTAAGGCTCTTCCAGGACTGCTAAATTTTCTCAGGAATCTGATTCATTCATGTAACCTTTCTGGGAAGCACTTCCATGATGCATTTTTCACTTCTTTTGAGGCCCTCACTTGGATTTCCAGCCCTCTCTTTTCCCATATATGCTTTGGTCTGGAATCAGTCCCTTTTCTGGGCTCACCGGTACAGTATTTGTTCAGTAAGCAGGACTTAGAATTACTAAGTCAGGGACATTTCTCTTTTTACTCCCAAATTCTTCACTTTGAGTGGAGAACCAAAGATAACACTGATGTTGTTATTCACTGGCCTGTTGTTGACAATACCTAACTTTAAGGACAATCCCAAAAGAACTACCACAAGGCTTGGGAATATGGCCTCTTCTCCTTCCTTCCTTCCCTGTGTTGAGTGTTAATGTATTACGTGAATACATTACAATATTGATGTCACCATCAGTATTGCTGGACATCTTATTCCACATTCATTGCTGAGTCCTTATTGAGCAGCTGCTCTGTCCCAGGCAGGGCTCTAAGCATTGGGAAGAGTGGCCAATGAGACGGACAAAGTCCTTCCTTGCGTTCTGGGTGGGGGTGGGTGGTACAGATCATGGAAAAACAAGCAAAGTTCTTAGTGATATGCTATGAAGAAAATAAATGAGCGGGGGAGGCGATGCCTGTGGCGGATAAGGAGCATAACGACAGACAGGTGGGGAAAGAAGGCCATTCTGAGGATTTCTGAGCTGAAGCCCCAAAGGACAGGAAGCCAGTTCCCATCAGAGAAGACAGCAAGTACGCAGGGCAGTGGGGCTGTCAGCAAGAGCAAGGGGGCGGAGCCGAGGGGTGGGGCGGGGCAGAGTGGGCGGGGCCTGGGAAGTCACAGGAAGGGGTCTGAACTTCATTCTAAAAGAGATGCAAAGTCCCTTTAAGGAAGAAAATTACTTTTTGAAGACAAATATCAGAACAGAAATATAAAAGGTAATTTCTGAATATTTACATTTAATGGAATTTATTTACAGAGTTTTTTTTTAAACTTCTATAGTTCCTTTGGGTTTTATCTAAAGAAAAAAGCCAATCTGAATATATATATATATTTGTGTGTGTGTGTGTGTGTGTGTGTGTGTGTGTGTGTAGTCACTAATGAAAATCCATTGACGGAAAAAGAGAATTTAGTCACTAAAATGTTTTCTAGAAAGATGCTAGAGGTCATTTATTAATCCAAGAAAAAAATCCCTCATTTTGTGTGTATAAAAATATACCCAAAGAGCTCTCCAATGGTATAGACAGTATTTTATGAAGTTACCAAAAAAAAATCAATATTACCTGTCAAGTACTATCTCTTGCATGTGCAACCAAAACCGCCAAGGTTATCTGAACAAGAAATCCCTGGCGTCTATTACAGAGAGCTTTTAATAGAACTTGCTTTGACAATTTATTCCTAAGTCTTTTTTCCCCTTAGCTCAATACAGTATTGCCTCTTAATTTCACAACTGCAAAAGGCTGTTTTAGACACTACTTGGGGAATAAGTACTAAGGGTTCAAGTAAATGCAAATGATGTTTTTGCTACCTTTTCTCAAAAGATTTCACATTAGAGAACAGACTGTAATATTAAATTGTATTCTGTATATATAGATTTATAACTCAGTATCTTTTGCTGGTTCAGTTCAGTCACTCAGTCATGTCCAACTCTTTGCGACCCCATGAATTACAACATGCCAGGCCTCCCTGTCCATCACCAACTCCCAGAGTTTACCCAAACTCATGTCTATCAAGTCAGTGATGCCATCCAGCCATCTCATCCTCGGTCGTCCCCTTCTCCTCTTGCCCCCAATCCCTCCCAGCATCAGGGTCTTTTCCAATGAGTCAACTCTTTGCGTGAGGTGGCCAAAGTACTGGAGTTTCAGCCTCACATCAGTCCTTCCAATGAACACCCAGGACTGATCTCCTTTAGGATGGACTGGTTGGATCTCCTTGCAGTCCTAGGGACTCTCCAGTGTCTTCTCCAACACCACAATTCAAAAGCATCAATTCTTTGGTGCTCAGCTTTCTTCACAGTCCAACTCTCACATCCATACATGACTACTGGAAAAACCATAGCCTTGACTAGATGGACCTTAGTCGGCAAGTAATGTCTCTGCTTTTGAATATGCTGTCTAGGTTGGTCATCACTTTCCTTCCAAGGAGTAAGCGTCTTTTAATTTCATGGCTGAAATCATTATCTGCAGTGATTTTGGAGCCCCCCAAAATAAAGCCTGACACTGTTTCCCCATCTATTTCCCATGAAGTGCTGGGACCAAATGCCATGATCTTCATTTTCTGAATGTTGAGCTTTAAGACAACTTTTTCACTCTCCTCTTTCACTTTCATAGAGAGGCGTCCTAGTTCCTCTTGGGGACTTCCCAGGTGGCTCAGGGGTAAAGAATCTATATGCCAGAGACGTGGGTTTGATTCCTGGATCAGGAAGATTCCCTGGACTAGGAAATGGCAATCCACTCCAGTATTCTTGCCTGGAAAATCCCGTGAACAGAGGTGCCCGGTGGACTGCAGTCCATGGGGTCACAAAGAGTCAGACACAACTGAGTGACTGAGCACGCACACAAGATAAATGGTCCTAGTTTTGTTTGTTTTTTATAGTGCTATGAACATTGTCGTTGTTCAGTCACTCAGTCGTGTCCAACTCTTTGCGACCCCATGGACTGCAGCATGCCAGGCTTCCCTGTCCTTCACCATGTATCCTTTAAAAACTTTTTTACTGGAATATAGTTGATTTACAATGTTGTGTTAGTTCCTGCCATACAGTAAAGTGAATCAGTTACATGTATACATATGTCCACTCTTTTTTAGATTCTTTTCCTAGTTATTCATCTCAATTGACATGAATTTGACCAAACTCTGGGTGACAGTGAAGGACAGGGGAGCCTGGCGTGCTGCAGCCCATAGGGGTCTTAAAGAGTCAGACACGACTTAGCAACTGAATCACAACAACAAGTTATTCAGGCTTAAAACCTGAGTCTATTAGGGACTATCTTGGAATACTGAAAATCAAGACATTATGAAATGCTCCAGGGAATTCACCACATCCCCCTGTCCCCACTCTTCCCTCCAACTGGAGAGGACACGTGGCTGAAGACTGGAGATGAGCTTATTTATTGTGAAAAGCAAATATGGGTAAGATGGTCATCTCTCCACCTGTGGTCCACAAACCCACTCCTGAGTCTTGACAACCCGATTCTAGATCACTGTAAACACTCTTCTTCCTTTAGCAGTCCCTTATTTCTTTTCCAATTAAAATCATTAATTGAAAAGGTGAGCCCTGAGAGAGCAGCTGGTTCCCTACCCCCTGGGGCAGGAACCTGAACAAGGAAGGAAGAATCACCCGCTGAAGCATCTACTGGTGTGGCCAGAGCTATGTCCTGTGGCCCATTATGGTTCAGTTCAGCTTTTCAGTTTCCTCCAGTGAAAATTCTCTGCCTAGAACAACCTGTTCCTTGGACAGGCTTTTGCCACCCTGAACCTGGTGTCAGAGAAGGGGCTTCTGGGCCCTGCTCAGGCTTTGCAAACCTTGGGATGAAGTCCCAGAGCCTCTGACTAACACTGAGTGCCAAATATTGACTACTGCCAAATGCAGGTATAAACCTCTCACTTGTGAAGAATGTTTTCCAGGAAAGACGATAGTGTTGGGGAACATAGGCTCAGCAGCTGGACTGCTTACACTTCAATCCTGACTTGCCCACTGTGACCTTGGCCAAGTGGTCCCACTACTCTAAGCCAAAGGACTTAAAACAGTACTTAGCACATAATCAACAATCAAAACCATGGCATTTATGATCATGGTATGTTTTATTATTTATCATGGCATAAGGCACTTTTAAAGAAATATATCTCTTTTTAAAAGGAAAAGGAATCGTAAGTGAACACACTGGTAATTATCAACAATCAGACTGATAACACTTTCCTAACTCCTTTCTGAACCTAACACCACTGGAAAATAATGCTGTTTGGCATACATACTGAGGAAACCAGAATTGAAAGAGACACGTGTACCCTTAATGTTCATCACAGCACTGTTCACAATAGCTAGGACATGGAAGCAACCTAGATGTCCATCAGCAGATGAATGGATAAGAAAGCTCTGGTACATATACACAATGGAGTATTACTCAGCTATTAAAAAGAATGCATTTGAATCAGTTCTAATAAGGTGGATGAAACTGGAGCCTATTATACAGAGTGAAGTAAGTCAGAAAGAAAAACACCAATACAGTATATTAATGCATATATATGGAATTTAGAAAGATGGTAATGATGACCCTGTATGCGAGACAGCAAAAGACACAGATGTAGAGAACAGACTTTTGGACTCTGCGGAAGAAAGCGAGGGTGGGATGATTTAAGAGAATAGCACTGAAACTTGTATATTATCATATGTGAAATAGATCACCATTCCAGGTTTGATGCATGAGGCAGGGTGCTCAGGGCTGGTGCAGTGGGATGACCCTGAGGGATGGGATGGAGAGAGAGGCAGGAGGGAGGGTCAGGATGGGGAACACATGTACACCCATGGCTGATTCATGTGAATGTATGGCAAAAACCACCACAATATTGTTAAGTAATTAGCCTCCAATTAAAATTAAAACAAAACAAACAAACAAAAAAACAAAGTAAAAAAAATTCAAAATAATTAAAAAAAAATGGAGAGGATTTCATGGGATTCCCTCTTAGTATATTCTTGCTGTGTATTGAGTCAATTTACCTTCCTAATTAGGTTTCTGGAAAAGGAGATCTAGAAGTTTCATTTCCATTACTTTGAATTATTTCCATATCTTTTCCCAAACCCAAGTGCCACAGTCTAGAGTATTTCTTACAGGTGACATGACAAGGCGTCTCCATTAGCCCTTGGTGATGAACTCTCCCCAATGGCCCCCAAAAACCCTGAATCTGCATTGACGATTCCAGTTCACAAGTTACGACATCCCAGGCCTCAGAAATCAAGGCTTACTGGTTAAACCTCTTCCTGAATTCCTCTCCTTGATTTCTTCTAGCCACATCTGTTGCAAAGAAAGATGAACACAAGGCAAGAATGCAGCAGAACTCTTAAATAGGAGCATACTAATTTTCAAAATTTTTAATTTTCTTGCCACATAACAATGAGCTATGGTGTGTCACCGATCTGGAGTATAATTAACTTCTTGTCTTTTGTTCCTTATGAATTTACATATCCAATTATCTTTCTCTTTAATTTCTCATGGTTTTGCTACATTGACTAAAACTTTTCAACATGAAAGTCATTTAATTTAATGGACTTTGCAGTTCATTTGTAACCAGTTTTTTTGTTTGTTTGTTTTGTTTTTAGGATGACTGAATGCTACTGTGTAACACTGTGAAGTTTTACTTCACAGGAAAACAGGCAGGATGGTGATACCCAGGTTCCTGGTCCACCAGGACATCTGCTGAAAAAGATGTGGATGGGCTAACGCAGTGGTCGGGAGCAGCAGAGGAGCAGCGGTGAGGTAGATTAAGCAAAGACAATGTTGATTTTAACTCGTCCATGCTCCTTGATCAAGGCACCAGCGAGCGCATTTAATCAAAGCTAGTGCCAATTTAGACAACGTGGCTGAAACCACTGGTTTTGCCCCAGAGTAATTTACGCTTGGTTTCTGGAGAACTCTGCATGAGCTCCCATGTTTTCTGTGAAAGCAGAGCTAAGGATCTCATAAACAGAGGATGATTCCCATCACAGGAGAACGCGGAGGGAGTTGCTGCAGCAATGAATGAGAGGGAATCAGGTGTGCCGCCCTTGACTGCAGAGATGGGCCTTCAAGGGCTCGGTTCTAGTCTCTGGGATGAGGTTTTCAAATATGGACAATCTATGGCTTCCCAGGTGGTTCTTGCCTGGACAATTCCCTGGACAGGGGAGCGTGGATGCTATGGTGCATAGGATTGTGAAGAGTCAGACGCGACTAAGTGACTGAGCACACACACTTAGGAGCAAAGGTGACTTTTCTAGCTGCCAAGAAGGTAAACTCAACATTTGACCTGTATCAACTTCATCACTGGTCCCAGACTTTAACAGCAAATGTCAGCTACTCAGCTCCTTATTAAGATGAGTCTGCAGCTCCAGTAATGGGACACGGTGATTTGTTTTGTTAGGAAGGAAAAGAGATGACCTTCATTTTGCTTAACATTTTGGGAGTCCTGACCACAGTTTATTATAATCAGATGCAGTTCGCTCAAAGGATCATCAGAGATCACACTTGGATGTCAAGGTGCAACTGAAGTTGACAGGCAGACATTTACCAAAGGCTGCCAGAAAACCATCTAATGAAGAGCAGAGTTGAGAAACACATCATTAGGAGAATGCATTTAATCACCTATGCAGGGATATTCTAACAATATCACTTATTCTTTCATTTCCAGGTTTCTCCCTCCTCTCTTTTGTAAAGGGAGGGCAGTTCCATTTGAGTGTCATATAGGGCAGGACCCAGCTCTCTGATTTAAGCAGAAGGACATAAATTCACAAATCTGCCTGGAATACTTTTTTTTTTAAATTTCAATAAGGGGTTGTTTGCAGCTACTGTGTCTAACAAAATAACAGTAGGAGTGAAAAGTAAATCAATCATAATCGGCGATTAGTTTTCCTTCAACAGATCCATCAGATCGTCTTCTATTCCCTTCTCATTCAGCTCATCTAGGCTGTAGTATCGGTGGACGATTTTCTCGGCGGTGACCACCACGACTCGGAGCCCGTGGGGATCTTTGCCCAGCTGGCACCCGATGGCGGATGACACCACCATGTCGAGGTTCCGGTAGGTGCCCCCAGCATTCCTGTGGTAGTGGCCTGAAAACACAGCCTTGATACCTGCAGGGGAGGGAGAGAGCGTTAGGGCGCCAAGGATTTCCACTGAGATAACCGGGGGGGCTTCAAGGGTTTCTTCTGTGAACAGCGGGACATTATTAGTTATAAATACATGATATTATTCAGCATTATATAATAAATATGAAGGTGGCATATGTGACATCTAGAATCTTTCCAAGGATAACTCAGTACACAATACATTATTTACCTGTTTGTCACGATTCGCACAGGAAGTACTAGGGAACCAGAAGTAGTATGTATATGTGCCTAGCCACATTCGACTCTTTATGACCCCATGGACTGTAGCCCGCCAGGCCCCTCTGTCCATGCAATTTTCCAGCAAGGATACTGGAGTGGATTGCCATTTCCTACTCCAGGGGATCTTCCCGACTCAGGGATTGAACCTGTGTCTTTTGTGTCTCCTGCACTGGCAGGCGGATTCTTTGCCACTGAGCCACCAGGAAAGCCCCAAGGAACACGGAAAGAGAGGGTGATAAGGTGAATGACTTTGAGAGAGATGAAGGAAACCTTCTGAGGCCTACATAAACAGCCACAGGAGGCGGAAGGTGCATGTCCATGAAAAATAACGTTTATGGAGTTCTAATCAAGACAGCACAGCAAGGTCAACATTTAATGTACCGCTTCCTCTCCAAACTAAGAGCCGCGATGGATAAAATACAAAAAAAGAAACCAAAGGACAGACGTAGCCTTCAAAACCAAAATAAACAGTTCTAGTGACCAGAAAAAAGCAGAAAGACAGAGTAGTGAGTGGGAGCTGAGCTCTTATAATCGAGACTGAAAGCACTTTCTCTGAGATAAGGAAATAAAGGTTGGCTCCTGGCGGAAATAGGGAAGCCTCAATACCTCCATTTATGGAAGGAGATTGAAGGAAACCTGTGCTGCCCTGGGCCAGGGCAGTGCTGAGCTGGTGTGGTTAACAAGTGCTCCAAAAAAAAAAAAAAAAGAGGCTTGACCTGTAGAGTCAGACATGACTTAGAGGCTGAACAACAACAAAATATATAGCGGAACTACGTGTAACTTTGTCCTGCATTTTCCATGTCTCTTGTTAATATGTTATCACACTTTCATAATTTTAGAAATAAGAAAAAATAGGCCAAAAAAAAAAAAAGGAAATAAAATTATGTCTTCCTTCCACCACCACACACACACAAAAGAAACTGGTAAATGTTTGTTGAGTATTACCTTTGCTCCTTAATATAATTTATTTAATGATGAGTTCATATAATTAAATTGTAGTAATGGCTTTTACCAACCAACTCATATAGCTCCTTAATATTTAATCACTGGTTTTCCTGTACTGGTAGGAGATGTCTCCAGCCCAGCACTGGGTGAAGGTTGACTGCAACCTGTGGACCTAAGGAGGGAAGATAGACACGGGCTCAGGTCAAGGAACCAAAACGTGTTTCCCCAGGATGACTGTGGGACCAGGACCTTACAGCACTATTACAAAGCCTGGTCCCAGATGGATACTTTTGGGGTGGAAGTAACCAAAACCAGTGGACAGAGAGAAGTTAGTCAAGAGAAAAGTTAGGGGGAAAACAGAACTTCAAAATACTTCTTACTCAAATTGAACCTGAAATAAAAAATCCTCCCAGCCATGAAAATCTCATGCTAAGTAATGAACTCTTCAATCAGGGACATGAATTCACGTCATGGGAAATCAATGACATCAACAGTCTGGAAACTATTTAAAATAAATATTTGGCTCTCAAATATTCTCAATAAAGGACTAATATCTGTAAAAAAGAACAAGATGTTATGCAACAAAACAGGCATGAAGTGAATAAGAATAGTTGGTAATGAAAATTTAGAAATGGTGAGCATACAAGTTAAAGTTTTAAAACAAAAGTCTCAATAACTTGGATAAGTTGTAGACTAGACACTAATCAGACAGGGCATCGGTGAGTGAAAAGGAAGAACTGAGGAGCTGAATCAGAAAACAACAGAGACCCAGACTCAAGCAATACGAACGAGCAATTCAAAGGACCCAAAGGATGGGTTAAGAGCATCGGTGAATGTGTAAGAGGAAAGGGGACCGAAGAAAGGGGGCAATAAGAGCAAGAACAGCTTGAAGAAATAATAGCTGGGGATTTTCCAGAAAGGAGGAACATATGCGTTTTGAAAAAAACAGGACTAAGTAGGATACATAAAAATCAATGCATACCGACATATGTCATGGTAAAATTACGGAGCATCAAAAAGTTTTTGAAAGATAATCATGGCAAAAATATTATAAAGGAATGACAATTAGACAGGTAGCAGGCATCCCAATCATAAAAGAACCAGGGAGTAACACCTTCAAAATGCTTAGGGCAAGTAACTGTGAACTCAGTTTTTTTACCTAGCGGAACCATCATTCAAATTTAAGGGCTTTTAAATAGATACATGTTTGTACATATAAAGACTAAGAGTCTACCACTTCTCAGAACATTATGCTAAGTTAAGAAATGTCCAGAATGGGCATATCAATAGTGAAAGAAGGCGCACTAGAAGTTGCTGGAGGAAGAGGGGAAAGAAGGAATGGGGATGACTGCTAACAAGCACAGTTTCTTGCAAAATGGTAAAAATGGTCTGGAATTAAGACAGTGGCAATGGTGGCACAGTTCTGTGAATATATCAAGACCACTGAATTTTGTAATAACATTTACTAAATGTTTTTAGTTCCTTGGACTGCAAGGAGATCAAATCTGTCAATCCTAAAGGAAATCAACCCTGAATATTCATTGGAAGGACTGATGCTGAAGCTCCAATACTTTGGCCATCTGATGTGAAGAGCTGACTCACTGGAAAAGACCCTGATGCTGGGGAAGATTGAAGGCAGGAGGAGAAGGGGACGACAGAGGATGTGATGGTTGGATAGCGTTACCAACTCAATGGACATGAATTTGAGCAAACTCTGGGAGATGGTGAAAACAGGGAAGCCTGGCATGCAGACAGGGTCGCAAAGATTCAGACATGACTTAGTGACTGAACAACAACAACATGATTGGGATTAAAACAGTAATTGACCTCTGTGATCATAATTATGGCATGAGAAAAATATCAGATAGATCCCAGTAGACCTTTTAACTTCATGGCTGCAGTCACCATCCACAGTGATTTTGGAGCCCAAGAAAAGAAAATCTGTCACTGCTTCCACTTTTTCCCCTTCTATTTGCCAATAGATGTTCTATAAAATACCTGACCGGTACTTCTCAAAACTGTAAAAGTCATCAAAAACACGGAAAGTCTAAGAAATGGTCACGGGAAGAGGCATCCACACCATGGAACACTACTCAGCAATGAAAAGGAATCAACTACTGAGAGATGCAATGTCTTGAATGGATATCAAGGAAATTTCACTGATCTAAAAAAAAGCCAATTCAAAAGGTTCCATATTGTATGATTCCATTTACCTAATTCTTTCTTTCTTTGGCTGTGCTGGGTCTTCGTTGTAGCACACGGGATCTTTAGCTGCAGCATGCAGGATCTAGTTCCCTGACCAGGGACTGAACCCAGGCCCCCGCACTGGAAGGGCAGAGTCTTAGCCACTGGACCATCAGGAAGTCCCCACTTCCATTACATTCTTAAGGTGACAATATTACGGATATGGTTGCTAGGAGTTAGGGCCAGGGGTGCAGGGGGGTTGGGTATGGGTGTGGCTACAGGAGGGATCCTCATGGTGAAGGAATTATTCTGCATTTGACAATGATTCTGGAAAGCATGACTATAACATGATCCAAATGTTGAGCCTGCTCATTAGCAGAGGTCTGGGAAACTGAACAGAGCCCTGCAGACTACAGCCACTCTCCTGCAGTAGGAACTGAGACCCACCTGGGCATAGGTGGGGCTGTCTGCCGGCCTGGGCCCGTAGCTAGGGATGGAAAGAAAGGTGACCCAGGTTTCCCTACTTAAAACAGCCAAGGGTGGGGAGACAGCTATTTCCACTGACTGTTAAGATGCAAATGGATACAACTCATTTCAGAGGGTAAATACGTGCAACTGGGTTCTCACATTTTGTTGTGCATTCCCCTAGACCAATGCCAACATTTTCACATAAACATATCCTTTGGAAATACCAGAGAAGAGCCCATAGGTGTAGGTGTGTTGTGTCTGTGGTCATAAATACAGAGTATGCACAGAGGCATTATTTATAATATTCATTTACAGGGGACTGGATAAATTATAGGGCATGTATTTTTCTTAAAAAAAAAAAAAGAGGTAGATTTACATACACCAGTGTTGAAAGGCACCAAATATATTATTAAGTATGAACAGCAAGATGTAAAAAAAAGTTGTGTGGTCTTGTTTTTGTAAAATAAAGGTAACATCCACATGTAAAACAGATACCTAGTGGGAAGTTGCTATATAACACATGGAGCTCAACCTGGTGCTCTGTGATGACCTAGAAGGGTGGGAGGGAGGCTCAAGAGAGAGAGTTCTGTATATATGTATACATACACACACACACACACACACACACACACACGGCTGACTCCTGTTGTTGTATGACAGAAACCAACACAACACTGTAAAGCAATTACTCTCTAACTAAAAAAGAAAAAGACAACATCTGTATGAGAGCGTGTGTGTGCGTGTGTTTGTATCCTCAGCTGAATGGGGGACAAAGAGACACTAAACTCACATGGGTGATTTCACAGCCAGGCTAGTGGGGGGGGGTGGGGTTAGCAAGGGAGGAGGCATCACTTTTTATGTTTTCATTACTGTAACGTTTGCAGTGATCATGAACTGACCCAAGCCAACATCGAGGTGACATGGACCAGGAAAAAAGGACAGGAGGGATGGAGTTGTGTGGCTAAAAGCTGCAGCTGGAACTGTATCACTGAGCACGTGAACGGCTCCTGACCATGCAGGCTGGAGGGCTGTGAAAACGTCTGCCTGCTCCACTGCCCTCCTGGGCTTTCCGAGCCTTATGGTCTGTTGCTGTTGGAAGTCCCAGTGGGAGCGTGTGCAATTAGACCCACCTTGGGGAGCTCCTAATGGCCAGTCAGAAAGCACTTAGTATTATTATTTTGTTGTCTGCTAAATTATGTTTATGAAATTTGGCTCTTAATGCCTAATTCATAGTTGCAAACTGTACTATTCTAGAAGGAATGCTTGGCAATTTTGAAAGTAGCTCGCATTAGCCATAATTAGCTGTAAAAACTCACTTATGTTTAAATTTCACGCTGTACTTATTGGCATTTGCAGAGACAGGAGCATTAACAGAGACTGTGCAAGTGACCAGCAGAGCTTTCAGAACGGGTATCGGCGGGCTGTGGACAGCTGGGTTTCTCCACCACCAGCAAACCCCATCCATTCTCCACCCCAGGCCCCTGAGTGCTAGCGGTTTATTGTTAATGTCCCGAGTCACAGAAAATGAGGGTTTTTAGGTGAGCAAAGATGCCAAAGGGGACCAGAAATAAGGATTTTGAAAGGGACTGTTAGCAAGCAGAGTGATTGTGTTCAGACCCTTCTCGTTTAAAAGAGATCTCATTCCATTACAATAAAGAACTCGGTATTTGCATCCTGAAAAGGCACTGAGGCAATGACCATTTTATAAATTACAAAGGGATGTCAGGCAAGAGGCTAAAGTCTGTCTCAAAGTAGGGACACACGATTGACTCTCCACTCTCCTGGGTACTGGTGTGGACTTCAAGGCTCTGGGACATTCCCGGTTGGCCCAGAGATGAGACTCAGGTGGGAAGAGCGGGAGCCTCTTCTTGGGATGGTACACTGGAAGTTTCTGGGTCTCTTTCCCACCTCCTGGGAAGTCCAGGAGTTTTGAACCCCCTCACGCCTCCCAGTCCTGTCCCAAGTAAGGGCAGACACTGAGGCAGAGTGGGTGGAGGGAAGCCTGGAAGCAGGGCAGGACTCGAAGGACTTTTCACCTACCATCTCGCTGAATCCTCCCAATAGACCTCTGTCCTGGGGGGTGGGGGGCACAGAAGTCATTCCCATTTTACAGATGAGAAGACTGAGGCACGGAGAAGTTAAGGAACTAAGGCAAAGGGACTGGGTTAGAAAATAGGGCAGCCAGGATCAGAACCCAGGTACTCAGATGCCAGAGCCCAAGCCTGCAGACTTGGGTTCTGTCCTTGGGGATCTTGGGCCACCTACTGACCTTGGTGAACCTCGACTTCCTCACCTGTAAGAGAATAATGACACTTGTCTCATCAGTGACAGAGAGGTTTGGATAAGGTCATAGATGCTGACCCTTTTGCGACCCCATGGACTGTAGCCCACCAGGCTCCTCTGTCCATGGAGCACTCAGTAAACAGTGGGTGTTCCCCATCTCCCCCGAGAGGCACCTCCTGGAGGGGGACATAGACACAACCAGCTTGGCCCGGTAACATGCAAGCTTGTCTGAGTTACTTCTGCCACCAGGACCTATATGAAGTCTGAGCCATCCCGGTTTGGTATTAGCTTTTGATGGGGACGCATTGATTCACAACTCGATGCAGGTTAAGGAATGTGTTAATAAATCATGGTTTCCCTGACAAGGGGATTGATTTTAGCGGTGTTTTCTAGAGTTGGGCAGAATTTCCATTCGGCCCGTTCATCAGTCATCTGTGGCCGACACGGCTCTGTGGTTCCTTAATTGAGTATTATGTATAGATTGTTTTTGAATTATGAACTGCTGTAAGGAGATGACAAGCATCTTCTTAAATTACCACCAGAGGAAGAATTCTTGGCCGAGACAGCCCCTACATCAGGAGGAAGCCTTCCGTGGCATTAGCTTCGTATTTATTTCTCCATGCTATCAAGTCATAAAGATGCTATAAAGGCTATTTTTAAGCTGCCCTGATTCAAGTTCATTTCAAATCAATCAGAGGATTAGGAGGCAACCTCCATATAATTTAATATTCTCATTAATATCAGAAACTTGCCTTGAATCAATCAGGAAATCAGGGATGCACCCTGGTAACAATTTTGGTATTAAAAACTGACTTCCTTAATGCCTTCGGTGTTACTTAGGCTTGGAGAGTGTAAACAGATTCTCCTTGGGCACTTTTTACTTTTATCCTGCCTGAGTACATTTACGAAAATGCTGTGCATCTTTACGTTGCCAGCTGTCACAGTGAAAATGGTGTCACAAATCATTAGTCACACTCAATTTATTCTGTCTCAGTGGTAAGGGGGAAAAAATGGGCCTCATAAAAAAAGAAAAGGGCAAGAGAAATAAAGGAAGGTTGGTTTGAACAAACAGAAGTGAAGTGAAATGAAAGTCACTCCGTCGTGTTCGACTGTGTGACACCATGGACTATGCAGCCCATGGAATTCTCCAGGCCAGAATACTGGAGCGGGTAGCCTTTTCCTTCTCCAGGGGATCTTCCCAACCCAGGGATCAAACCCAGGTCTCCCGCATTGCTGACAGATTTTTTACTAGCTGAGCCACAAGGGAAGCCCAAACATACAGAAAGCAGGTATAAATAATCCCTCTGGCAGGTAAGCAATTTCTCAGCAGGCAGCTCAGATGCAAGCCTGGAGATGAAGATCCCTGCCCTGCAGGAAGCCAGTGGCCTGGGATGGCTGAGATAGCATCAGGGGAGATATCAGAATACAAGAATACCAGAGTGGGTTGCCATTCTCTTCTACAGGGAATCTTTCCAACCAGGAATTGAAGCTGGGTCTCCCACACTGTGGGCAGATTCTTTACCGTCTGAAGAATCAGGGAAGCCCTAGCACGACATACTTCATATTAAATCATGATATTGAGTTGCCAATTTGGGAGTTCTAGATTCCAGTACAATAGCTCTCAGAATCTCACTGGCAGGTATCTTTTCAGATGCCCAAGTATCTGCAACCCAAGTCTGCTAGGGACAGTGGAGAAAGGAAACGGCCTGCTCCTGGTTCTCCGGGTGAGGTAGGATGCTGTTTCTTCAGGCGATTCAAGGCAATGAACATTTGCAGAGCTCCCTCTCAAAGCCAGGTGTTGGTGGAGCCTAGAGGGGCACCCAGATCAACCGTTTCTAGCAATCAAGAGCTTAAAGTCTACAGCTGGGTAGAGACTATGTAAAGTGCTTTCATAATAAAATGCAGAAAGTGAAAATAACACAGTTTAGCCGTTTTATTTACTGAGCATCTGCTCTGAGCTGAGCACTCTGCACGTGCACCATCTCAGTTAAGCTTCATAAGGACCCCCTCGAGGAAGATAATGTCCCCTTTTAACAGATGATGGGATCAGGCACAGAGAGGTTAAGGAACTTGCCCAGGGTCACACAGCTAGAATTTGTACCTGGATCAGACTGCCTCAGAAGTAGCTGCTCTGTCTACCACCCTGGAGGTACAAAGTGCACGGATCACGGGTGGTGCTGGGGCATAGTAAGAAGGCTTCCTGGAGGGGGTGGCTTTGACCTAAGCACATCCTCAACTTCCAGTTCTTTGGTTGTGCCTGACCTGGGACTTGAAGGCTGGTCATGATGGTGGTGGTTGTTGTTCAGATGCTTAGTTGTGTCTGACGCTTTGCGACCCCATGGACTGCAGCACGCCAGGCTTCCCTGTCCATCACCATCTCCCAGAACTTGCTCAACCTCATGTCCACTGAGCCAGGGATGCTATGCAACCATCTCACCCTCTGTTGTCCCTTCTCCTCCTGCCCGCAATCTTTCCCAGCATCAAGTTCTTTTCCAATGAGCTGGCTCTTTGCATCGGGTGGCCAAAGTATTAAGAGCTTCAGCTTTAGCATCAGTCCTTCCAGCGAACATTCAGCGTTGACTTCCTTGAAGATTGACTAGCTTGCCATTTCCTTCTCTAGGGGATCTTCCCATACCAGGGATAGAACCCGGGTCTCTTAAATCTCCTGCATTGGCAGGTGTGTTCTTTACCACTGGCACCACCTGGGAAGCGCATAATGACCATAATAGTAAAAGCTAACATTTGTTGAAGATCTACTTACTACGGGCCAGGCATGAGAAACAAGCCTCATTACACTCTTCAACATTCTCAAAGTATATTACTGTATATGGGGGATGGGAGACTTCCCCCGCCCCTCAAGGTGGGAACCCCTCTTGTGTGACTGCTGCTCTGGAGCTCCTGCTGGATCAGGCTGAAGTCTGACTCAGCTAAGCACGCACCCTTCTTGTCGACTCTGTCACCTGCCCTGACCCATTGTTACTTCCCGTTCACTCACAGGTCGTCTCAGGCTCTGCCTGGGCTGGACTCCCCCTCTACTGCTCAATGTGTGAGGCTCAAGGGCTCACCAGCCACCTGACTTCTCCCATGGCTCTACCCATTTTAAAAACACAGACTTTCTATCAGAACCTTAGCTCGCTCTCTTCAGTGGATTTAAATTTTCCATTGCACTATTCATCTTTGTTTTTCTGCTTTCAAAAGTAATGCATGCCTGAGGCGAGCAGCTGAATAAACTACGGTAAACTCACAGCTGTTAAAAAAAAGAAAAAAACACCCGAGGAAGATCTCCATGAACTGATATGGAATAACTGCAAAGAAAAATGTCATATGCAAAAAATTATATATAGGAGCCTACGTTTAGTGTAAGAAAGGGAAAATAAAACACATATGATGCAAGCAATATACCCTCAAATAGATCAGAAAAATATACTTGCAATATGTATTGCAAATAATAAAACAATTAAGCAATTGAGGATAAAATGCCAGATAAAGCTGGGTAAAACGTATATAGGAATTTCTTTTTTACTTGCAACTTTTCTGTAAGCTTGAAAATAAAAAGGCTTTCTTCAAAAAGCAATGCATGCTTGCTAAAGGTGAAATCAAATACTATAAAAATACAAGGCATTAAAAAAAAGTGGGGGGGGGAATCTCTCAAAGTCTGTCTTCCCATTTTAGGAGTTCTGTGTTATTCCGATAATTTAAATGTCTCTATTAATAAAATAGATCTCAGATATACGGGTACTGAAACACATACACAAATACACATTAATTTCATAAAAATGAGATAAGCCATCTATGGATTTGCAACTTGCTTTCATTCACTCAGCAATCTCTCTCTTAATTGTTTCCCCTCACGACACATAGCTCTATCTCAGAGCTGCCACATTATAAAATCCTGAAAACTGTATTTGCAGTGTGTAAAATCTAGGCTGTCAGACGATGGTTCTATGCTTTAAATTGGGACGTGAGGACCTTCAGAGACTTCCGGCCCTCCAGGGAATGCTCAGGTACTTGGGGACACTTGGTGTGGCTTGAGAGTCTCAGGGGGCGCCAGGGCAGCAACCCCGCAGGGAGCAGGTATCTACCCACCCAGCCCCTACGGCCAGCTCTCCAGGGAGGGGCCCATCCATTCGTGTTGGCTGCAAGCTCATCAGCACAAGAGACTCTGTCAGTTTAAAAAGCTCGCAAGCCAGCTCAACCTGGTGCTCTGGGATGATACCTAGAGGGGTCGGATGGGGTGGCAGACGGGAAGGAGATTCAGGAGGGAGGGGACATATGTGGATCTGTGGCTGACTCATGTTGATGTGTGGCAGAAAGCAGCATAATACTGTGACGCAAGTTTTGTTTTTGTTTTTTTTTAAGAAAGAAAGCAAATGTTTTTAGAAATATATTAAAACAAAAAAACAAAAAAACTCCCAAGTAGTCCTGCTTCTGTCTGAGTCAACCAGGGATGGGGATGGGAGAATTATCTCCTCCAGGAGTTGAACCCCAATTTTCTGAAGGGCATGAGCCGCCACAGAAGGCTGGGTGAGGATGACTTCACTGCCAGGGGATCAGGTGCTGGGTCACCGCTGGAAACCTGGGTTCACGCCTCCCTTTCTTTTGTGAGTGCTATGGAACATGCAAACAACATCTGGTCACTTCAGGCACTTGCTCAGATGTCTGGTCCACGTGCCAGGAAGCATCTGTTTTGTCTTGAGGATTCATAGCCTCCTCCTGGGACTCTTTTTGTTTAGTTTGGGTCAAATGTAATGGCTCAGTTATTGAAATAACCTTCACCCAAGGCCAAGGGATTTCTTTTCTCTGTAGAGCATGAGCTGGCATTAGGTGAAGAGATTTCTTCTCTTTTAGATTCCACCCCCACCCCAGGTTCATCTCCTAAAAAAAAAAAAAAAATTGCCATGTAAATTACATTCTACTTCCCCCAAATAATTATCAACAAAAATGACACTCTTCCCTCCCCAAGGCTCCTCCAGTTGAAACTACAAGATGGTGGGAGGGCTGGGGGATGAAGCCACAATTCTCAGTGGCAGAGAAATGGCTCAGAGAACACGGAGGGGCTGTGTGTTTCCAGCTCAATCAGGATGGGAGTGGTTTTGCTGAAAAAGTTCCCAAGAAGACGGGCTGGAGAGAGATTTGCTGGTCAGTCATCACGCCCACAAGGGAGGTGTTAGAGAGGTGCCTCCACCTATTCAGAGGGGAGGGCTGTATTTTTTTAAAAATTTTTTATTTCGTATTGGAGTATAAGCGATTAACAATATTAATCCAGGCTGCCGCATAACTTTGAGCAGAGTTCCCTGTGCTATACAGTAGGTCCTTGTTGGCTATCCATTTTAAACACAGCCGTGTGTACATGTCCATTCCAAACTCCCTTACTATTCCTTCGCCCCCATCCTTCTCCTTGTCCTGGAAACCATAAGTTCATTGGAGGAGGGTTGTATTTTATTAATGTTTTATTAATTTTCATATTTGGTTGCCAGAAAAGCAGTGGCAGCTTGGGGTAGGGACTCGGGGGATGCTGGCTTTAACCTCAGCCTGCCACTGCCGAGCTGTGTGAGTGTAACATGTGCACGCCCTGCTCTGAGCCTTGGCTTCCCCCCATCGGGAAGGCAGGACTAATATCAACCACTCCCGGTTCAGAGCCGTGCCCAGGGGCACACAGCAGGAAGCTGCACGTGATGTCCTCAGGCCATGCTCAGTGATTATCCCTTCTTCTCATCTCCTCCAAGTATTCCATCAGAAGTTTTTTTCTCATTCGCACAAATTACATCTTTCTCACTATTCATAATTTCCTCTTTATTTTTAAAAGAAGACAGCAGGCCTGTGTGTGAGCTGGAACCATGGGGGCACACAGTCAGGTTTCAATCCAGAATGGACAATTTTCTAGATTTCCATTACCCGGTTTCTATGCCCTATCTTAAACACAGCTGTCAGGACAAGAGGCTCATTAAAAAGACTGTTTTGACTGACGGTATGTTCATGTATCAGATTGGAAATCTGTCCAAAAATACTTGAGGGAGGTAGATGGAGGTGGCAGCAAGCCACGGGAGGGAGATGTTATGCAGACTGCTGGAGATGAAATTTACTGGGATAGAAGTCAAAGCTATGGTTTTTCCAGTGGTCATGTATGGATGTGAGAGTTGGGCTATAAAGAAAGTTGAGTGCTAAAGAATTGATGCTTTTGAATGGTGGTGTTGGAGAAGACTCTTGAGAGTTCCTTGGACTGCAAGGAGATCAAACCAGTCAATCCTAGAGGAGAACAGTACTGAATGTTCACTGGAAGGACTGAAGCTGAAGCTCTAGTACTTTGGCCGCCTGATGTGAAAAACTGACTCATTAGAAAAGTCCCTGATGCTGGGGAAGATTGAAGGCAGGAGGAGAAGGTGACGACAGAGAATGAGATGGTTGGATGGCATCACCAACTCAATGGACATGAGTTTGAGCAAGCTCCAGGAACTGGTGATGGACAGGGAAGCCTGGCATGCTGCAGCTCATGCGGTGGCAAAAAGTCAGACATGTTGAGCAACTGAACGGAACTGAAAGGGCTCTAGGTCGGACCAGGTGGGCCCAGAAGGGGAATGCTGTGCCACTGCAATGTGGGGACCTTGGGAGAGTCAGTTTCCATTTTAATAACCAGGAAAGGAAAGAATCCAGGCAGAGCTGCCTTAAACAACATGGAATTTGCCTAAGTCACGTGCTTTTCCATGGGCCCTTTAGATGGCAGCCTTCCCTGGGCTCTGCCCATGCCCTTCTCTGCTCGCTGGACAACCACAGCCTGTCGCAGCCTCTGCCACCCCTCCTGCTGACAACTGATATCATTTCCCGGCCCAGACTCAGTTCTCCCACTGCTCAGAGGACCTCTGTTCCTGGAGTCCCTGCAGGCACTGCAAGCTCACTCCTCCCACCCCGTGCCTGCTCCTCCCCATGGGCTTCCCTGGGCCAGCACACAGCCACCCGCTTCAGGGCCGTGGGCTGTGCATCTCCTGCACACCATGGGGTTTTCTGCCTGAACCTGCTCACAGTCCTTTCTGCTCTCCATCCTCAGGACGGTTTTTACGGCTCCCTGCTCGACCCTCTTCTCTGACCCAAGTGTGTCAGGATAACATTCAGCTGTCAGTGGCTTAAACCAGCAAAGAATGTGCTTGTATTTACCTCTATCTGTCCATCCCATACTGAGAAAGAAGGAGGGCAGTCAGGATGGATGCAGGTGCTCAACAATTTTCACCAAGAATCCAGCCTCCTTTTGTTCTACTCCAACCTCAGCTTGTGGCTTTGTCTAGACTGCAAGATGGCTGCAGGGCTTCCAGACATTACGTCCAAGTTCCAGGCAGGAAGAAGAGGGAAGAGCCAATGAAAAGCTTTCCAAGAAGTGCCACTTGCTGAATTTCAGGACTGGGACATGTGGCTACACTCTCCATCTGGAAAGGAGTCCTGTCGTATGGGGCCCAGAACAAAATCAGGGAAAGAAGGAAGGGAAAATGCATCCAGGACAGACAGGGCAAGGTCGTCTTTCTAAAATGCAAAACCTGATTGTGCCACTTCTCCACGTAAAATCTCCCTGTGCTTCTCCATCACCCTGGGGCTGGATCTGGCTCCTGTTTCATGTCGTCCACACCTGAGCCCTCCCCTGGTCACCGAGGAACTTCAGTGCCTGCCCGGTACCTGCCAGCTGTGCTGTGGCTCCAGGCTCAGCCTGCACTCTCCCGGTCTCTCAAGTGCCCTCTTCCTGCCCACAGGCACCTGATGACCTCGCACTCATCCTTCAGGACCCTGCCTCTCCTCTCCTGGCGGAAAACTTCCTCCTGGACGGAGCAGTCTCTCCTCCCTCCCCTTCCTGGCACCTTCCTCTGCTTTTGGCCTGTGGTTTCTTGCTCTCCCGCTGGTGGCCCCTGCTGGCCTGTGAGGACAGGAGCCAAGTCTGAATAAACATCCATCCCCGGAAAGAAGATAACAGGGCTGCTGCTCTATCAATGACTGCTGGGGATGGATGGATGGAGAGTTAAGACAGTGAGTGGATACATGGAAATTTGTGGCAGTTCACAAGCTGCGTTTTAGGAGGTGTCCTGGAGGAGACAAACCTCCCCTTTGCCAACATTATCGAAGGAAAAGTTGAGTGCCAGTACTTTCTGCTGCTACAAAGGAGTTACCAGGCTCCTTACAAGAGGAGGCCTGATGTTACAAAATGAGGGCGGAGGGCAGAGACGGTGGGTTAAGTACGATCCTGAGTCTTAGACGCCACATGAGCTCCTTTACTGTCCTGAACACTTGTTTCCTCAGTTTAAAGGAGGGGATGGTAACAGACTCCTCATGGAATTGTTGTGAGCTTCAGAGATGATGTGTCTGACCCCCCAGCGCAGGCTCACTACACACCCTGGGGACACAGCACTTTTCAGGCCTGGGTGGTTTTTTTTTTTTTTTTTTTTTTAATTTTAATTTGGCTGCACCAGGTTTTAGTTGCAGCATGTGGGATCTAGTTCCCTGAGCAGGGATTGAACCCAGGCCCTCTACCTTGGGAGTGAGGTGTCTTGGTCATAGGACTACCAGGGAAGTTCCTTAGCCCTGTTTTTGAAAGAAAGCGTGAATGCGGTTCCTCCTTCCTTGCCGTGGGAGACAGTGCTGGTTGCCTCCAGATATTCATGCCCTTCCTTTTCCCCTTTGCTACAAGGATCCTGGTTTTGCTGTGGCGGGTCGTGGGCTGCATCCCCAGAGCCAAGGAGGAGGCAGTTCTCTTACCAGGGCCCCCTGGGGGGCTGGGAAAGGGCCTGAGGTCCAAGTCTGTGGGAGGATGTCTGCTGGGGGTCCTTCCCAGGAAAGGCGGTGTTTGTTTTTTTTTTTTTTAATAAGTCCCCTTTCCTGCCTCCTGGGAGTTGCCAAGTCTGAATGTAATGCTCAGAACTACAGCAACCATCTGAGAAGGTACAAACTAGGGAAAGGGCCAACTGCGGGGAGTCAGTCGGCAGCGCGGAGGCGGCACAATCACAGCAAGATCCTGTCCCCAAGTTAGACTTGTCTGAGAGCCTGAACCACACAAGATCATAAACTCCCTTATTCTCTGAGCTGGGCAAGTTGGGGTTTCTGAGTACATACAGCCAAAAGGAATAAATACGATCCTATCCTTTTTAGACCTGTAACTCTAAAGTCTCTCGGGATGACCAGTAATCTGCTTTTAGACACGATGTAAGTTGGATTTTGAAAGCTCCCTGAAGATAATACAAGCGGTCTCAGGACTTTCTTTGGTAGGGTGCGGCTCAGTAGGATCCCAACAGAGGGCTGTTTTGTCAGAGATATTCTGACATCCTTTCCACAGCATGTGAAATTGCTTTCTCAAGAATCAAATATTCAATAAGACCAAGACGTGGACCCAGGGCAATGCCTGGCACAGAGAAGGGGGTGGGGCTCTGGGTAACCTTAGGCCTTGGTGGCTCAGATGGTAAAGAATCTGCCTGCAAAGCAGGAGACTTGGGTTCAATCCTTGGGTAGGGAAGATCCCTTGGAAAAGGGAATGGCAACCCTCTCCGGTATTCTTGCCTGGAGAATCCCATGGACAGAGGAGCCTGGTGGACTACAGTCCATGGGGTTGCAAAGAATCAGACACCATGGAGCAACTAACACTTTTCACTTACATACGACAACTTGGAGGCAATCTGGAAGTGAGAAGCTGATAACACCCATCAGAGATAGAGTGTGCTATTAAAAGACCCAAAACACGATCAACAGAAAACAAAGAAAGAAAATCTCCTCCCTTAGATTTTAGTCTCTCACTTGTGGGTAGACAAGAGGAAATGTGGAAAATGCTAAGTGGCATAATCTTTTGAAATAACTGATGGCTCTGTAACTATTATTCTTAAGTATAAGTGTCAGTGGAGAGTGATCTTAAGTACCTATACCAGGGGTTAGGAAACCGCAGCTAATTGTCTATCAGCTCATAAGAGCTGTGAATGAAGAATGCCTCTTACATTTTTAAGTAGCTTACATTTTGGTTTATATAAGCACCTATGTATTCTTTCCAATTTTACCTCTGGGCCCACAAGGTCTAAGAGATTTACTATCTGGGCCTCTATAGAAATAGTCTGCTAAACCCTGACCTTGACTTCATTACAAGAACTCTTCTTATTACTCTTTTTTTCATTTTTTTTTGAGAAACTCAGAAGATTCAGATGAGGCAAGAAAAAAAAACAACCACTAATAATAACATTTATATTCTCACCACCCACAGATAATAAATATTTCCATCTTGTAAGATCTCCTTTTCACAGCTTTTATGAAAGAAAAATTATAATGATATAATTCCTATAAAATTATAGCCCATGTATCCTTTGACCAGCCAACCCCTGCTGTCCCCAGGCACCTGGTTTCACCTCTAATGAGTGGGCACCTTTAACCAGAGGGTCAGTGACCTCAACAAGATTGAGAACAGCTGTTCCATAATCTTGATTAGAAGACAGGAAGTGGGGACATTGATCACCATGCTTCTGGGTATTGATGGATCAACTGCACAGAAAGGTTTCTTTTCCTTGAAAGCAGCCTGTGCCATGATATGTGGGCTCAGCAAACCCCACTCTAATAAATTAATTGAATGGGTGCCCCCAAAGCAAACATTTCATGGAGTGATTTCATGAAGGTACATCCTCAAAGTAAAGGTTGTTAAGAATGAAAGTAAAGGAAGGAAGGGGCATGGACAATGGAGGAAGAAGGAAAAAGAAAAGAGGAAAGAAGGAGGGATGGGATGCCCTGGGTGTGGAAGCCATCCATGGCAACAGGTAGGATGCAGCTCACACACTCTAAAGGGAAACCATCCCCCTATCAAATGGGCAGCAAGAAAGTATTTAAATATCTTCAAATGTGACTTATGGAGTTTAGTGAAAGTTGCTCAGTCATATCTGACTCTTTGTGACTGATGGACTATACAGTCCATGGAATTCTCCAGGCCAGAAAACTGGAGTGCATAGCCTCCAGGGCATCTTCCAACCCAGGGAGTGAACCCAGGTCTCCCGCACTGCAGGCAGATTCTTTACCGTCTGAGCCACCAGGGAAGCCCAAGGATACTGGAGTGGATCCCATCTTCACTGGATCTTCCTGACCCAGGAATTGAACTGGGGTCTCTTGCATTGCAGGTGGATTTTTACCAGCTGAGCTCCCAGGGAAGCCCTGATTTATGGAGAGGGGGGTTTAAATATTAAAAACAAATCTCTAACATCAGGAAGCCCTCACTCCAAGGCTTCCACATTGACTGCAATTCTCTGGTTCCCTCCCGACTTTGCCCCCGGGATTGAGCTTTGTGAGGTTAAGACCCACGCTTACTCATCTTTGTTCCTCTAGTTTCCAAATGCAGAGAACATGCACAGCGTGTTCAAGATGCAAAGGTGACCGCGACCACATGCACAGTACTGGACTGCAGTGTCCAGAGCTCCAGAACTCTTCCAATCAAAGTGTCGAACCTCCTCAGCAAAATGTGACTCCAGGTCATGGCTGATCTTACCAAGACCAATTTCAGGTGCTTGTTTCATAAATAAAAGCAAAAAGAAAAGGAGAAAAGGAAAGATATACCCATTTGAATGCAGAGTTTCAAAGAATAGCAAGGAGAGATAAGAAAGCCTTCATCAGTGATCAGTGCAAAGAAATAGAGGAAAACAATAGAATGGGAAAGACTAGAGATCTCTTCAAGAAAATTAGAGATACTAAGGGAACATTTCATGCAAAGATGGGCTCAATAAAGGATAGAAATGATATGGACATAACAGAAGCAGAAGATATTAAGAAGAGGTGGCAAGAATACACAGAAGAACCATACAAAAAAGATCTTCATGACCCAGATAATCATGATGGTGTGATCACTCACCTAGAGCCAGACATCCTGGAATGTGAAGTCCAGTGGACCTTAAGAAGCATCACTACGAACAAAGCTAGTGGAGGTGATGGAATTCCAGTTGAGCTGTTTCAAATCCTGAAAGATGATGCTGTGAAAGTGCTGCACTCAATATGCCAGGAAATTTGGAAAACTCAGCAGTGGCCACAGGACTGGAAAAGGTCAGTTTTCATTCCAATCCCAAAGAAAGGCAATGCCAAATAACACTCAAACTACCGCACAATTGCACTCATCTCACATGCTAGCAAAAGGATGCTCAAAATTCTCCGAGCCAGGCTTCAACAATATGTGAACCGGGAACTTCCAGATGTTCAAGCTGGTTTTAGAAAAGGCAGAGGAATCAGAGATCAAATTGCCAATGTCCACTGGATCACTGAAAAAGCAAGAGAGTTCCAGAAAAACATCTATTTCTGCTTTATTGCCTATGCCAAAGCCTTTGACTGTGTGGATCACAACAAACTGTGGAAAAGTCTTCAAGAGATGGGAATACCAGACCACCTGACCTGCCTCTTGAGAAATCTGCATGCAGGTCAGGAAGCAACAGTTAGAACCGGACATGGAATAGACTGGTTCCAAATAGGAAAAGGAGTACATCAAGGCTGTATATTGTCACCTTGCTTATTTAACTTATATGCAGAGTTCATCATGAGAAATGCTGGGCTGGAAGAAGCACAAGCTGGAATCAAGATTGCCGGGAGAAATACCAATAATCTCATACATGTAGATGACACCACCCATATGGCAGAAAGTGAAGAAGAACTAGAGAGCCTCTTGATGAAAATGAAAGAGGAGAGTTAAAAAGTTGGCTTAAAGCTCAACATTCAGAAAACAAAGATCATGGCATCCAGTCCCATCACTTCAAGGCAAATAGATGGAGAAACAGTGGAAACAGTGGCAGACTTTATTTTTGGGGGCTCCAAAATCACTGCAGATGGTGACTGCAGCCATGAAATTAAAAGACGCTTACTCCTTGGAAGAAAAGTTATGACCAACCTAGACAGCACATTAAAAAGCAGACACATTCCTTTGCCAACAAAGGTCTGTCTAGTCAAGGCTATGGTTTTTCCAGTGGTCATGTATGGATGTGAGAGTTGGACTATAAAGAAAGCTGAGTGCCGAAGAACTGATGCTTTTGAACTGTGGTGTTGGAGAAGACTCTTGAGAATCCCTTGGACTGCAAGGAGATCCAATCAGTCCTGAACATTCATTGGAAGGACTGATGCTAAAGCTGAAGCTCCAATACTTTGGCCACCTGCTCTGAAGAACTGATTCATTTGAAAAGACCCTGATGCTGGGAAAGATTGAAGGTGGGAGAAGGGGACGACAGAGGATGAGATGGTTGGATGGCATCACCAACTCAACGGACATGAGTTTGAGTAAACTCCGGGAGCGGTGATGGACAGGGAGGCCTGGTGTGCTGCAGTCCATGGCATTGCAAAGAGTCGGACACAACTGAGAAACTCAACTGTACTGAACTGAAGCATTTTTAAGATTTGGGCTTGTTTGAACAGAAAGAACTTCATGACAGTAGCATTTATCATAGAGAAAAACTGAAAACTGAAAACAACCTTAGGGTCCAATAATGGCAAAAGAGTTCAATGAACATGGTATGTCTACAGGGCATAAAAACATCTGTGACTTGGAGAATATTTTTAATGACATGAGATAATGCTTTGTGTGACAATCTTATGCTTCTAAAAGAATATGATCTTAGCTGTATAAAGAGCAAGAAGCTGTATAAGAGCAAGCTGTATTTACTAGCAAGAAAACATTAATGAATGAATTATTTATAATCCAAGCCTCTAGCGACTACTCTTCCATACTTGACTTGCGCCACCAGGGAGGAGAGGCACTTTTGTGTTAAATCACAAATCATGAAGGATTATATATAAAGTTGATGAAAAGTGACACCAGAGAACTGTCCGAATCATGGGAAAGTCATCAAAACCAAGGCTCTCACAGAACACACGCCCATGGGCACACACACACAAGTACCAGAGAGGGGCAATAATTGGATTATTGATAGATTCAGAAAAAGGCCCTTGGGAAAACTGATGAAACCTGCAAATATTTTTTTCTCTTATAAATTATGTTGTTGCCAATGTCAAACATAGGATGCTGACAAAGGATTCTTTTATACAATTTAGACCAAGGAAACCAAATGACACTTGATTCATTCTTTGTTCATCCTAAGGGTTGCTGTATATTTGCAGTAACAACCAACATTTTATCAAACACAAGTTGAAATAAGTTGATGGCCATAATTTGCCTCTTTTCTCAAGATAGTATCTCAAACCAACCTTTATTGTCATTTGCTCACTATTTCTATGACCTACAGTTGTCATTTTGAAAGTGAGGTTTTTCTGTTGCCCTAATCCTCAGATGAGCTTCCCCGGGGGTTCAGTGGTAAAGAATTTGCCTGCCAATGCAGGAGACCTGGGTTCAATCCCTGGTTCAGGAAGATCCCCTGGAAAAGGAAATGGCAACCCACTCCAGTATTCTTGCCTGGAAAATCCCATGGACAGAGGAGCTCGGTGGGCTATAGTCCATGGGGTTGCAAAGAGTTAGACACAACTTAGTGACTAAACAACAACAGTCCTTAGATGGGAGCCCGCCTGGACTTGTATCCCAGGGGAGTTGGTCAGAGTCTGCAGGAAAGTAGAGACCCCTTCCTGTTTCAAGCAGCATCTTTGTCAGCAGAAGGAACAGCCCACCTACTCAAGATGAAAGGATGAGCTGAGGGGCTTACTCTGGAAAAAGACTGCTGTTCACTGAAGCCAGAGGGGAATTCCACACCCTGTAGGAGTTCCTGGACCCCCACCCAGCAGGACCCCTTCAGATGCTGTGATTCTAAGCCTCCATAACTGGCTGGACCAGCTCCTTCCCTGCGGCAGCCCCTGAAGAAGTACAGGTGCAGAGTGGAGGTGGCAGGTGAGTGGCTGGGAACTGCCCCAACACACGCTAGCCTGGCTCCTCTCATCTTGCCCAACGTGCATTCTACTCATTATCCTGAAAGCACGATTAGGAGGCCAAGGGTCAGAGCCGGAGCCCTGGGACTGGAGCTGACCTGTACAAAGCTGGGCACGCAGATGTGTCTCTCTGTGCCTCGGTTTCCTCATCTATGAAATCAGAGCAATAGAAACTGTGGGAATTCGCTGGTGGCAAGTGGGTAAGAATCCGCCCGGCAACACAGAGGACATGGGTTCGATCCCTGGTCCGGGAAGATTCCACAGGCCTAGGGGCAACTAAGCTGGTGCACCACAACTCCTGAACCCTGCCCACCTAGAGCTTGTGCTCCCCAGCAAGAGAAGCCACTGCAAGGAGAAGCCTGCGCACAACACTTGCCACAACTAGAGAAACATCTGCTTCAACTAGAGAAAGCACTGAAGACCCAGTGCAATCAAAAATAAATCAATAAATGAGTAAATACATGAAAAAAATACCTGTAGTACAGAATTTAGGAAGTAGAAATTATTATGATGTTAACATAATATTGTGCTTTAAATGGCTTATGAAGTAAAACTGACACTTGAGGACCCTGTTTACCCTGGGGTCTTTAGCACTCGCTTGTGGGGGTTGACTCGGGGACACGGGAGCCCCATGTGGTGGGCATAGGAGACGTAGAAAGAACACAGAAAGACTCGGGTTCCAAGTCCGGCAACCCTCCAGCCACCCAGCAGTGGGTCAGAGCTGTGAACTTGTGTAAGGGAGAAAATAGGTTCCTTGCACATTACTTCCTCTGATGTTAAGTCACCTACAACATTTTTATCATAGTGAAAATGATGACAGTAAGATGGCTAATCCTAACTGCACATTATCACTGAATACTTACCAGCAGCCAGACACTGTGTCGAGGTGTGGGATTTACCTTATCTGATCCCCATAAAAACCCAGAGATAATCTATTCCTCTTCCCAGTTCCGTGGCCTGAGCAAGTGATTCAGCCTTTGGGACTTTGCTCATCAGTAAAATGTTGAGAAAGCCAGCACCTTGAGGGGTGCTGTGTAGGCTGCAGGGACAATGAACACAGCCACCAGCAATAACGCGAGCCATTAGAAAAAATCTGAGTATCAGCCATGGCTCGCAAGGAGCTTGTGCATCTTCTGCCTTTTTCAGGGGAAAAACGGCTCTCCTGGGTGCATTCAGTGGCATCGTTCAGTAGGCTACTCACTCCAGTATTGCTGGGCTTCCCCTTTGGCCCAGCTGGTAAAGAATCCACCTGCAATGTGGGAGACCTGGGTTAGATCCCTGGGTTGGGAAGATCCCCTGGAGAAGGGAAAGGCTACCTACTCCAATATTCTGGCCTGGAGAATTCCATGGACTGTTTAGTCCATTGGGTCATAACGAGTCAGACATGACTGAGTGACTTTCCCTTTCAGTGGCATCACGGAGGGAGCAATGTTAGGATGTAAGGTTACAGCCCCCAAGGGAGACAGACCACCACAGGCCCCACCCAGCAGGAGGCTGGAGCAGCATTATTCTGGCCAGAACTCACTCGCCTGCCTTCCCACCCAGCAAGGACCTGCAAGGACTCCTCACCTGCACTTCCCCCAGGGTGAGGGGGAGTGCCTTGAGTAAAGGCGACACTTAAGAGAAGCTCTTTTTCTTCCTCCTGCATGTCTGCAATCTAAATCTGAAACAGACCCAGGGTCCTCACTGCTGCGTGCTTGGGTTCCTCACCTGGTCTGCAGATGTGGTCACAGGACCCTAGGCTGTGACAACAGGGCAGAGGAGGCTTTTCCCAATTGGGTCCTGGTCTTTACTTCTATTTAAATCATCAACAGGCAAACACTTCCATTAAGTAAAATTATAAACCTTAACTAAAGCAATTTCCAACTTTAAAAATCTACATATAAATATGTATTTATTTGGCTATACCAGGTCTTAGCTGTGGCATGAAGGATTCTTCATCTTTCTTGTGTCTCGTGGCTTCTTTAGTTGCGGCATGTGGGATCTAGTTCCTGACTCGGGATGGAACCCGGGCCCCCTGCATTGGAAGCATGGAGTCTTAGATACTGGACCACCAGGGAAATCCCCTCCAGCTTATTTTATGTAGAAATATTCTAAATTTTCACCACATACTGTTAGTCATGGGGCTTCTCAGGTGGTGCTAGTGGTAAAAACCCTGCCTGCTGACGCAGGACACACAAGAGATGTGAGTTCGATCCCTGGGTAGGGAAGATCCCCTGAAGGAAGGAGGGCATGGCTACCCACTCCAGTATTCTTGCCTAGAGAATCCCATGGACAGAGGAGCCCAGTGGGCTACAGTCCATAGGGTCACATAGAGTCAGACATGACTGAAGCGACTTAGCATGCATGCAGTGTTAGCCACAGTGGGGGAAAGTGTCTTTTAAATGAAAGCAAGTCCAGTAAAGAAAAAATTACTTAAACTAGTATAGGAAGTAAGAGTGTTGAGCTTAAGTGAGGGACATTTCAATTTTACACAGGAATCCCACTGCTCATTTGAAAATGACACTAATTGCTATTTCAAAAACATGACTCCCCCCAAAAAACCAGCTACAATATTTTGACTTCATAAGCTTAAACAGACACAGCTGTTTCCCCTGTACTTGTGGCTCCTTTTGGAAATATCACAATGGGGTTTTCCAACAAGATTTTGAATTTTTAGTTTGAAGGTGACATACAGCACTCTGTTTTGGGTGCCCAGCACAGGGGGGCCCAAGCTATCTGCTGAGTGGATAGATGCTGACATAACTTTGGGAATCAGCAGCACATACTTACGCATGCCAGATTCGCAATTTATAAATATTTACCATCAGGATTTGATTTTAACTTTAATTAGCCCAACTGTTAAGGATACCTCCGAAGTGAGAAATGTAATCCATTACTCTGCACCAGATGTAGCTTCCGCAGTCGGTCTTTTATCTCCGTTTATAGTGAGGGAGACACAGACATCAAATGACTAAAGCATGAGGTTTTACGGTGAACTGATTAAAACACAAAGCAGACCAACCTGGAAGATGAATTCAAGACCAAATGTAAATTAGAGAGGGTGAAAATTCCCCAAGCTGATATGCCCCCAGAAACCGAATTCTACAGATGCTCAAAAGAAGGACTGCTTGTTGAGTTCTTACTTGAAAGTCAGTTAAAAAAAGAACCATTAAGAGAGCTTGTTTTTGTTTTAGGGCATTAAAAACAGAGAGCACTGTTTGATGATGGCTGTTGCCTGTGGATCCATTTCCTGGATTCAGAAAAATCTGACTATGAGAGGACACCTTCCCAGGTGTGTTTACCAGCACATTAACTGGTGGAGGTGTGTGTCTAAAAAAAACAAATGCAGAGTCAAATCCTCTCACTACATTCCATAGGAATTTACCATCTAGTTCAGTGCCTCCCAGCCTCTCCAACCAATACGCACTTACTACAAAGCTGAAAAGTGTGTACTCCTTGCTCGCTCTGAAAACTCTCCTTGAGATAGTCTACTTTCTGCACAGCCCAGAAGCCAAGAGGCTTCTCGCCTAGTTTCACTTCCTTAGTTTGTATTCTGAAGAGAGCTGCGAATTCCTCTTCTTTTCCAATAGGCGAAGTTATCTTGGGCAACTGCCGGCAAGTCCGCACACTCGACGTGCCTCGCCTTGCTTTGTACACACTCACCAACATCCTCCCAAGAAGAAGCCGCCCGCTCCTGCCAGCCCCAGGAGAGATGGGGGTGGGTAGGAAAACTCTAACAAAAGGAGGAAGCCAGACCCCCGGTACAGCTATTGCCTGCTGTGGGCGCGTACTCTGGTCCGGGTCCGATAAGGACATACCACCCTCCATCAAGCAGAGGCCGTGTCCTAACCGCAGTGCTGCGTGCTCTTACACACGCCTCCCTTTACCTGATTCTTACACCAACCCTGTGTAAGAGACACCTGTGAGGCTGGGATGAGTGGCCCCATTTAACACGGGAGTAAACTAAGCCAGAAAGATGTTCAGCAGATTACGGGAAGCCACTTTGCTGGGGAAAGGGCTTTCTTGGTGGCTCAGCAGTAAAGAACCCATCTGTCCATGCGGGAGACCTGGGTTCAAACCTGGATCGGGAAGATCCCCTGGAGAAGGAAATGGCAACCCACTCTAGTATCCTCATCTGGGAAATCCCATGGGCAGAGGAGCCTGGTGGGCTACAACCCACGGGGTCGCAAAGAGTCAGATAAGACTTAGCGACTAAACAATAGCAGCAACTGGGTTGGGAGTGGCACCAAAGGACTTGAGTGCAGGTCTGTCTGAAGCCACAGCCTGCCCGCTGACCTGCGAGGTTACAGGGCCTCGGGCACCCCACCCTGGAGAACCTGCCACCCCTTGTACCACCACCACAAATTCGGCCTTACCTGCCTATTACCCATGCTACTTGGCATGTTATTTTTCTTTCACTTGATGAGTTAGTTACAGTTTTTTCCTAACATATGTTACAAAAGCATGTAAATGCCCCAGGAACCCTCCCCCCTAACCCTGGGCCTCCAGTAGGATGAGCCACACCCAGGCAGACCCTCCATTGAGGAGTCTGGGCCCCTTCTGGGCAGACTCTTCAGTGAGCTGGCAGTTGTGACCTGAAGCAGACTGGAATTAGATGTGTGCACATTGCTGACAAGGTCTCAGGGGAGAGAAAGGGTCTCACATTGTACTGGGAACGTTTCTCTAAGCCAAGGATGGAAAATCTATGGCCTTCAGGCCCACCTCCTGTTTGTGTAAATAAAGTTTTACTGGCATCCAGTCACACTCATTTGCTGAGGTACCACTGGTGGCTATTTGCACGTTAGAGAGGCCGTTTGAGAGGTCGCTACAGAGACTGTAGGGCTTCCCTGGTGGCTCAGATGGTAAAGAATCTGCCTGCCACGCAGGAGACCTGGGTTCGATCCCTGGGTTGGAAAGATCCCTTGGAGATGGGAACGGCAACCCACTCCAGTATTCTTGTCTGGAGAATCCCATGGACAGAGGAGCCTGGCAGACTACAGTCCATGGGGTTGCAAAGAGTCAGATACAATGAACACTTTCACTTTCCAGAGACCACAGCCTAAAATGTTCACTGTCTGACCATGTGCAGGGCAAATTTGCTGGTAAATACCAGTCAAGAGATAATATGCACATTACCTATGATTCTACTGATGGATAAATGTGAATCAAGTTTAACTCAATTTCATGTTTACTTACTGAGTGGCTACTAAGTGATAATCTTGGCTAGGAGCTGGGTTTACACAGATGAACAAAGCAGGGACTCCATTTTCTGGAGGAAGCAGGATGGAAAGAAATAATTTCAATACGACCCAGTATTAGATGTCAGAGCAGGGTTTGATGTTTCATTTTTCCTGTGAAGCAGACCCTGGAAACCTGACCTTTTTGTTCTTTAAAACTCTGAAATTCTAACATCATAATATTACATGGGCTAAGATCTCTCTCTCCAGTTTTTTTTTTTTTTTTTTGCATAAATAGAGATGAAACTATAATTCTGTGAAATTACTCATTAACTTTTACAGGAAAGATCAACTTATTGAAATTTTTCATAATTGCCAAATTCGCTCTGGGCTTTCTACTACACAGTTCTAATCTCTGTGTGGAGAATGGAGAAAAGAAAAGGTATCAAGACATCAAGCGAAGCAGGGTCAGCGAAAGAGCTAGACTTTGCTTTTTTTTTTTTAAGACTGAGTTTTTAAATTAAAATCTGTTATTAACTGGGTCACACATTAACTCTCTGCTGAAAAAGGCATAAGGGATACAGACAATGGCCAAGGGTCCCGACTAAGATTCTATCATCTTCTGCCCTTGCAACTCCAACGAAGTATCAGGTGAAAGAAAGTGAAAGTCGCTCAATTGTGTCTGACTCTCTGTGAACCCATAGACTATACAGTCCACGGAATTCTCCAGGCCAGAATACTGCAGTGGGTGGCCTTTCCCTTCTCCAGGGGATCTTCCCAACCCAGGGATCCAACCCAGGTCTCCCATATTGCAGGCGGATTCTTCACCAGTGAGCCACCAGGGAAGCCCCAAGGTGAATCAAGGGGAAGACCACTTTCTACATCCCATGGAAGTGATGAAATTAACTATCCTCGGGCAGAGCGAATGAAGACGGGAAATAACAGTGCCGCTTCACACCTGTGCAACTGCCCTGCCCTGAAAACTATTTATTTGTCCTGGCTATTGACAACTTTTCCAGATCATACAAAGACTTTTTTTCTCTTTTTTTTTTTGAGCTTCAAAAGGAGAAACAGAATGCATCCGTTTCTAGGGCAACCTGAGCTCGGAAGCTCAAGGCTTTGATTCACAGAGAGCATCCCTACACACGCGGTGGCCCGTTATATAGTAACACCCCTCCTCCTCATTTACCTCATCCCATTTAGAAATTAATGCCACAATGTGAGATGATTGTTGATGCTCATTATTAAATCATTTATTCATCCCACACAATGATTCAGAATTATTCATTAAGCTTGCTGGAAGGAAGCTGGGTGTTACCTTCAAGTGGTGGTTTAAGGAGGGGTGTGCTCTTTAAAAGGATATTTTATAACAACACAATTATCATAATTAAAAACTACCCTGATATTCTGATGAGCTTTTGACATATTTTTGAGGACTGGCATTTTAGCACATGGAGATAAATGAGACTGAAATAGTATTAGGGAATAATATTGCTGTGGGGGATAAAAAAGCTGGAGGCAGTATTAAATACCATCTGTCATCATCACCCCCAATTTGATCACGGTCTTTAAGTTAATGAATTTCACAAAATGTCATTTGAACTGCTGGCTTTCCGATATGAGTTCCAGAATCACGTGGCCGTGACCTGAGCTCCTGCATCAATGAGTCGTGGGGGCCTGCATTCCCCATAGCAGCCCACCTACCTGTGCTCCCAAACCCAGTAGGCCACGCAGGCTGCCACGGAGCTGTGACTACATCTGATCTCTCTCTCTGCCCAGCGGTGCCTGCGGCTTGTTCTGAGTTTGAAAGGTCATTAGGCAAAGGGCCTGGTTTGGGAAGCCACGCCAATTGGCAGGTGGCTGCAGGAAGGGCACCCTTCTTTCTGCTTCTCCCTGGTGGAGCAGGTCTAGGGGAAGACTGCAAGGCCAGTGACCAAGAAAAGCAGCCTGTTCACACATGAAGGGGTTGCCTGGTGGAACAGCAAGGGGCCACTCGGGAAGAGAGCAATCAACTGCGAGGTGAGCCTGGAAAGTGAGTATGGGGGTCAGAACACAGTCACACGCATGGCCTCACCCAAGACGGAAGGACCAAACTTACAACACTTGCCTGACACTTGAACACACCACGCAGAGGCTGCATGCAGGAGCTCCACAGAGTGGGACCTGGCCCTCCAGCAGGCACGTCGTGGGTGCTAAACAGAGAAACGAGCTGGGTTGATCAGCTCCTGGGCCGGTCGGCCACTGAGGGAAGGAGCCTGAGGCAGAGGTTCAGTTCTTCTCTCATTCCACAAACACCAATGAAGCATTCATTACGAGCTAAGACCTGGGCCAGGCCTCCCCTGCACTCAGGGAGCTCCGAGTCTAGGGGGCTTCAACACCTACAAATGCATTGGAAACAAGGGAAGCTGGAGAAGAACCCAGTGGGTGGGGCTGGGGACTCCTTGTGCAGAAGGTGAGATGGCATTGGCCTGATGAAATGGAAGAGGCAGAGACAGTGGTGAAGGGTGAAGTCTTATCCTAAGGGTGAGGGGCCTCAGAAGGGTAGATGCTGTGGGGCTACACACCCGTCTGGCTATAGGTGGAGAATGAGCCAGGATGGAGCAAGAGTGGGCCAGGAACTCAGGACTATTGCTACAACCCAGATGCCAGGCAGTGGTGGCCTAAAGAAGCGGACAGGCTGGAGAGATATTAAAGAGGCAGGAATTAAGGCACAGGAGGTATCAGTCTTCCTGGGCAACAAGGCCCGAAACTAGAGGTGAATCCACCAGCGTTCCTGTGCCCGATGCCATTACGAGCTGATAAGATTATTAACAACAGCCAAGATGTAAGAAGCAACTCAAGTGCCCAGCAACAGATGATTCGATTAAGAAGATGGGGCATATACATACACAAATGCGCGTGCGTGCGTGCGCACACACACACACACACACAGAAACAATGAAATATTACTCAGCCATAAAAAAGAAACACTACCCTCAGCAGCAAAATGTGAATGACGCTAAAGACTATTACGCCCAGTGAAATAAGTCAGAGGAAGACAAATACAATATGATATCATGTGTACGTGGAATCGAAAAAATAATACAAATGGATGTATATGCAAAACAGGAGCAGACTTACAGACACAATAAGCAAACTTGTGTTACTTCCTGGGGAAAGAAGAGGGACAAATTAGGGGGTATGGGATTAACAGAGACAGACCACTATATGTGAAAGGAATAAGTAATGAGGATACACTGTATAGAACACGGAATTATATCCAATATCCTGCAGTAACTTATAATGCAGTATAGGCCCCCAAAATACTGAATCACAATGTTATATACCTGAAACTAACACAACATTGTAAATCAATTATACTTCAATTTTTTTTTTTTAAAAAAGCAAGTAAGAAAATTAGTTCGTCTGCTCTGTCTCGTGCTTAGCAAGATCATAACCTTGATTATGACTTGACCTTCCATGTTGTTCGGCCTACAGGGAGAGACTGCCCTGCTGGGGTGAGGGGGACGGTTTCAGCCCTGCTCCGAATTAATACAATGCTGTTCTGGTGGTGCATCAGTCTCTGTGAGCTGGGGCAATTGGAGCCCACCCCTGAGACACAGACCAGCTCTGGGTGCACCGTCAAGCCCTCCCTGAGCTCAGGGGAGCTGCAGCCCTGACGCGCGAGGAGGCTGGTGCATCCCAGACTCAGTGCCACCGTCTGGGGTTCCTGGTGGGCAGGCAGCAGGCTTTCCTCGACCTGTGAGAGTTGGGGGGCGGGGCTCCCTCTTTGGAAGTGTCTCCACTCTCAGTATCTGGGGGTGTTCGTGGGCTGCCCGTGCTCGTCCTACGAAGGATGAGAAACCCAGAACCACACGCCACTCAAGGGTGTGGGTGCCAAGGACACAGGACAAAGAGCAGCCACGGGGATGGCATTCGCATGGCTTAACATTTGATATGAGAGGGATCGTTTCAGTGGCATGAAGGGCTCTCGCTGGCATCACTCTCTGTTACAAAGCAGTTTCCGCGGGGGTGCTGCTGCCATCTTGACACTTCATTTCCTTGTCATCAGCAACGGTTCTCTGCACCAACTCAAGCATGGCAGAAAATTTCAAAGGCCTTAATAGAAGTTTTCCAACTTCATCTCCATGGAACAGTTGGAAAATGTCGCCAATTATGCAAGCTTTTTGTAAAATGTCTCGAAAAGAGAGAAGGGCCTATTGTCCTTTCTGCAAGTAAATGTGAACACATTTAATGCTCAAAGATGAAAAGAGTGTCAGGAGTTGTTTTTTTTTTTTTTCATGTCATAAAGGCTTTTATTGTGAGGTAGTGTTTTTATTTTTCCCTTCTTTCTCCTGATCTTATTTTATCTTAATTGGAACATAACTGCTTTACAATGTTGTGCTGGTTTCTGCCACACAATAATGCGAATGTGTCATAATTATATGGGCTCAGATGGTAAAGAATCCGTACGCCAACGCAGGAGACCCTGGTTCAATCCCTGGGTAGGGAAGATCCCCTGGAGAAGGGAATGGCTACCCACTCTAGCATTATTGCCTGGGAAATCCCATGAACAGAGGAGCCTGGTGAGCTACAGTTTATTGTGAGGTAGTATTTTTATTTTTTCCCTTTTTTCCTGATCTTTTTATTTTAATTGGAGGATAACTGCTTTATAATGTTGTGTTGGTTTCAGCCATACAACAAGGTGAATGAGTCATAATTATAATTCCTTCTTGAGCCTCCCACCTCTCCAGGTCATCACAAACCCCAGGCTGGGCTCCCTGTGTTATATAGCAGCTTCCCACTAGATAGGGATTTTTCTTTTTTTTTTTAATGAATGTTTGCTACTGGGTTAGACCACTTCCTTCTCCTTCAGTTCAGTTCAGTTCAGTCACTCAGTCGTGTCCAACTCTTTGCGACCCCATGAACTGCAGCATGTCAGGCCTCCCCGTCCATCACCAACTCCCGGAGTTCACCCAAACCCATGTCCATCAAGTTGGTGATGCCATCCAACCATCTCATCCTCTGTCATCCCCTTCTCCTCCTGCCCTCAATCTTTCCCAGCACCAGGGTCTTTTTCAATGAGTCAGCTCTTCTGAACACCCAGGACTGATCTCCTTTAGGATTGACTGGTTGGATCTCCTTGCAGTCCAAGGGACTCTCAAGAGTCTTCTCCAAAACCACAGTTCAAAAGCATCAATTCTTCAGCGCTCAGCTTTCTTTATAGTCCAACTCTCACATCCATACATGACCACTGGAAAAACCATAGCCTTGACTAGGTGGACCTTTGTTGGCAACGTAATGTCTCTGCTTTTTAATATGCTGTCTAGGTTGGTCATAACTTTCTTTCCAAGGAGTAAGCGCCTTTTAATTTCATGGCTGCAATCACCATCTGCAGTGATTCTGGAGCCCAGAAAAATAAAGTCAGCCACTGTTTCCACTGTTTCCCCATCTGTTTGCCATGAATCCTTCTCCCTACACTCTAGCAAATAAAAGAATGTATTTAAATTTTAGAAGGATTTGATGAAGTACACTCTTGGAAGGATCTGAAAGGAGGCATTAGGGCCAAAACAAGAGACATAACAGTTGTCACAACTGGAATCCTGCCAAGTCACTGGTGATGCAGGGAATGAGCTGAGAATGCGCCACTTCTCAGGAAAGGAAAACTGCAGGGGCTCCCGGGAGGAGAAATGAGCTGTGCGGGCTGGTGAGGCACAAGGTGCCGACGGCGCTGGAGATCGATCGTGGTAGGGCATCTTCATTTTGTGTGTGTGTGCCTGCACACGAGTACCCGTCATGTGCATGATTAGCTTGAAATTCATAGCAGGGTAAGATTAAACTAAATAGATTTCTTCACCTACTTCTGGAGGAGAACTCGGTCCACCTCATAAAGGAACAGGGATGAGGCTCCCTGACCTGCTCTGTAGCCACATCCCAGGATTTCCCTGGGTTACGTCTAATCCCGGTAGGAAGTGTGGCTCTTAAAACATCGTCTGCCCCTGGGCAAATTCCTGCTTCCCAGAGCAATAAGAAAAGATAACCCTGGCCCCTGCCTTCGCCTGGGGCACCTACAGCCACACTCACACACCCCTCCCATACCCCCAGCCTTCAGGGTCTCCATTCTCAGCAGTGAGCAGTTACAGTTCAGCCCTCCGCTAGCGGGCTGCTCTAATGCAGTCGGGGTGTCTTTTCAGCGAAGCGTCACAGCCATCCTGTGAGAACTGCCTCCGCTGTTCCTACTTGACAGACAAGGAAGCTGAAGCTCGCAGGCTAAGGTCGCGCGGGCACCAGTGGCAGAGCTGGGTGACAACCCAGTTCAGTCCAAGGCCCCGCCCTCTCTCCCCTCGGCCTGGAGAAGGATCTGGACGCCTCGTCTCCAGACCAGGCTCTCCCCCCCGCCCCGCCCCCCCCCGCCCCCTCCCCGCAGCCCTGGGCCTACCTGCCTCCACGAACTTATCCGCCATCTCCTTCCGCAGGGCCTTCGTGAGGTTGAAGTAGTCGTCGTCCTCGTCGATGCTCCGCAGGAAGAGCGGGATATGCTGGAAGACCACCGCGTGCCGGCAGGTGCGCTGTCTCGCGGTGCGCAGCTGCTGGTCCAGCCAGTGGTCATGCTCCTGCTTCAGGGCGGGGCACCTGGAGGCGTCGTACAGGAACTGGGAGTTGAGAACGAGGAACAGGACACCCCCGACCCAGAAGCTAAAGTAGTCGTCTCCCCAAGTCCGCTGGAACTCTGCGATGGTCTCGGGGGTGGGGACGTTGCCCACGTCGTGGTTGCCGCTGACCACCACCAGCGGGATGTCTCTGTCCACGGTCCTGAGCACCCGCTGCAGGTCCTCTGTCTGTTCCTTCCGCCAGGGCCTCCCTGCAAGAGAGGGCCCTGTTCTGAAACGGCTGAGGCTGTTCCTGCCTTTGCTAACATCAAATAAGAGAGTAATCTAGAAATCCACTCAATGGGACCCATGGAAACTACAAAGAGCAGTCATGCTAAAAACAAATCAATATGTGAGGTGGGGAACCTCTGTCCCCCTTCCCGTGGACATTCAGCAGCTAGGTGGCCACCCGACCCAAGGTTGCTGACTGAGCTGATGGTACAGGCTCATTCTAATTGTAAATATTAGTGAAGCTGAATTTCTATCTTTTATTTATAAAATAAATAGAAATAGTTTCTGCCCTGCTTCAAGGGGTCATCAACTGCACCCCTGAGGTGTGTGGACACAGTTGTGAATGCTAACCTCCAACAACAGGTATTTACGTTTTCTTTTTTTTTCACAATACACATGACTCTGCAGACTGTGTGACCACCTTTATGGGAAAATTTTTGAATCCAAATGGCTACATCAACTGGCTTGTGCATCCTGTCAAACCTCCCTCTTACGGAGGAAGACGTATTTTATATTCTACTGACAGTGTCTAGGGGCTTCCCAGGTAGCTCAGTGATAAAGAGTCTGCCTGCAGTGCAGGAGCCGCAGAAAGATGCAGGTTCGATCCCTGGGTTGGGAAGATCCCCTGGAGGAAGGCATGGCAACCCACTCCAGTACTCTTGCCTGGAGAATCCCATGGACAGAGGAGCCTGGCAGGCTACAGTCCACAGGGCTGCAAAGAGTTGGATACAACTGAAGTGACTTTCCACGCACACATGCACACAATAGTGTCTAAGAGTGCAGAGGCTCAGTGCCCTAAGGTGAAGCACATTCCCCCTGGGACTCCAGAGTCATCACGGAGATGACTGTTTGGACAAAGAGTGAGGTTCCCCACTTCCTCAGCTTCCTGGCTTCCACACTCCCTGCAATAATGTTTTAAAAGCCTTAATAAATGGGTTTTGAAATGACCAATTTAACCTCGGATCTGTTTCTTTTTGTGCTAATATATTCAACAAATATTTATCGAGTGTATTTATAATATACACGATGTGTAAGGTACTGACTTAGTTACCTGGGGGTGAGGTATGAGTCAGAGACATAAACCCTTCCTTTCAAACTGGTCAGTCAGATATTCTGTCAAGTAAATTACAGCAGCACATCTATCTGTATCAGATATTACTAAAAGTGATTGAGAAAACTAGAGTGGGGAAGGAACAGAATTCCTGATAGTTCTCAGGTTAAAAGACAGCAAAAGAAAAACAGTGAAAGAAAGCAACCCACCTTCACAAGGGATGATTAAAAACTCACCTGAAAAATCCTGCCACGAGCAGATGAAAATTATACCCCACATTCCATTTCCATCATGAATTATAAAGAAAGCAGAAAAATCTTTACAAAGCAATTACAGCTAAGATCATAAAGCAGAAGTATAGTCTAGAAGGTCAGAAAAAAGGCAAATGTGAAATAGGAACTGCTAGAACTCAGAGCCTGTTGGGCTACTGACCTCCATGGGGTCACAGAACAGTCAGACATGACTTAGAGACAGGCAGACAGACAGACAGACAGACAGAGAGAGAGAGAGAGAACCAACTCAGGCAAGAAAGGGAAAAGACAAAGTCATTTCAGCAATTACAACCACAAGGAGATCAGCAGTAGTGAACTTCCCTTTGCTGTTAGGTCGCTAAGTCATGTCTGACTCTTTGTGACACTATGGGATTTCCCAGGCAAGAGTACTGGAGTGGGTTATCATTTCCTCCTCCAGGGGATCTTCTCAACCCAGCGAATCAGACCCGCATCTCCTGCTTGGCAGGTGGATTCTTTACCACTAAGCCACCTGGAAGTCCTGAGATTCTCTTTACGGCCAAGTACAGGCCTGCTTTTCTAAATATCCCACGACAGTATGCAAAGAATGCGCATTCTCTAACTGTTGAACGTGGAATCCCTCGTATTTCCACTCAATCAAATGTGTCAATGGGGTGATTCAAATCTTCTATGTCATTATTCTTTGCTTTTGGCCTATTGAATCTATATCAGTTTCTGAAAGATTTGGTTAGGTCCCACTGTAATTATGGATCAATCCATTTCTCCTTATAATTTTGCCAAGTCTGGTGTTCACTTACTTTTAGCTATGTTGTTAGATGCTTCAGAGTTCAGAATTCCCATATCTCACAGAAATATTTTTATGTTTAATCCTAATAAAATACATTAAAAAAAAAAGAAACAGGTAGATCTATATTGATGTTCTGGAAAGATCTGTAATATAAATTAAATTAAACAGGAAAGACATAGAGGGGTAAAACTTACACACGTTTTAGAAAGGCTTATACATATTCATTATCTTATGGATAGAACTTTTCCAGAGATACAAAGGAAACTATTAACTCCAGTTAAAGCTAGGAAACAGAATTGGGAAGTGAAGGAAACTTTCATATTTGGTTTAAAACCCTTTATACTATATTTTGAAAGTTCCTTCCTTTCTTCCTCACTTTTTGCAAGCTTATGTATCATTTTCATTTTAAAAAAGAATTAAATTTTAGGGCTTCCCTGGTGGCTCAGGGGTAAAGAATCTGTCTGCCAATGCAGGAGACATGGACTTGATACCTGGTCTGGGAATATTCCACATGCTATGAAACAACTGAGCCTGTGCCTGACAGCTATTTAGCCTGTGCTCTAGAGGCTGGAACTGCAACCACTGAGCCCATGTGCTGCAATTACTGAAGCCTGTGTGCCCGAGAGCCTATGTTCTGCAAGAAGAGAGGCCACCACAATGAGAAACCCTCACATCACAACTAGAGAGTAGCCCCTGCTCCCCACAACTAGCAGCAAAGACCAGCACAGCCAAAAATAAGTAAATAAATTAAATTTTTTTAAAAATTAGAATTTTAAAAGCTTATTATTTTCATTTTTTTTTTTTTAAATTTTAAAAAATCCTTAGCTCCGGGATCCTAAGGAGGAAAGAAGATTCGGGGGAGGCCAGTCAGGTGGCTGTATTTCCAGTGGATCCCAATCTTGGGGTGAGTGGAATTTTCTGGAGAAAGGCTGGCTGACCCACAGTAAGAGCTCAGGTGAGGAGAAGAGCAGATCCTGCCTGGCAATGGGGACCAGGAAGCCTCTCCCTCGGTGGTGCTGGGGATTTGCCTGTAGCCAGCATCTGCCTCGTCACTAGTCTGGCCTGACCCTGAGGCTCCTGATTTGAAGAGGCCATTGACTGACGTTGCTTCCTTAGCTAACCTTGGACTGTGCTGTGTTGATTCTAATGCCCTCTAATACCCCAATGGTCAGCTCTTTTACCAAGTGAACAGACCGCTGGTTCAGTTCAGTTCAGTTCAGTCGCTTAGTCGTGTCTGACTCTTTGCGACCCCATGAATTGCAGCACGCCAGGCCTCCCTGTCCATCACCATCTCCTGGAGTTCACTCAGACTCATGCCCATCGAGTCCGTGATGCCATCCAGCCATCTCATCCTCTGTCGTCCCCTTCTCCTCCTGCCCCCAATCCCTCCCAGCATCAGAGTCTTTTCCAATAAGTCAACTCTTTGCATGAGGTGGCCAAAGTACTGGAGCTTCAGCTTTAGCATCATTCCTTCCAAAGAAATCCCAGGGTTGATCTCCTTCAGAATGGACTGGTTGGATCTCCTTGCAGTCCAAGGGACTCTCAAGAGTCTTCTCCAACACCACAGTTCAAAAGCATCAATTCTTCGGCGCTCAGCCTTCTTCACAGTCCAACTCTCACATCCATACATGACCACAGGAAAAAGGATGAATCCTTTATGACTTTGAATGGGATAAACCATCTCAAAAGGACTCTATGAATCAAGAGCAATTTATCACTACTTTTCATAACCTATTTCCTAAAAGCCTCCAAAGCCACCACAACTGTCTCCTTTCCACTGACTTGGGGATATTTTCTGATGCTCAACACTAGCCAATATTTACTGAGTGCTTACTCCAGGCCAGGCACTGTTTTAAAAACTGTTCGAGTATAAACTCAGTTGACAATCAGTGAGGGACTTGAACTTGGAGCTCCAACCATGAGTGTGGGCTCTCATTACAGCATCCTGATCCACAGGATGAGGACTTTATAAACACTGGAGTACAGAATCTCTTCCATTCTTGATTTTCAAAAGACATTTTATCACAGTGCTTTACACACAGCCTAAGCCAGACACAAAGAATGTTTAAGCAGCTAATGACCATGCACAGAGAAGTTCAAAGTGAGCACCTCAAACAAATGACTTGATTCAAAACTTGGAAAGGAGGCCTTGTCTAGAAAGCAATTTATAGTGAAGAGATTTGAGTTATATATAATAATAGGTATACTTCAATTGGAGAAGGCAATGGCACCCCACTCCAGTACTCTTGCCTGGAAAATCTCATGGATGGAAGAGCCTGAATATACATAATAATGGTGTCTGTTTGTTTCCAAACTTCAGAAGGATGCTGCTCTTGGACAATCACAAATAATCCCCAATAACCTGTTAAAACACATGAAGGCCATCTTCCCTGGATCCCCTCAATCAGAAACGAGTCCCTCAATGGATAAAGAAGACGTGGTGTGTGTATATACACACACACAATGGAGTATTACTTAGTCATAACACAGAATGAAATAATGCGATTTGTAGCAACATGGATGAAAACAGAGTGTCATACTAAACAAAACAAGTCAGACCAAGAAGGAGAAATATCGTATGACATTCCTTATACTTGCAATCTAAAAAGAAATGACACAAATGAATGTACCTTCAAAACAGAAATACTCACAGACTTAGAAAATGAACTTGTGGTTGCCAGGGGGAAGGGATGATTAGGGAGTTTGGGAAGGTCATGTACACACTGCTTCGTTAAAAATGGATAGTGAACAACGACCTATTGTATAGCACATGGAACTCTACTCAATGTTATGTGCCCGCCTGGATGAGAGGGGGGCTGGGAGGAGAATGGATACATGTCTATGTATGGCTGAGTCCTCCAGCTAGCCACCTGAAACTATCACAACATTGTTAATCAGCTATACCCCAATGCCGCCTCTTATCCTTATCCATCAGAGGACAGACATAATGAAAACCACAATCACAAAAAAATAACCAAACTAATCACATGGGTCACAGCCTTGTCTAACTCAATGAAACTATGAGCCATGCCACGTAGGGCCACCCAAGAAGGACGAGTCATGGTGGAGAGTTGTGTCAAAATGTGGTCTACTGGAGAATGGACTGGTAAAACATTTCGGTATTCCTGCCTTGAGAACCGCATGAATAGTATGAAAAGGCAAAAAGATATGACACTGAAAGATGAACTCCCCAGGTCAGTAGGTGCCCAATATACTACTGGAAAAGGGCAGAGAAATAGCTCCAGAAAGAATGAAGAGACAGAGCCAAAGCAAAAACAATGGCCAGTTGTGGATGTGACTGGTGATGAAAATAAAGTCCGATGCTGTAAAGAACAATATTCAACGGAAATCTGGAATGTTAGGTCCATGAATCAGGCAAATTGGAAGTGGCCAAACAGGAGATGACAAGAATGAACATTGAAATGTTAGGAATCAGTGAACTAAAATGGACTGGAATGGGCGAATTAAATTCAGATGACCATTATATCTACCACTGTCGGCACGAATCCTTTAGAAGAAAGGGAGTAGCCCTCATAGTCAACAAAAGAGTCTGAAATGCAGTATTTGGGTGCAATCTCAAAAATGACAGAATGATCTCTGTTTCCAAGGTAAACCATTCAATATCACAGTAATCCAGGTCTATGCCCCAACCACTAATGCTAAAGAAGCTGAACAGTTCTATGAAGACCTACAAGATCTAGAACTAACACGAAAAAAAGATGTCCTTTTCATCATAGGGGACTGGAATGCAAAAGCAAGAAGTCAAGAGATACCTGGAGTAACGGGCAAGTATGGCCTTAGAGTACAAAATGAAGCAGGGCAAAGGCTAATAGAGTTTTGCCAAGAGAACACACTGGTCATAGCAAACACCCTCTTCCAACAACACAAGAGACAGCTCTACACGTAGACATCATCAGATTGTCAATACCAAAATCAGACTGATTATATTCACTGCAGCCAAAGATGGAGAAGCTCTATACAGTCAGCAAAAACAAAACCGGGAGCTGACTGCGGCTCAGATAATGAACTCCTTATTGCTAAATTCAGACATAATTTGAAAAAAGTACGGAAAACAACAAGGATATTCCAAAGGAAAGTGAAAGCAATAGTCATTCAATTGTGTCCGACTCTTTGCAACCTGAAATTCTCTCACTTTTTCTTTGATCAAATGGATATTGGCAACTTGCTCTCTGATTCCTCTGCCTTTTCTAAATCCACCTTGAACATCTGGAAGTTCTCAGTTCACTGGAGTGGGTAGCCTTTCCCTTCTCTGGAGAATCTTCCCAACGTATTTAGGTATGACCTAAATCAAATCCATTATGATTATACAGTGGAAGTAACAAATATATTCAAGGGATTAGATTTGATAGACAAGAGTGCTTGAAGAACTACAGATGGAGGTTTATAAGACTGTACAGGAGGCAGTGATCAAAATCATCCCCAAGCAAAAGGAATGCAAAAAGGCAAAATGGTTGTCTGAGGAGGCCTTACAAGCAGTTGGGAAAAGAAGAGAAGCAAAAGGGAAAGGAGAAATGGAAAGATACCCATCTGAATGCAGAGTTCCAAAGAATAGCAAGGAGAGATAAGAAAGCCTTCTTCAGTGATCAATGCAAAGAAATAGAGGAAAACAATAGAATGGGAAAGACTAGAGATCTCTTCAAGAAAATTAGAGATACCAAGGGAACACTTCATGCAAAGATGGGCACAATAAAGGACAGAAGCAGAAGATATTAAGAAGAGGTGGCAAGAATACATGGAAGACCTTCATGACCCAGATAACCATGCTGGTGTGATTACTCAGACATTCTGGGGTGCCAAGTCAAGTGGGCCTTAGGAAGCATTACTATGAACAAAGTTAGTGGAGGTGATGGAATTCCAGTTGAGCTATTTCAAATTCTCAAAGATGATGCTGTGAAAGTGCTGTACTTAATATGTCAGCAAATTTGGAAAACTCAGCAGTGGCCACAGGACTGGAAAAGGTCAGTTGTCATTCCAGTCCCTAAGAAAGTCAATGCCAAAGAATATTCAAACTATCACACAACTGTACTCATCTCACAAACTAGCAAAGTAATGCTCAAAATTCTCCAAACTAGGCTACAACTGTACATGAACCAAGAACTTCTAGATGTTCAAGCCGGATTTTAAAAAGGCAGAGGAACCAGAGGGCAAATTGCCAACATCCACTGGATCATAGAAAAAGCAAGAGAATTTCAGAAAAAAACATCTACCTCTGCTTCATTTACTATGCTAAAGCTTTTGACTGTGTGGATCACAACAAGCTGTGGAAAATCTTTTAAAGAGATGGGAATACCAAACCACCTTACCTGCGTCCTGAGAAATTTGTATGCAAGTCAAGAAGCAACAGTCAGAACTGGACATGGAACAATGGACTGGTTCCAAATTGGGAAAGGAGTATGTCAAGACTGTATATTGTTACCCTGCTTATTTAACTTATATGCAAAGTACATCATGTGAAATACTCGGCTGGATGAAGCACAAGCTGGAATCAAGATTTCTGGAAGAAATATCAATAACCTCAGATACGTAGATGACATCACACTTACAGCAGAAAGCAAACAGGAACTGAAAAGCCTCTTGATGAAAGTAAAAGAGGAGAGTGAAGAAGTTGGCTTAAAACTCAACATTCAAAAAATAAAGATCATGGCATCTGGTTCCATCATTTCATGGCAAACTGACTGGGAAATAATGGAAACAGTGACAGACGTTATCTTGGACTCTAAAATCACTGCAGATGGTGACTGCAGCCATGAAATTAAAAGATGCTTGCTCCTTGGAAAAAGAGCTATGACCAGCCTAGACAGCATATTAAAAAGCAGAGACATTACTTTGCTGAAAAAGGTCCATCTAGTCAAAGCTATGGTTTTTCCAGTAGTCATGTATGGATGTAAGAGTTAGACCATAAAGAAAGCCGAGCACCAAAGAATGGGTGCTTTTGAACTGTGGTGTTGGAGAAGAATCTTGAGAGTTTCTTGGGCTACAAGGAGATCAAACCAGTCCATTCTAAAGGAAATCAGTCCTGAATATTCATTGGAAGGATTGATGCTGAAGCTCCAATACTTTGGCCACCTGATGCGAAGAGCTGACTCATTGGAAAAGACCCTGATGCTGGGAAAGACTGAAGACAAGGAGACGACAGAGGATGGGATGGTTGTATGGCATCACCAACTCAATGGACAAGAGTTTGAGCAAGTTCCAGGAACTGGTGATGAGCAGGGAAGCCTGGCATGCTGCAGTCCATGGGACTGTAAAGAATAGGACACGACTGAGCGACTGAACTGAAATGATACCCCAATACAAAATAAAAAGTTTAAAGTTTGAAGAAAAAAAAAGAAAAAGATGAGCCTCTCTTGTGCAGCTTTTTTAGGACTTTCTGTACCTCCACCTGGAAGCAATGTGTTGATGTGGAGCCTATGACTCTTGGGTTTGGACCTTGGCTCTTGCCCTTTACAAGAGCCTTGTGTGGCCTTGACTGAGTCACCCAGGTCCTCTGAGCCTTGGCCTCATCATGTGAGAAATAGGAATGAAAATTCCCACACCTCAGGGCAGCTGTAAGAATTCCTACCATATTGATTCCAGCCTTTGGTACAAACAGGTATGCAAAATGTTATCTGTCTTCCCTCTAGCCTCAGACCTGAATGTATTATTTCTTCCCTCTTTATCAGTAACCCAACTGTGTACACATAGCAATCAGTGTATCATTTTTTGGTACTTCCCTGGAGGTCCAGTGCTTAGGACTCCATGCTTCCACTGCACAGGGCATGGGTTCCATCCCTGGTTGGAGAACTAAGATTCCAGAAGCCAGGCAGCGTGGCCAAAAAGGGGAAAGAAAGTCATTTCTGAAGGAATGAAAACATTCTCCAGGAATGTGAATAATTTTTAGGTAAGAATTTCAAAGTGAAAGAGTAAATTCTAGATGGTAAAAACCCAAGTTGAATGAAAACATCTGCATTTTGCTAAACACGCTCATTTGTGGATGTCAGAATTTTCTTTAGGGTCAGAACAACAACAATACCTTAGAATTATAGCACACCTTAGCACAGCTTCCTAAAAAAGTCATTATATTGTAGCAAAGCCCAAAGCCAAACCTCAGGAGCACCAGGATGAGAAAAGAATGGAAGCCTGGCCAAGGATCTAGAGTGCCTGTGAGATGCTTATTAAGCAAGGCTCTGTGCTTTACCAAGAAGACAGGATGTGAGGGAGAAAAACAAAAGACGCTGGCGAAGGAAGAACTGAAACAAATGACTCAAAGAGAGAAGGAGAAGGATTGTTCTGGGCTGGAACTGGATGAGGGGCATCTGCTGAGAAGTGGGTACAGAGACCCACTGAGCGAACAAGACACCGGAGGTCAGCACACACCTGCTGCATGAGAAGGGCAACTCTGCATGGGACTGGCAAGGGCAGCGTGGAGAGCTAAAGTGCGCTTAAAATACCGTTCTTGAAAGATTAATGCGATAAATTAAAATTAAACCAGGAGGTAAAGAATGTTATAAAATTGATAACAAAATACTATTTATACCATTTATTGACTTCGAATTTTTAACATGATGTGGTACTATGACATGTTTAACTAATTATTGTCAATATTCATCAAAGAAGAGATTATCTTGCTGTCTTCAGATCAGCCTTAAAATACATTGATAAAACCTCTGAGCTGAAGAGAAATAGACATCCTTTACTGGATAAAAGACATCCATAAAAAACCTAAAGCCAACATATACTTAATGCTTTATGACTAGGAACCAAGCAAGAATGTCTGCCTTCACCACTTGTGTGCAACATCATATTGGAAGTGCTAACCAGTGTGGTATGGTAAGAAAAAATAAATAACAAGCACACAGATTGGAAAAGAAGAAATAAAACCATCTGTTCTCAGAAGATACGACTGTCTCCATAGAAGAATCCCAAGAAATCTTGAAAGAAAAAAGCCTCTCAAAATTGATAAGGGAAATTACCTTGGTTATTGTATGAAAAATCAACATATAAAAATTAACTGTATTTCTATATACTGGCAATGAAGAAATGAAGGTATAAGTAGAGGGATTTAAGAGATATTTAGGAGGTATAAACTAGAGGAATCTTTGCTGTATTGACTACACGAAGGAGAAGGATTCAAACATAATTCCCAGACATCTGAGCAAGTAGAAGGTTAGCCATGTCATTTATTGACATGGAAAAGACTAGGGAAGAAATAGATTAGAGATAAAAATCAAAAGCTTTTTTTCAATATAAAAGTTGATGTATTGGTACAGGTAACATAAGAAAAAATAGACAAATTAGACTACATGACAATTAAAAACTTTTGTACATCAAAAGACATCAACAGAGTAAAAAGGCAACCTATGGAATGGTAGAAAATATTTTCAACTTATGTATCAGATAAGGTACAATATCCACTATATATATATATATATATATATATATATATATATATATATATATATATATATATATATATAAAACTCCTAAAACTCAACCACAACAAACAACCTGACACAAGAGTAGGTAAAGGACTTAAGCAACACCTTCAAAGAGGATGTAAAAATGGGCTATAGACCTGTGAAAAGATGCTCAACGTCACTAGTCATTCAGCTCACTTGCTCAGTCATGTACAACTCTTTGTGATCCCATGGATTGCAGCACACCAGGCTTCTCTATCACCAGCACCAATTTTCATAGTGGCATTATTTGCCATAGTTAAAACATGGAAACCCAAATGTCCATCAGTGAATGAGTTCAGTTTAGTTCAGCTGCTTAGTCGTGTCCAACTCTTGGCGACCCCATGAACCACAGCATGCCAGGCCACCCTGTCCATCACCATCTCCCAGAGTTTACCCAAACTCATGTCCATTGAGTCGGTAATGCCATCCAGCCATCTCATCCTCTGTCATCCCCTTCTCTTCCTGCCTTCAATCTTTCACAACATCAGGCTCTTTTCAAATGAGTCAGCTCTTCGCATTAGGTGGCCAAAATACTGGAGTTTCAGCTTCAACATCAGTCCTTCCAAAGAACACCCAGGACTGATTTCCTTTAGGATGGACTGATTGGATCTCCTTGCAGTCCAAGGTACTCTCAAGAGTCTTCTCCAACACCACAGTTCAAAAACATCAATTCTTCAGTGCTCAGCTTTCTTTATAGTCCAGCTCTCACATCCATACATGACTACTTGAATTGGAATGTGGTATATACACACAATTCAGCTTTAAAAAGGAAGGAACTTCTAACATAAGTTACAACATGGAACAGTCTTGAGGACATTATGCTAAAGATAACTTGCCAAGGACAAAAAGACAAATATTATGATTCCATTTATATACTGGAGTTGGCATTTCAAGCCAAAGCACAGGTAGGCTCTGAATTTAGTCTGCCTCTGTGAGGGGTGCCCTTTGCGCAGAATCCCTTCTCAGCCTCAGTTCTCTAGCCCTTAAAATGGAAATTTTATCACCTCCTTCATGGAGATGCATAAGATAAGTGAGATCATGCCTTAAGTGCCCGATGTGCAGTATGAGTTCACCGGCCTATCTCTGAGCCCTAACCCTCTCCCCACCCAGCCCTCCCAGTAATAAGGCGAGGAGGAGGGGTGTGAGACCTCAGGTCATCTTATATCTCCCTGGGGTCCTCCTCATTCTCAGGCTTAGGCCCCTGGCTCTGCTGCTGTCCCCCGAGCCGTGCAGGAAAGGACAGCACACATGCGCATGCTGACACCCTGGCACATGAGTGGGGAGACCAGCCAGCTCGCTTTTACCCAGCAATTTGTGATGTCTGGAGGCCCCAAGGCACTGGTGAAAGATGGACGAATGGATGGACAATGCTAAGACCCCGGTACTGAGGGAGAGCCCTGCCAGAGACAAGAACTTCCAATGCCAGCCCCCAAGACTTGTGGAAATACCATCACAGGTGGCCCTTTGTCACATGAAGGTTAGAGCAATCACATTAGGGCATCTACTAAACAGTTAATATCATGAACCGAAACTCTATGCAGGGCCCAGTTAGAAATGAATTCATTATATCTAGTGTCCAAGCAATTCCATTTGTAAGAATTTATCATACAGAAATATACTCCTGCACAAGACATGACTATTCACTGTAGTAGCATTTGAAAAGTGAAAGTGTTAGCCCCTCAGTTGCATCTCTTTGAGATCCCATGGACTGCAGCCCACCAGGCTTCTCTGGCCGTGGAATTCACCAGGCAAGAATACGGGAGTTGGTAGCCATTGCCTCTCCAGGGGACCTTCCTGACACAGGGATCAAACCCAGGTCTCCCACACTGTAGACAGATTCTTTACCATCTGAGCCACTGGGGAGTATCATTTGAGAAGATATAAAAACGTGAAATGACTTAAATGTTCATCAACAGAGAGTGTGTCCTTATGGAATAGAGAACAGGTAAATGTGTATAATATAAATGTATATTTGTATATAAATATGTAATATAAATATATAATAAACAGGTAAGTAAATATATACTGCTAAGACTTGTGAAACTATGGCTTGGGCAGAGAAGTTAGGTGAAAACAGTTAAATTGCAAGAACTAGTATATGTAATTCTGTTTAAAATAAGTCAATAATTTGTATATTCAGAGAAAAACATTTCTGGAAAAATATGGACAAACTATTAATAGTAATTATCTGTGGAGGACTGGAATGACAGAAATCATTTCAGTTTCCTGTGAAGTCTGAATTCTTATAATGACCATGAATTACTTTTATAATCAGAAAAACAATCAAGACATTTAAAACATAACAAATGCATTAGAATTAGATCTTGTTGAGTAAACAAATATAACTTTAATGGGAACAAATATAAAACAAATGACAAGGCCAAAGTGTAAGACAAGTTCGTCACTCTCAGAAAGAAAGTAGAGAAAAGACCAGGAAGGTGCTTTATAAAAATTATTATTTTTTATTTCATATAAACAGAATCTAACAATATGTGGTCCCGAGTAGCTGCCTTCTTTCACTTATCAGTATTTCCAAGGCTCATTCATGTTCTAGCTGGACAGGACTCCATTCAGGACTCCATTCCTTTACTGCTGAATGATATTCTATTGTATGGATATACTTTGTTGACTTTATCCATTCATCAGTTGAGGAACATAAGGACTATTTCCACTTCCTGGCTAGTATGAGTAATGCTGATTTAAACGACTATAAACAAGTGTTTGTGTGGACATATGCTTTCATTTCTCTTGGGTATTTCTCTAGGAGTGAAACTGCTGGATTATATGGTAACTGTATTGTTAATCATTTAAATAACTGCCAGACTATCTCCCAAAACATCGTTTTACATTTTACATTCCTACCAGCAATGTACAAGGGTCCTAATAATTTACAATATTTACTACAGTCTATTTGGTCAGAGCCACCCTAGTGGGCATAAAGTGCAATCTCATTGTGGTTTTTATTTGCATGTACCTAAGATCATGGCATCTGGTCCCAGCACTTCATGGGAAATAGATGGGGAAACAGTGTCAGACTTCATTTTGGGGGGCTCAAAAATCACTGCAGATGGTGACTGCAGCCATGAAATTAAAAGACGCTTACTCCTTGGAAGAAAAGTTATGACCGACCTAGATAGCATATTCAAAAGCAGAGACATTACTTTGCTGACTAAGGTCCGTCTAGTCAAGGCTATGGTTTTCCCAGTGGTCATGTATGGATGTGAGAGTTGGACTGTGAAGAAGGCTGAGTGCCAAAGAATTGATGCGTTTTAACTGTGGTGTTGGAGAAGACTCTTGAGAGTCCCTTGGACTGCAAGGAGATCCAACCAGTCCATTCTGAAGGAGATCAGCCCTGGGATTTCTTTGGAAGGAATGATGCTAAAGCTGAAACTCCAGTACTTTGGCCACCTCATGCGAAGAGTTGACTCATTGGAAAAGACTCTGATGCTGGAAGGGATTGGGGGCAGGAGGAGAAGGGGACAACAGAGGATGAGATGGCTGGATGGCATCACGGACTCAATGAACGTGAGTCTGAGTGAACTCCGGGAGTTGGTGATGGACAGGGAGGCCTGGCGGGCTGCAATTCATGGGGTCACAAAGAGTCGGACATGACTGAGCGACTGAACTGAACTGAACTGAAGGACTCAGGATATGGAACACCTTTCTACGTGCTTATTGGCCATTTGTTCATCTTCTTTGAAGAAATGTTTATTGAGATCCTTTGCCCATCTTTAAGTTGCATTATTTGCCTTTTCATTACTGAATTGTCAGAGCTCTTTATATATTAAGGATACTAGCCCTTTTTCAGATATATAATTTGCAAGTATTTTCTCCTTTCCATGGGTTAACTGTTTTTCCACTTTCTTGATAATGTCCTTTGAAGTACAAAAGTTTTCAAGTTTGATAAAGTACAATTTACTTATTTTCTTTTTTTTGGTCATTTGTGCTTTTAGTATTATATCTAAGAAATCACTGTCTAATACAAAGTTATGAAGGTGTTTGCCTATGTTTTCTTCTAAGAGTTTTATGGTGTTAGCTTTTATTTGGTCTTCACTACATTTTGAGATAATTTTTGTATACGGTGTTGAGGCAGGGGTCCAAATCTAGCCTTCTGCATATGAATATTCAAGTGTATCCACCACACCATTTTAAAGATTATCCTTTCCTCCACTGAATTGTCTTGGCAACCTTGTCAGAAATCAGTTGACCCTAAATGTGAGGGCTTGCTCCTAGACTCTCAATTCTATACTTCTGATACCTATGCTTATGCCAGTGCCACACTGTTGATTACCATATGTTTCTAGTAAGTTTAAAATGAGGAAGTATGACTCCTCTGATTTTGTCCTTCTTTTTTAAGGTTGTTCTGGCTATTCTGGGTCTCCTGAGTTTCCATGTGAGTGAATCAAGGGGAGCCAAGATCAAGGTCTACATTCAGGAAACATATAGCTTTTAAGGAAAGCCTGTCTGAGTTTCTGTCACTGCAGACACACACACAGCCATACTGTTCTGAGGCTGGACTGTGACCCAGGAGGTTGGCCCATGCCCAGGAATCAAAGGTGATACGCGCTTCTAAAATAACGTCCTGACCACCTGTGCACCCGCACTACAGAAATGAGGGAGGCAGTGAGGGTGTGGGCGCCCTGATGTGTTATGGCAAGGGGGCACCACGTTAGGAGGACCATGTCCTCAAGAAGATTCATCTGCCAAAGGCAGTTGGGAAGGGCTTAGAAGGAAGCAAATGGAGGAAGGGGGGCTGACGGAGAGGTGATTTTATGGTTTTCAGTCAAGAGGTAATAAAGATTGGAACAGGGCTGTGATACTAGAAATGGTCAGAAAGGAGGCTGTAAAAATACATGTAAGCTGTATCCTGTTTGAATAAGAAAATGTGGGAGAGAAAGCCATTCTGCCATTAACTGGACTTGGAGCTGCTGACCAAGATCTTACATGAGTTACTTTTCCCTCCAAAGTGATCCTCTATCTGGTATTTGTCTTCTTTAGAGCCAATCTTGGTGCTATAAGTTCTATACATACATAAAGATAAAATACTCAGTTTAACAAAAGGCTGCGGGGCACTTGGTACATGTAAAATATTGCTTAAGGCTGATGCTGTTAAAAGACAAAACAATGCCATGTTCAAGAGCACAGAAGCTCCTGGACGGTTACAAGCAAGTCCCCTCTGAGGAAGGAATGAGCACGATTCATTTCTGCTTGCAGCTTCTGGGGTGCCAGATGCATGACAAGGTCTTACTTAGAATGAATGACTCTTTCATATTTATTTGTTTATTTTTGGCCGCACCGGGTCTTCGCTGTCGCACTTGGGACTTTCTCGAGTTGCAGAGATTGGCAACTACTCTCCAGCTGTGGAGAGTGGGCTTCTCATTGCAGTGGCTTTTCTTGTGGTACACAGGCTTAGCTGCCCCCAGGCATGTGGGATCTTCCCGGACCAGGGATTGAACCTGTTTCCCCTGCACTGGCAGGTGGATTCTTAACCACCAGACCACCAGGAAAGTCCCGAGTGCTTCTTTTTACTTCAAGATTTAACTTTATAACCTGAATTCTGGCACTGGCAGCTCTGTCCCTCAATCACTGGTTTCAATTTGGGATTTTAAATACACAACCTAATGAAAAGTTAATAGATTCACAGTGAAACTTCAAATATAGTCACTGTTCTTTCAAAGATGGAGGCAAAAATCTAAAAAGGCCCAAGCATTGCAAGGCTAGAAGAAATTATTTGTCTTCAGCTAAGTATTTCTTTGATGCACATCTGCTGTCCTACTGTGTGCTGGGTCATGGTCACACCAGAAAAAGCAAGATGTTCTTTGTTCTCATGGAGTTCAAAGGCTGGAGGGGGCCCCACATGGAAACAGGCAACAGCCATATGGCATCACGTGAGTTGTGAAGGTTGTGATGGGAGCACTGAGCCCTGGGGAAGCACAGCGTGGAGGTAACTGATTAGCCGGGAGGTATTCGAGAGCCTTCCCAAAGGAAGCAAACCAAATATCAATAGGCTTAGGAAGAATCAGTGCCTGCTAAAGGTGGGGAGGGGGCTTCCCATGTGGTGCACCTGCCAATGCAAGAGATGCGAGAGGCGTGGGTTCGCCCCCTGTGTCGGGAAGGCCCCCTGGAGTGCATGCTTGCGTGCTCAGTTGCTTCAGTCATGTCCGACTCTTTGTGACCCCATGGCCCCCATGGGGGTAGCCTGCCAGGCTCCTCTGTCCGTGGGATTTTCCAGGCAAGAATACTGGAGTGGGCTGCTATGCCCTCCCCCAGGGAATCTTCTGGACCCAAGGATTGAACCCGAGTCTCCTGTGTTTCCTGCGTTTTACAGGTTGATTCCTCCCTGCTGAGTCACAGGGGAAGCCCATCCCCTACAGTGGGAAATGGCAACTCACTCTAGTGTTCTTGCCTAGAGATTTCCGAGGCAAAGGGAAGAGCAGGGTGAAGGCAGAGGCCAGAAGGAGAATCTAGTGCCTGTTGGGAAGTTGAACAGTGAAGACTGTACAAGCCAAAGCAGATGCTGGGAGGGTCCGTTCTGTACTCAGCACTGAGCCAAGCACTTTACACGGATGATCTCATCAGCTCCTATGAGACCCATATGGGGTGGAATTAACAGAAAAAATGAGGAAACTGAGGCACAACTGACGACCTCATTCCAGGTCACAGGGTTCACAGCTGGCACAGTTGGATTTTAACCCAGGTAGGAATACCAGATAAAATACAGGTTACCCAAGTTACATGTGAATAGCAAATATGTGATTTTTTTTTTTTTTTGCGGGGGGTTGGGGGTGGTGATGGTGGTGGTATGGAGATTACGTCCCATGCAGTATTTATATTCCTGTATTTTTATTTACTAAATCTGGCAAGCCTAAACTTAGATCCCGCCTGGGTTAACCCAGCCTGACTCCAGAACCTGTGTTCTCAGCTAGGACTGGGAAAGGGTGCGAACACCATCTCCTGGTCAGTGCCAAGAGCAGATACAGGCAAACACAATCAGCGAAGAGAGAGGGAGCAGCAGTTAGAACTCCGCGTGTTTCTATGTTGAGATACAAGAAGATGATTTCAGGCCCAATCCTTGAAACAACTAGCTTGACCACATTCTTCTCAATGTGTTATTCATCCAATTAGCAACAATCAAAAAGTGTTAATACTACACTCTGTTGGTGAGGGCACAGGTAAATGGCTTCTCTTAGCGTGTTGGCTGGAGTGTAAATGGTTTCCTTTATTCAAATTTGACGACCTGCATACATGCTGACTGTAACATTTTAACACTGGAGAATTTTCCCAACACTGTGTGCAAAAAAAAAAAAAAAAGTACAAACAGTTTTACTGCAGCCTGTTTGTAAGAGCATAGCAGGGCTTGGAGCTGGAAGAGGAGAGTGAATGCAGGATTTAAGAGGGCACTCACCCCTGGGTTTGTGCAAATGTTGGCCCTGTATTAGCACAATCCTGAAAGAAGTGCCTCATTAAATTCTGTTCTCTAGATGCCTCCTTCGTTTCACAGGTCCCCCAGTCCTGCAGCCTATCACCACTGACAATCTAAGGGAACACAGACAGGAGACCCGGTAAATAAATAACAGTCAATCCATATAATGAAATACCATGTAGCCACACAAAAAATAAGATAGACTTGTCTACGCTATGGGAAAAAACAAGATCAAGACTTTGTGTGAAATTTGCTACCTTTTATGCAAAAAAGGAAAAATATATACATACATATGTGCATACGTTGTTGTTTAGTCACTAAGTCATGACTGACCCCATGGACTGTAGCCCCGCCAAGCTCCTCTGTCCGTGGGATTTCCCAGGCAAGAATACTGGAGTGGGTTGCCATTTCCTTCTCCAGGCAATCTTAGCGACCCAAGGATCGAACCTACATTTCCTACATTGCAAGTGGGTTCTTTACCACTGAGCCACCAAGGAAGACCATACATATATTATTATATCTTAAAAATTGGTTTTGTGTGTTGCCTCTAAGGAGGGAAAGTGGGTTAGGAGGGGACCTTTTATACATTCTTTGGTAACTTTTGAATGCTGGTCCATATAAATATATTCAGTGGGAGAAACCGAGGGTAGGATAATTTGAGACATCAGGATTGAAACATATATATTACCATATATAAAACAGATGACCAGTGGAAGTTCAACGAATGAAGCAGGGTGCCAAAAGGGAAAACCCAGAGGGGTAGGGTGGGGAGGGAGGTCCAGTATGGGGGGGACACATGTATACTCGTGGCTGACTTATGTTATTGTATGGCAAAACCCATCACAATATTGTAATTATCCTCCAATTAAAATGAATTAAAAAACAAAATGTAAGATTATGAAAATAAAATTAAAGTAAAAATATGCCTAGAAATGTACTTGGAAACTGACAGTTGTCTCTGGTAAGAAAACTGTCATGGGGCGGGGGGTAGGGGGGGAGATGACTAATTTATCCATTACTTACACACATACAGGATTTGATCCCCTCCCTCATATGAACATATTACCTTAAAAATTGAACATATAACAAATTGCATGTATGTTAATTACATATACTTTACACTGCCTGTGCAGAACACACACACTTGTATATGTTTCTAATCAGAAAGTCATTAGAAGCGAACAAAACTAGATGCCTTTATACAGATGCTGCTAAGTCGCTTCAGTCGTGTCCAACCCCATAGATGGCAGCCCATCAGGCTCCACCGTCCCTGGGATTCTCCAGGCAAGAAAACTGGAGCGGGTTGCCATTTCCTTCTCCAATGCATGAAAGTGAAAAGTGAAAGTGAAGTTGCTCAGTCATGTCCAACTCTTAGCAACCCCATGGACTGCAGCCTACCAGGCTCCTCCATCCATGGGATTCTCCAGGCAAGAGTACTGCAGTGGGGTGCCATTGCCTTCTCTGTATACAGATGCTAGACAAGTCCAAACAAGAGCCCAGTGTAGGTTTGGCAAGTATCTGGCATCATTTATCTCCCCGGGGGTGGCACCCAGAGCCACTGATCAGAGCAGTGTGGGACCAGGCTTTTCTCATCTGTGGAGAAGGAAGCCTTTGCCCTAAAAAACGAGAATGTTGGATTCTCTCCCGTATTCTTCTTAACTGTCCCTGATATCAGACACCCACGTGTGTCTTGGCTTCAGCCGCTAGCAAGTCCTTCTCAAAGTGGTTTTCTGTGTCTGTGTGCTCAGCGCTCTCTCCCAGGGATCTGTGTTTAGGCTAAAGAACCTCCTTCTTCTCTAAATTTCTGACATTAACTTGGGTTTTCAATTTTATGTAGGTCTATCAAAGCTCGGTTTACAGCTCAACATGATCAAACAAAATTATTGGTTGTTATTAGGACAAAACTCCCATGCCTGGTCCATTTATTCCACAATTAAATTCTTTGGGGCATGGTAGATTAAAAGTAAACGTCAGAATGTACGTGGGATAGCTATTTGTGGAATATTGCCATAATATCTCAGAGGCAATGGTAAAAACCCTTGGAAGGATGAGATGAACTCTTAGTCATGTAGCTTTTCTTAGGATTTCAATGCATTACAATTTATTGTTTATTGAGAACCCGAGTGGTTACTTCATTTCCAAGAACCCAGGTGTACACGTCACTGACACTTTTCCCCCTAGACTAGGGTTCCACCTCCTAAAGGGAAAATAATCACCATGCGTCATGTAAAGTTTATCTCAGCCATAAGTGTAGGCAGACACTGCAGAAATTTTTGTGCTTACCTGCCAAGCACAAAACATCATGACCATATACATTTCTTTTCCCCTTTGGGGGAAAAGAGAAACAGAAGCTGCTGCAAAACACTGGAGAATATAACAGGGTTACAGAAAAGACAGAACAAGAAACAAGCACTGAACCCACGTGTTTCCATTGCCTGTGAACCACCCACCCCAGCTGGCAACATGCAGCAACGCAAAATCCCACCAGCAGATTACTAACAAGAACCTTCCACCTCTGAGATTTTCAAAATACTGTCTCTCTCTGTGGGCGTCATCTAAATAAGAGATGCTGTGAAAGGATTTCAACAGGGTTATGTGCCGGGAGCCAGCATGGGGAATCCCGCCCGTGGCAAAGGTCATGAGGAAGGGGGCCTGACAAAACTCAAAGGCGGGATCAGGCCTCAGGGGTCCCTCTGGATTTTCTCAAGAATTCACCCCACCCCAAAACCAGAGTCTGCCTGCTTTACTGTGTTATGCTTTCCACCTACTCTTCTGACATTAACAGGGGGCTGTCCCCCCATCACCTTTTTCTGGAAGAAGTTAATTTAGAGCTTTTAGATAATAAGTCTCCTGGGCATAATAAGAGCGTTTCAATCCAAAACCCCTCTGATGGCTTTCTAGCCTGCCTGCCGGACTCTTACAGCTGCACATGTGATTGTTTGCAGCCTCCCGACTGGGAGAGGCACAGGAAGCTTAAAACATCCTAGGAATGTACGGGCTTCCAAGGAGTCAAAATCATTAGAATAGGACTGATTACGGGTTTCATTTGTTGAGCCAATACTTGCTGCCAAATTTTCATATCTTTTATTTGTTGATATGGTTGGCATGTAGAAAAAACAGGTAGTAGCCCTGGCATTAGCAACATTAGATCTTTGAGTTAAGTACTTTCTTTGTTATAACCCACTGCACCTTTGTTCTACAGGAATGCAACTTTATTTAGTATTTTGAGGGTGATGCAGATTGAAGAAAAAACACTTCAAGGGAAAATGAGTTTTCTGGTTGATAGACATTTATCTAGGAAAAGAGCCATAAAAATGTTAACAGGCCCCCTGGCCAGAAGATGATGTAAAACCACCTAAGACCTTTTGTATACGGGAAGGTATGCAAAAAGAAAGCCTGGTCTCAATAAGGGTCAGGACTGCTGCCCCTGCATAACTCTGCATATTCCATTATTTCTTTATGTACACCTTGGGGTATATAAGCTGCTTTTGAAAATAAAGTTGTGGGTCTGGCACCAATGCTTGGCTCCCCCATGTCGTTCTTTTCTCCCTTTTCAGGCTGAATTCCCATCTGGAGCGCGGAGGCTCGCCAAGCCTACTAATTTTGCCTGGGCTTCTAAGACCTGAACGGGGAGGCACTTTGTGTCTCCACTCCTTCGGGAGACCGGGAAGACGCCTGTGGCCTACGTAGATGGTGCAAACTCCTTGTCTCGGAGTTGTATTGGTTCTCCAAGTTATTCAGCCTCTTTTCTCCACTAATTTTCCTACTACACTATTCTTTTCTAAACTCTCTTTATATCTCTAATAAATAAGTCTCTCCTTGCTGACTCCATCCCCGCTTCGAATTCCCTGGATCCACCGGAGGGGCTGGACCCTGGCAGTTATGAGTGTATTTGGGCTCCCCTGGTGGCTCAATCAAGAATCCACCTGCAATGCAAGAGATTTGGGTTCAATCTCTGGGTCAGGAAGATCCCTTGGAGAAGGGAATGGCTACCCACTCCAGAATTCTTACCTGGAGAATTCCAAGGACAGAGGAGCCTGGAGGGCTACAGTCCAGGAGACTGCAAAGAATCGGACACAACCGAGCAACTAACACTAACAAATGAATATAGTTACTGTTTTAGTAAGAAGTTTGTCCTCTTTTTTTTTTTCAATATGAACAAGGAAACCAATGTTTTCAATAGCAAAGCGACAAGAAAGGATGTTGCTTAGTTAATGAAAATAAGACCTCTATACACCCCAGTCGCCATAGGCATGAGAACTCAAAGGAGAACTGATGATTATACACTCAACCACTGTCAGGAAAATTTAAATGAAATGGTAGAACAGGAGAGGAACAGTCAGGAGAGGTAAATGGGCTAGTCATTCAGGCAGATCTAGCATGGACTTCCCAGTTCAATACCAGCAACAGAGAAAAGAACACCACAATCAATACAGCCCTCGAGGAAGCCCACTCCGAGCAGTCACTCGCAAACCAAATGATTTCTCCAGCTGAGCCGGTGAAGAGGCGGCAGATGAGTCAGGGGAAGGATGGGGAAGGACTTCCTGGTGAGAGACCACCACTGCTGCTGCTGTGCTCTGTCCAACCCTTTAACCCCAGTCCCTCTCGCCTGCCCCAGCTTCCAGGTACTTCCTTCTGTCTGGGATCTCATGCAGACCCTGGCTTCCCCACGGCCCCCTGAGGCTGGGATGTGCAGTGTGAGCGGCCTCCAGCAGCATTTCCTCTGCATGATGAAGCTGCTCTGGTAGATGTGTATGGACTGGGTCTAACTTGGCTGAGTACCGGAATTAATGGGGTGGGGGCGAGGGCTTCCCTGGTGGTCCAGGGAAGACCACCTTAAGAATCCACCTTGCCATGCGGGGGACATCAGTTTGATCCCTGGTCTGGGAAGATTCCATGTGCTGCAGGGCAACTAATAAGCCTGTGCTCCACAACAAGAGAAGCCACCGCAATGAGAAGCCGTGCACCACAACTGGAGAGTGACCCCTGCTCGCTGCAGCTGGAGAGAGTCTGCTCACAGCAGTGAAGACCCAGCAGAGCCAAAAATAAATAAATACATGTTTTAAAAAGAAATTACTAGGAAGATTTGGGGCTTTGCATGAGACACCCATCTCTTGCCCCTCCTCTTCCTAATTTCAGCAGTAGTTTACGGGCTAGGGCAGCCTCAGAACCCGTGTTTCTCGGTCCAGACTTTCTGAGAATAGAAGTCCAGCAGCTTCTTCTCCCAGCTTCAAACCAACTTCTACATATACAAACTATTCCTCTGTCTTCTAAACTCTCTTCTCCTAACAGAGTTGTAGCCAATTCTTAGGCAACTAAAGGCACGGCGTACAGCTTGTTGCAATCTGTGAAGCTGTAACAGGTAGAAGCAGCGGCCTCTTATGGGCTGAACTGCGCCTCCCTCCCCCCAGTTCATATGCTGAAATCTTAAACCCTGTCCAGGAAAGCTAGCCCCTTGTCCTCTACTTAAATTTCTCTTGGGACATTTCCTGACGGTCCAGTTGTTAAGAATCATCTTGTAGCGCAGGGGACGTGGGCTTGATCCCTGGGTCGGGAAGATCCCCTGGAGCAGGAAACGGCAATCCACTCCTATATTCTTGTCTGGGAAATCCCACAAACAGAGGAGTTTGGCAAACTACAGTCCATTGGATTGCAAAGAGTCAGACATGATTGAGTAACTGAACATGCATGGTGGGGCTGGGATCCCACACCCAGTGGAGCAACCAGGCCCTCGTGCTGCAACTACTGAGCTGCTGTGTCATAACTGCGGAGTCCATGCACCACAACAAGGGATCCCGTGTGCTGCCAGGGAGACCCAAGTCAAATAAATGAATAATAAATATAAAAAAAAAAAATTCCTCTCCACCCATCCTTCCTGCATCACAGAAACCAGCAAGACTTTGTTTCCTCTGCCCTGGTTAGAGCTCACTGCCCAGAGGACCACCATCCTCTCCAGGCTGTGTGAGTGCCCCTGGACAATGCATCCCCCCACAGCCAGGCCACCAGCCTGTCGAATCGCTCACTCATCTCTCCAGTCACAAACTGTTCACATTTTCGTAGATTTATCCTTCTTCTATTTTATCCCATCTGATTCTCACATCATCCCTTTGATGACCCAATGGATGACCTTATGGCGTCTTATGCTAGGGACATCTGAAAACCTTGCCTAATTCACAACTTGCTTATTTCCAGAGTATTCCTGAAACAGGATGGTACTGCTTACCAGCTGAAGTGTCCCTGCTGCTTTGCAAAAGCACCAGGAGTTTTGCATTTACTCATCAATAGCTTCATCAGTTCTAAAATGACCCAATTCTTGACAAAGGTGTGATCTGAAGGGATCTGAATTACTTCAAAGCTAAAGAGAGGCATTTTTTTTTTTTGGTTTCACTATTTGGGGTTCACATAGTATTGTTCTGTTCCATCTCATTGTTCTGTTACCACTGTTTACAGAGAACCAAATCAAGGCTTACTGCGGAGAGGACCGAGGCGTGCAGACTCAGAGTTGAGCTACACGGAACCCAGGGCCCAGTCTCAGAGGTGTGGGCTGGGGATGGGCCCATCAGCGGGGCTCACCGCTGGGGCCTCAGAAATGGGGAGACCCCATGTTTTAAATCTCACACTGTAACCAACTAGCTGTGTTCTTCCGGCAATAATCAGTCTATCAACACAGCCCTCTCTACCATCATGAGGGTTTCTATCTGCCAGGGCACCAAGGAAGGCACTTCACACATGATATTTCATCAGACGACAGTGCTCTCACCGTGACACCACTGCTTCCGTAACTGTGCTGGCCTCAGTTCCCAGGTGAGAAGCAGCAACAGTAACCTCAACGTGTCTTATTTTCAGTGAATGGAAAAAGATGAAAGCAACGACAGGGGACGTCCCTGGCGGTCCCGTGGTTGAGACTCCCTGCTTCCACTGCAGCGGGCATGGGTTCGACCCCTGGTCAGGGAAGGAAGACCACATATGCCGAGTGGCATGGCCAAAACGGACAGACAGACAAAACAGTGGCACGTGGGGCCAGGTACCCGGGACAGAGCGAGGGATGAGACGGACGCATGCCTTTCCCCCTGAAGCTCAGGGTGTGAACACAGGGTGACACTGGAGCCACCAGGAGGAGGGCACTTCTCCCATGCAGTGCCAAGGACCATTCCCGCAGCATCCATCGAGTAATCACCGCCGCAGTAACAGCAAAGAACTGGCAGCCCTCACAGGCTTTCGACCATAAACAACTTGACCCTTGGGCTTATGAGGTATGGTTAGTATTTCCCAATGTGCAGAATAGAGGAGAATTCTAGAGAATTCCTGAAATATATCCAGTTTAATCAATCAGACAGGCACTCCAGGTCATGGGAATAGGGAATACATAGCAGCAAATCCTTTGACCAAGTCGTCATATCTGCCAAAGGGAGACCGCTGGAATTGCAGGGGAGATTCTGGGTACCAAAGACATTTTCTCAAGCATTCCATTCTGATGGAATAATGTCAATTCTCCAAATAAAGATAAGGTGCTACAGTTTCTGAATTCATCATAATCCTGCATTATGAACATTATAATGTGGATTTATTAACTTGCAAAATGTGTCAAGTATCCCCTTTGTAGCAACTAACAGTACTGAAAGAAAACTTTTTTAACCTGGTACAGTGGTCTTCACTCTAAAAATGTATTGGGTGCGAAAGTTCATTCATAAACTGACCATTTGAAATTCAATGAGGGTTTGTCACAGAAATAACACTGCAAATGGTGAAATCTCAGGCTAACTCACAAAAACTTACTTGCCTTTTTTTTTTTTTCCCATCACAACACAGATGAATGTACTAATTCAATCACACAAGAGTTATAATCAAGATCTTCTCCCTAGCGACAGTTTACTTTCCAGTAAACATTTGAGATTTGTTATTATTGCCAAATTTTCTGTCTTTCCTTCCCTTCAAAATTCTCTTACCAGCTAGCACAGGAACCTAACCACTATTTATACCCATAGGTAACAAATGATCATATGGGAATATAATACACTAGAGAAGAGACATGTACTATGTAAAATATTAGGTATATTAAATGCATCTGACTAGAGGGTTGGAGAAGGAAATGGCAGTCCACGGCAGTATTCTTGCCTGGAAAATCCCATGCACAGAGGAGACTGGCAGGGTCCAGTCCATGGGGTCACAAGAGTCAGACTCGACTTAGTCGTGACCAAACCACCACAGAGGGTTGGTAAAGGTATAATCATGTAGCTATTTATTCTTAGAAACACTGTTTGCAACGTTAATAGAAGTAAACTGTATGAAATTAGAGGTTTGGGGATAACATATGTGATGAAGCAAGGAAGATAAAGATGAAGGGTCTGTAGGCTGATCATACTCTTGAGATTCCAAAGAAAGAATCAGGTAAGTCAAAGCCACAGAGTCTGACTAAGTGAAGCATAGAACTCTCCTGGTTACTCAGAAGCTCACTCTATAAGAAGAAATAACAAACATATTATCAGCTCTCATTCAAGGAATCCTTCAGCTCAGTTCAGTTCAGTCGCTCAGTCGTGTCCGACTCTTTGTGACCCCATGAAATGCAGCACACCAAGCCTCCCTGTCCATCACCAACTCCCAGAGTTCACTCAGACTCACATCCATCGAGTCGGTGATGCTATCCAGCCATCTCATCCTCTGTCATCCCCTCTCCTCCTGCCTCCAATCCCTCCCAGCATCAGAGTCTTTTCCAATGAGTCAACTCTTCGCATGAGGTGGCCAAAGTACTGGAGTTTCAGCTTTAGCATCATTCCTTCCAAAGAACACCCAGGACCGATCTCCTTCAGAATGGACTGGTTGGATCTCCTTGCAGTCCAAGGGACTCTCAAGAGTCTTCTCCAACACCACAGTTCAAAAGCATCAATTCTTCGGCACTCAGCTTTCTTCACAGTCCAACTCTCACATCCATACATGACCACTGGAAAAACCATAGCCTTGACTAAATGGACCTTTGTTGGCAAAGTAATGTCTTTGCTTTTGAATATGCTATCTAGGTTACATGGAATCCTTACCGTGTGCTAATAAGCATCTGCATGACTGCACCCTAACAAGCCTGTTACTTTACTACAACTTGTGGCATGTTGGGTTGACCAGCTGACTGGGGCTCTTCCTCATGCTAATACTATTCTAATGAGTAAAACCACATTGGATAAAGTGAACTATAACCAGGGGAGAGGAAACAGTTCTGTAGTGCAAAAGGGATGGGTAAAGAGGAATTTAAGTACAGGATAAAGGGTTAGCTCTCCTGAAATACAGCTGGGTGGTAAATGGATGAGGGACATCCAGAGTCTGGGAGCTCGGAGCATCTCAGGCACTGAGGGTATCTATATCTTGTCTGCCTCACAATCACCACCACTATCAGCAAATATGTCTGGGGCTCCTTGCTGCCATCTTGACCTGCCGGCTGCCATCTCTGCACAAGAAGGAGGCCCCAGAGGGTCAGTGGGGGTCAACATATCCCACTCCTCAGGGAAACACGATCTGACGCCCAATTCACAGCTCGAGGAATTCCACTGTGCCCCCGGTCCTTGTGTACAAACCAAAACGGTGAAGAAGTTCCAGGGCAATGGGAACACCTGGGACACATACTCAGGATGTTATTTAGGTTAAATGTTGGGATGTTACAAGGTTAATGTTGGGATGTTATAAGGTTAAATGTTCAGATTTGCCTAGACTTAGACATTATTTAATCAGCTTAAAAATCCTAAATACAATAGCATACTCAAGGGTTTTACAAACTGAAGAAAAAAAATTTAAGGGAAATAATCCCATCAAACTATACCTTCAGTTTGTGATTTGTGTTCTTTATTAATCATTATATCTGATAAAGACATGGAATCATAATTATCTTATCATTGTATTCACCGTGCCGAAAACAATGTCTACAGCAGCTGTGAAAGGCTGAGAGCCACAGAACTGTTTTTATAAAACCATTAAGCAGAAATGACTCAGGAAGAAAAAAAAAACAGGGATAATTATGTTTGGTGAGACTGAGAGAGCTAAAAGCCATCTTAAAAATCATAACAGAACCTTCCAGTTAAAGATGGCAGATTGAAAACACACACTTAGCTCTGTTCTTTCCACAAGCCATACTACAAAGACAGCAAATTTCCCAGGACGGAGATAACAGGGGAAGAGAAAAGAGCCACAGATATTTGGAAACCAGAAAGTAGATGGGCAAGTGGTAATGGGCTTAGCCAGTTTAGAAAGTTAAATACTCACCTGACAGTGGGACAAGTTAAGAAGCAAATGGCTTGGTACAACCACTTTGGAAAATTCTTGGAGGGTATTTACCAAAGATAAACCTACATCTTTCTGGTGACCTGGCAATTCCATTCCCAGGAATATAAAAAATTAAATGCACAGGTCTATTAAAGACATGAACACCCTGCCTGGACTCCTGACCCACAGAAACTGTTGCCTAATAAATGTGTGTTATTTTAAGCCAAAAAAAGAGGGACATGATCAAGAAGATTCATGGAAGCTTTATTCATAAAAATCCCAAAAGATAAATGACCCAGAAATCCAATAACTGTAGAATGAGTAAATAAGCTATGATGCAATCACTAGATGGATATACTACACAGCAATAATAAAGAACTAATAGCTGCTACATGCAATAACATGGATGAACCTTAGACATTACGTAACAGTAGAAGCTAGAAGACTACGTACTGTACGGTTCCATTAAGAACAGGCAAAGCCAACGGACAGTGACAGAAAGGTTATTGACAAAGAGACACAAGGGAGGCTTCGAGTGTTGGCAAATGTTCTCCACCTCTCTGAGTGGTGGTTAAGGGTGGATTCACATTTTCAAACTCTTCACTTCAGATTAACTGCATTTCAACTTATTTATATTAAATCTCATTTTTAAAAAAAAAAATGTATGGAAAATGAATGAAAAGAAAAAAAAAAATCTGCTTCACATTACAGGCTCAGGCCCTGGAGTTTGTGGTGACAGGTATCCTTGGAAATGGGAGTGAAAGGGGGGAGAAAGAAAGCCCTAAGGACACTGGTATTGGGGATGGGGTAGGGCTTCACTGTGGTAGAGATCATGGGACACAAGCCCTCCCACAAGAAGAGTCCAATCAGCTTTCTAACGCTGCACTGGCTTCGTGTGTGTGCTACACCCTCAAACTGGAGTGGGCAGCCAGATCAACAGACACCTGAAGGAAGTGTACGACATGAAAGACACTCCCAAACGATCAAAACATGGGGAAACAGACTACCCAGAGAAAAAAAAAACATTACCAAACATTTGATACCCAGCCCAAACTGCCAACTTAATGTGAGGCTGGACTGAAGACATTTTCAGACATAATTTCTGCTCCAGAAGCTGCAAGAGGATATAATCCATCTAAAAAGGAAAGAAACAAGGACCCAACATGAGAGAGAGGTAGTCATCCCTCGAACAGGAATGGAAATCCTAAGATGACAGATGTTAAGAGAATAACCAGTCAGTGAAGCTGATACAATGCCTAATATTTTTTTTAATGTAGTGACATACCTTCCAAAGGTATGTGCACTTAAAACCTTTTGAAGAAAAGACTGACATTGATCTAGTACATTTTAAAAACTGAGAAATTTTATTTAAAAAAATGCAAATAAAATTTTCAGGAGAAATAAACACAGCATACTTCATGGACAGAGGAGCCTGGTGGGCTATAGCCCATCGGGTTGCAAAGAGTCAGATACAACTTAGCGACTAAACAACAGCAACTACATGGCTCAGTGGTGAGCAGTGTTTAAAATACCGTATAAATGGATGAATTATTAGAAATATGGAATACAATATAACCAAAATTAGGATTTAACGAAGATGCAAATTCAATCAACAACAACAAGCAGATTCAGAAACAGCAGCATACACATGTTATTTAGAATGATGGAAGTGATTATGAACAAAATTAGCTAAAATCACTGATGGTGGTGGCCACTGGGATGACCAGTGGGCAGGTGAGGAGTCGTGAGCTGCTGCTGCTTACAACATCCTGTGTACAATCTGGCTCACTAATCTGTGTGTATATATAGTACATATAACATTGACAAAGATGAAGAACTAAGCCAAAAAAGCAAAACTTTTAATCCTAACTCTTTGTTTTCTATAAAATAGCAAGTCCATAACCTACATAAACCAGTACACAGTAATTTTTGTAATTAAAAAAAATCACTTTCCTGTCCCCAAAGGTATTTAAATGTCTGGCTCCAGAAGGCAGTTCAGCTCCCTTACATGTCTGCAGGTTTCCCATGACCCTTCATCAGAGCAGATGAAGAGAGGGGTGGAAGCTGCACACGGTGGGTCATGGGTGCCGGCGTACACCCCATGAAGACCACCAGGCAAGTGGGCTTCTGGCAGTACAGAGCTCGGCCAGGGCCCAAGATTAAAGGGCTCCTCTGTCTTCCCTACGCTCAACCACTCCCTCACACCTAACCAGTCCCCCAAGCCCAGCACCAGACTTCAGAGACCAGGCATGGCAGGGAAATGCAGGACAGGAATGGGATGAGGGACTTCCCTGGTGGTCCAGCGGCTAAGACTCTGTGCTCCCAATGCATGGGGCCCGAGTTCGATTCCTGGTCAGGAAACTAGATTGTGTGTGCCACAACTAAAGATTCCACGTGCCACAACTAAGACTGGGTGTAGCCAAATACATAAATACTTTTTTTAAGAAAAGTATTAAAATAAAATAAAATGGAGTGGGCCCTGCCAATGGGCAGAGAAGCAGGGTCCCTGACTGTCTGAAGGATCAACTGGAGAGACTTGAATCACCACCATCACAAGCATACAGATGTCCAGGGAGATCCTAGGTGCAACTCCTTTTTACAGGCCTGAAAATCTGCACCTCTGACATACTCCACAGAACAATATTTATTTTTCCCTTAAAAAAAAATATATATTTATTTATGACTGCTCTGGGTCTTTCTTACTGCACAGGCTTTCTCTAGTTGTGGTGAGCAGCGGCTACTCTCTAGTTGTGATGTGTGGGCTTCTCATGGAGGTGGCTTCTCTTTAGTGGAGCACAGCCTCTAGGGTGAGGGGCCTCAGCAGTTGTGGTGCATGGGCTTAGCTGCCTGGAGGCATGTGACCAGGGATCAAACCTGTGGTGCTTGCATTGCAAGGCAGGTTCTTATTCACTGTACCACAGGGAAGTCCTAACTTTCCCTTCTCATCTCTTGCAGAAAGAGAGGCATGAGCAGCCTATGACCATAAAGCAATTTGCACCAAGATCCAGGTGCCCCTTCCCCAAGATAAATTGCACGCAGTGTAACAATATGCCTTATTATACTGCCTGCTTTAATAGGACTGTTATGAAGATGAAGTGAGTTCATCCTTGCAAAGCACTTAGAACAAAGCCTGGCACACAGTAAGCTGTATAAATGTTAGTTACATAAATGAAGTAAAACGAGGGAAGAGAATATGGTGTGTTTGCAAAGGTGTTATGAGAAGTCTCCATCCAGAAGCCGTGCTCACATGCTGATGAAGTGTTTCTATGAGAGATTAAACAGGGCCTGCCCCCTCAGAGCCCCCACGAGCAGAGAAAAGTTATATTTGGATGAAACCAAATGGTGGAAGAGAGTAGTTTGGAAGCTAAGATGCTATACAGATAATCTATCTCAAAAAATACTTTTAACAATTTTTAAAAAATTAATTTGACATAGTGATAAATATTTGGGTTTTTTTTTTTTGACCCTTCTTATACAAATGTACTTATTTACAAAACAGAAACAGACTCACAGATTTCAAAAACAAACGGTGTTACCAAAGGGGAAAGGAGGAGAGGGTGATAAATTAAGAGTTTGGGACTAACATACACACACTACTAGTTATCTGGAGAAGGGAATGGTTACCCACTCCAGTATTCTTGCCTGGAGAATTCCTTGGATAGAGGAGTCTGGTGATCTACAGTCCATGGGGTCACAAAGAGTCAGACATGCCTGAGTGACTAACTCTTTCAACACTACATATGAAATAGAAAATCAACAAGGACCCACTGTATAGCTAAAGGAACTCTAGAACTCTACTCAAAAATCATGTAATAACCTATACAATTAGAGAATCTGAAAAAAAATGAATATACGTATTGATATAACTGAATCACTTTGCTGTACACCTGAAACACAACATTGTAAATCAATGATTTGTCAATAAAATTGAAAGCAAACCAAAAAACCTTGCCAGTTGCAATGTTCTTATTGCTCACAGCTTTCCTGAAGAACAGAAAGTTAACAGAGGGTCTAAGTTTACCCCTGCCTTATCAAAGAATTCTATGAACCACATCAGGTCCGCAGAGGCCAGAGGCGCCAGCTGAGACACAAGAAGAAAAGGGACACTGGAGCTGGGCAGCAACGGGGCTCGAGGCCACCAGATGGTGGCCACAGAGGGAACAGCAGAAAGGAACACGTGAGTAATTTTCTGACTTCTTGGTATTCACCCTCTTGGTATTAGGGGACGCCTGCCTGCAAGACTAAAGGATCTGGCTGCTTTTTTTTTTTTTTTTAATGTAAAAATTACCAAGGAAAAGTCATCATGACAATAAGAATGCCTGATGCCCACCATGATCAATTGCTCAGAGGGTATGTGATGCAGTAGAGGGCCTGTATCATGAAATCCATGAGATAACCCAAACATCCATCAGTAAAGGAGGGTGTGTTCTTTCTTCTTGGGGAGGGGTGTTAGAGGGGTTCCTTAAGCCACAGATATGGAATGGCACCCTTCCATTACACATAACTTTCTACAAAGAACCAGATGTGGAGCTAAAGGCAGGAATAAAGGAGTGCACAACTCAAACACCGTGCCTGCTTTCAGTAAAGATGGCTTTGGACCACCCTATCCTCACCACTGAGCCAACCTTTATAGCACCCAAGCCAGTGAATCTCCAACCTTGTCCCCAGGATGAGAGAGCAAAGCATGGCTCGTTGGTAGTCATGTGATTCTCTAAGAGACCAGCCTCTTGGAAGAGCCCAGGCATTTCCACACCACAAGGCACGATGGAGCAAAACAGGGAGGGACCCTGAAGTTCATGTCAATGCTTGGTTAGTAACAGACCCAACAACTGGACTGCTGGGCACCAAGCTGCTGGAAGACTGCTAGTGAACATGTGAGTTACCTGCAGAGAAATCATCAGACCAAAGTCTCTATAAGGTAGCAATTATTTCTGTGTTGGGAACAACCTCCTGCAAATTCCAGCAGCACTTTAGACTATTTGATAATAGCAAGGCAAATCATATGCAGGCTCATACAGACACACAGAGAGAAAATGAAAGGTAACAGGCAGGAGCTTGGAACTAGAAGAAAAACATGAGGTACCAGTTCTTTTTCTTTTAATATTTAATATTTGTTTATTTGGCTATGTGGGTCTTAGTTGCTGCACACAGGATATTCATTGCCTCATGCAGGATCTTTCATCCATGCATATGGACTCTCTAGCTGTGGCAAGAGGGCTTAGTTGCTTCACAGCATGAAGGATCTTAGTTCCCTGACCAAGGGTTGAACCCACGTCCCCTGCATTGCAAGGCAGATTCTTAACCACTGGACCATCAGGGAGAAGTCCCTAGGTACTAGTTCTTAATTATTCTTCCTAACACAGAGTTGGGATCCACTCTGCAGATCTGTTGCTACAGTATCACTCCTTAAGTTACACATTCAATGTAGGAGGAAATGATTTCTTTCGAAGGACATACATGACATTTTTTTCTTCCTGAAAATTTTAAAATTTCTCATCTGATGGGTTCTCATATTTGGAAGCATCCATCACACCACACAGTAAATTATTTGCCAGGCCTTCCGCAAAACCAAAACACAACCAAAAATATTTCTCCATACTGCCTTTAGCATTGGCCTTGATCCCAGAAATCAGTTTCCCCCTTCCCCCAAACACACACTACAGTCACTCAGAATTCTAGCAGCTGTCAGTTGGGTATCCTGTAGCTCGGAGGGCCCTGGTCCAGATGTTCGTGAGTCACTCTACTTGGAGGTAATCTGAACAGAAAGGTTGGGAAGAGGAAGGGAAGGACAAGGACAGCCGATCAGAAGATGCATTTTTCCACTGTATCCTGGTAAATCTGGACTTGAGATCAGCACCCTCGTGCCTGCTGGGCGGGAGGAAGTCAGGATACACAAAACCGGCCAGGAATATAGGAGGCAGTTGCGGTGAACCATAAAATGAGGAAGACACCGAACATTTAAAAAGAGAACCAACACTGCCAGAGAAAAGGAGAGACTGGCAAAGAGAGGACAATACCTAGGTATGCACTACCGCAGAACACATTTTTAACAAATCTTAAAGAGGCAGATCCTGAACGAAGCAGATCTATCATGAAAAAGTTTCTATCTTGAAGCAGAAAAAGTAGTACTACTTGTGGCTGATTCATGTTGAGGTTTGACAGAAAACAACAAAATTCTGTAAAGCAATTATCCTTCAATTAAAAAAATAAATAAATTAAAAAATATACTGAAGGACTTTGCTGGTGGTCCAGTGGTTAAGAATCTGCCTTGCAATGCAGGGGATGAGCGTTTGATCCCTGGCTGGGGAACCAAGATCCCACATGCTTGGGGCAACTAAGCCCGAGAGCTGCAACAAAAGAAGCCCCTGTGCTCTGCAGCTCGTGAGCTGCAGCCACAGAGCCCGGAAGCCACAGCTAGAGAGTCTGTGCTCTGTAATGACGATCTCACACGCTGTGAGGCCCAACACAGCCGAGTAAAATGTCATCATCATCTGAACATCGAAAATATTTTTACTTAAGGGGCTCTGGTCATTCTTTTATTTTAGTGAATGTGTCAAAATTAGGAAGGATGGTGGGTTCTGAATGAAGGGACACTATGCAGCCATTCACAACGATGCTTATAATAATGAGGCTTGTTTATGTTCCATGAAAAGTCACCGGCACCCAAAACTGCAAATAATGTATGACCTCAGCTATGCAGAACACAGCTAAGATTAGGAAGGACATATGCCACAAATGTTAATAGTTACTGCCTCTGGGTACTACAGAGTTATGAGTGATTTTTCTCATTATCCTTCTTCCCAAATTTCTTTCAGTTGAGCATCTATTGCTTTAATAATCAGAAAAACCATATACACTAAAAAAACAGGTTGCAGGGATGAAATATCTCCAATATCTTAGTTCACAAACGCAGAACTGTAAGCTGTGAACATGAATATAGATGATCATTGTTTCGTTTATCCTGAAATAAGAATACTGGGGCTTTCTGGAATAATAAAGGGCAAAAGCTCCTGGCAAAGTGCCTTACCTGCTCAAACAGAAAATGATTATGCAAATTACTTAGTCTTAGGAGTAGGGACTAACCATGGGGTAAATGCTTCTTAAATAGCCTACCATCCAAGGCCCTGTACTAAAAATTATAACCCTGCTCATAGAATGAATGTCACCTCATTAGAGCCCAAATGTAAAATCACCCCTAATTATAGTTGCAATATTATTAGCAAGCTGTTTTTGTTTTTTTTTTTTTAACCAAAACATGTTTAAGGTAGAAGGTAAATTCTGTCAGGCTAATAATCATTGCGCCCTGGTAGAAAAAAAAAAAGTCAAATGTAGAGGCTTTCACGGGATCAGCTATAATCATTCTAGAGATAGTACAGCATTGTGGAAGGTGAGACCCAGAGGGAGGGAGGGAGGTTTGGGTTTGAGCCTTGGTTCTGCCACCAACAGAGATGCATGACCTCAAGCAAGTAATTTATTCTTCCTGAGATTCCATTTCTAATTGCAAAATGAGTATAATAATGTCTGCCTTGCCAGAACTGCCATGAGAATAAGGAAAATGCATCTGAGAGTGACTAATGCCCGGCTCATACTGGACAGCTGACAAATAAATGAACAAATAACCAAAGTGGGTGGATTTTTTCCTACTTGTCCACTAACACCAAAGTACTTTTCCTGGTAAATATTGGGGCAACTGTAAGCTAGCCTAACTCCCATTTCTTCCCTTTGTTTCCCTGTTCACCTCCAATATAGAGGCTAGAAAAGCTACCCACACGGTTTCCAAACTTCTTTCTAACAAGTAACAAAGTGATATAAGCAGAAATTGACTGGGTGGATTCTAGGGAAACTGATTTCTAAATGAAAGGGTCAGATGTCAGTGGTACTGTCTCCATACCTTCCTTCTCTGAAACGTGGAGGCAATGGCTGGGCTACAGCAGCCATCTTGTACTTATGAGAAAGTAACAAGAACATGGCAGAGATGCCCCATCACAATAGTGTTAATCAACTTGATTGATGCCAGGAGCTGCTTATCTTCAGATTTGTTGTTAATAGCTTCCCTAATAGCTCAGTTGGTAAAGAGTCCACCTGCAATGCAGGAGATCCTGGTTTGATTCCTGGGTTGGGAAGATCTGCTGGAGAAGGGAAAGGCTACTCACTCCAGTATTCTGGCCTAGAGAATTACATGGACTACACAGTCCAAGGGGTTGCAAAGAGTTGGACACGACTGAGCAATTTGCACTCACTGAAGAAAAATAAGCCCTACCTTATTTAAGCTACTTTAAAACAAACAAACAAACAAAACTTACAACCAAAGCATTCGTAAAGAATACAAATGATGAGTATAATTAGGCCTGGTGCTTGCTCTCATGGAGCTTATTGTCTACTGAGAATAAGAATAATAAAAAGGGACTCACAAGTAAATGTACACTTAGAATGCACAGTCAGTCCTCCATTTTCACAGGTTCTATATCTATACTCAATCAACCGCATATGGGAAAGATTTGGGGAAAAAAAATTCTAACATGTTCCCAAAATCAAAACTTGAACTTGCTGTGTGCTAGCAATTATTTATATAGCATTTACATTGTATTTACAACTATTTTCATAGTATTTACATCATATTAGGTATTATAAGTGGGGTTCCCTGGTGGCTCAGATGGTAAAGCGTCTGCCTGCAATGCAGGAGACCCAGGTTCTTGGAATTGGGAAGATCTCCTGGCATATTGTAAGTAATCTTGAGATGACCGGATGTATCCTGGAGGACATCTGCAAATTACAGGCAAATACGACATCATTTTACATAAGGAACTTGAGAATCCACAGATTTTAGCATCTGAAGAGGGGAAGGGTCCTGGAACTAATTGCCCCATGGATAATGAGGGACAACTATATTTTTAGTGTTTTAAGAAGGGGCTGCTTGAAACTCCTTCAAAGATGAGAGCCTGTGAACCAGCTGAGGGGGTCAGAGGCAGCCTCCCTGACTGCATCATGAGGTTAAGGAAGGTGGGGGTGAAGACAAGAATTCTCAGGGGAGTAAAGAGCAGGTGAAAGGCCTGTGGCAGGGAGGAAGAGTACAAAATAGGAGGATCTAAAAAAGGGCGCTGGGCAGGGACACAGAGAGCATGGAGAAGCAGTGCAGCAGCAGCCCCAGCCCTTTCGGCAGCGGAAGGCGACTGCTCCATGGACCGAGGGTGGGGAGAAGGTTTCAGATGATTCAAGCGCATGGCATCTATTGTGCACTTTATTTCTAATCTAATGCTGCCACGGATCTGAAGGAGGTACTGGTCTGCGGCCCAGAGGTTGGGGACCCCTGCAGTACAAGACCAGACGGTGGAGGTGGGCAGCGTCAGCCCTCTTTCGACCTTGTATTGAAGTGTTCAGTGTCTGGCATTTTATGTTTTTTTGTATTTTGCTTTTCCATAAGAGCAAGGGAAGCTACAGAAGTGAGTCAGGCAAAACGGTGACACTTCAGGTTGATTCTGGTGGTCATGTGACCTCTATCTGCGGGTGTGGTGTGGCGTACAAGAGGGACAGAGAGTTGGAGAATATACTCCTGTGGCCAACATACCCGCTGTGTTCCCAGGATCCACTCTCCTCCCTCCCCTTCCAAAAAAAAACCCAGTTTTGTTGGGGGCAACCATGTGCTGTGCCCAGCTGAAGAGCGGTAACTGGTCCACGCCAATGAGCACATTCCTCTTACCTGTTTTCCAAGACTCCCTAGGGTCCATGAATGGCCATGTCACCCAGATCTGGCTGATGGGACCTCAGCAGGTTTCTAAGCACTGGGGGTGAGGGGTGGGGAGGGGTGTGTGCCAAGGGCAGAGTCAGAGGGAACCAATAAAAGGCGACCCGTAGATGGCCAAAACAGCCAACGTGAGACCACAAGGCGACAAGCAGGAATTTGAAAGCTAGCGTGCTAAGGATGCAGTATATGGCAACCCACTCCAGTGTTCTTGCCTGGAGAATGTCATGGACAGAGGAGCCTGGTGGGCTACAGTCCATGGGGTCACAAAGAGTTGGACATGACTGAGCGCACACACACACAAACAATGCTAAAGGATGACTGTGCTTAAAGTCAGAAATACTCTGGGTCCCTGAGGGCACTGCTTGGGCTGCTGAACTGTAGACCCTGTTTGTTTAGGCTGGTCTAGTAATTGTAGCCAAACACTTTCCTAAGTGATGCATAGCTTTCCTCACCTAATTGAAGGAGGAAAGGCTAAGGGTCCACACTGATTCAATTCAATGTGCTCGATAAGTAATTTGCTTAACGGCTCTAAGGAGCCAGCAACGCACTAGGTAACATTCCCACTTTTACACCAGGAAAACTGCCTGACACAACAATACAAGACCCAATTAAGACAAAACACAGCAACAACTTTAGATCAACCAGCCTGACGACAATTAATAGTGGGCATCAGAAAGAACTATTCTGCCTCAGAAATGGCAGAGATGCCCAGAACAGTTTTATAACAGATTTTTTTTTTTAATGGGCAGAAAAAAATAAAGTCTCCTTTGGATGCTTTTCTGTACAATAAGTGAATTGAGACAGACATGTTTACAGGGAGCTGCAGAGAATCACACGTGATGGGAGAAGAGATGGCAGTTGTTGAGAGTGATAAAGGGATGCTATTCACTGTGGGTGTGATTTAAGGCATTAAGCTCAATTCAGAGCAGTTTCTGAAATGAGCATGAGTATTTGCTTCCCCTCATTAGGGGAAGAAATTAGTTTGGCACTATTGATCTCTTCGTAGAAGCACCAGGGAAAATCACTATCAAAAAGCAGGTCGGGTGTGTGAAGTTCTCTGAGACAAAATACACTGCATGGACTGAAAAACAAAAAAGCTATCTCCTAGAATTTTATAAGAGGGCTCACAGTTAACTGTGCCGAAGCTTACAATTTCTAGTATATAATGTCAGTCCCTGCACATGTGCTAACCTCACATCTCTGGTCTAAGTCAACGGGATCCAAAACATGACAAAACAGAGATGTTCTTAGAAACACGTGAAGAGAGAAACACGTAGAAATGGCCAGAACCCTTGTAGAAAACATATCTTAAATAACTGTACACATGCTTTTCATGTTACTGAAATCCATAAATAATGAACTACCACCTACAGAAACATCACACGAATAAAAGCAACTGGTTAGAAATACAGTGACAAGTCTTAGTTTAGCTGGTATAATAAAGTGCCACAGTCTGGATGGCCCATAAACCATAGCCATTTATCTCTCATGGTTCTGAAAGCTGGAAGTCCAAGATCAGGGTGCTGGCATGCCAGGATTCTGGTGAAAAACCTCTTCCAGGTTGCCAACTTCTGGCAATGTCCTCACATGGCAGAAAGAAGAGTAGAGAGCTCTCTGTGGGTCTCTTTTATAAGAAAGTGAAAGTGAAGTCACTCAGTCGTGTCCGACTCTTTGCGACCCCATGGACTGGAGCCTATCAGGCTCCTCCATCCATGGGATTCTCCAGGCAGGAATACTGGAGTGGGTTGCCATTTCCTTCTCCAGGAGATCTTCCCAACCCAGGGATTGAACCCGGGTCTCCCACATTGTAGGCAGACACTTAACCGTCTGAGCCACCAGGGAAGTCCCTTTTATAAGAATGCTAAGCCTAATTATGATGGCTCCACCCTCATGACCTAATCACCTCCCAAAGGTCCCACCTCCTAACACTATCACTTTAGGGGTCAGGTTTCAACCTAATAAACTTGGAGGCAACACATTCAGTCCACAGCAGTGAACAAAGGCAAAAATGTGAAGCATGTTAAATATAGGATTTTAAATTCTCAAAATTAGGAAGATAGAAAATTTCTAACATGGGACACTAAAGGAACTATAAATGCTCCAAGATGCTAAAAAAAAAAAAAAAAGAAAAGAAATTATGATTGCTAACTGTAAATAATATGAGAAGATTTCACTAATTGCAAAAAACATAAAATGTGCCCACGTGAAAGATTCATAGCTGAACATTTAATATTCCTCCAAACTACCATAGCACTTTGCCTATTTCTTTCTTATGATATTAATGATCATTTACTGAGGGATTCAGGGCTTTCCTAGTGGCTCAGATGGTAAAGAATCTGCCTGCAATGTGTGAGACCTGGGTTTGATTTCTGGGTTGGGAAAAATCCCCTGGAGAAGGGAATGGCTACCCACGCTAGTATTCTTGCCTGGAGAATTCCATGGACAGAGGAGCCTGGTGGGCTAAAGTCCATGGAGTCCCAGAGTCGGACATAACTGAGCAACTAACATTTTCACTTTCAAACAGTGACCAGGGTATATGCCCGGAATCGGCTAAAACACCTGAAAAGGAAGGAGCTTAGATGTTCAGGTGAAGAAACTAATGATCAAGAGTAGTTAAGAACACTGCCCAATATCTGCCTCTCAGGATTATTCTGATATCAGCAGGGAAAGGACAGTGTGTTGGGTCCTTAGGACCACCCCTAGGTTGGATGACTTGGGAAGGGGACTCACAGGACTCAGCACCTAGTACTCATGGTGTGATTCATCCCAGCAAATGCACACAGAGCCGGATCAGCAAAGGGATCAGGTGCACGTGCAGGGAATCAGGCGCCAGCTCCCGAGAGCCCTCTCCCAGTGACTCACACAGGCCTCCTCCAGCAGTGAGATGCTACAGCACATGAGACGTGCTGTGTATCAAAAAGCTCCTTAGAGGCCCCTCACCCAGGCTGCTCACTGGGAGCTGGTCCTGCAGGAGACTGCCTGGCATAGACCAACATCCCAGGCTCACAGAAGGAAAGGAGGACATCTATCTATGTGGTCAGAAAACATGTGAAAAGATGTTATACCATGTTATATCATGCAGTATAAACCACATGTTGATGCGGTCCAAGCACAGTGAGGCCCTCGTATCAGGTCTGGGAATAGTGGGAACCTCACCCTCCGCCCCTCCCCAGAATCCAGGTTCCCAGGCGCCAGCCAGGGGCTGGCCTTGTGAACAGGCCTTTCATACAGGAAGTCTCAGGACTGCTGGCCTGTCTTTTCTGCACAGATGGACTATTCATTAGACAGGGATGGTGCAACTGGTAATCCCAACTGGAAAAAAAATAGAGTAAGATTGGGTCACTGTCCCTACCACACACAAAAGTCAGTTCCAAACAAATTAAAGACCTGAAATATACAAGAACTTTTAAGCCTTTAGGAAAAAATTTTAGAATATCTTAATAACTTCAGGATTGAGCGTTTCTTAACTAAAACAAAACAAAATGCACTGACCTTATTAAAGGAATCTGACGCACTGGACTACATTAACACTTAAAACTTCCACTCATCAAAAAACAATGTAATTTTAAAAATGAAAAGATAATTAAATCGAAGGAAAGGTAGCAACAACCAATTTAAGCTGACAAAAGATTAATCTATAAAAGACATATATAAAGAACTATTCCAAGTTACTAGAAAAAGACATATATATCTCAATGGGAAAAAAATAGGTTGAGATGAACAGACAATTCAAAAGGAGGAAATCTATCTACGTGGTCAGAAAATATGTGAAAAGATGCTTAACCTTTCCAGTAATTACAAAAAGGAAATTGAAACCACAATGAGGACTCAACTTCTGCTTCCAGCCAAGGAGGAGGAATACACACTAGGTTTACCCTCCTGCCTGGAACGATGAAAACACTGGACAAACCATATGACCTGAGGGCATTGAAAACAGTGAACTGGGTCACGGCCATCAGCGATCATAAGAGACAGGAAGCAAGTAGGGTGAGCCCTACAGCTGCCCCGATACTAGTGCAGAGTTTCCGGGCCATGCTGAGGGAAGGAGACCCAGAGCCTGACCGTCTTCCTGAGTTAAGAAAACAGAGCTGAAGTCCAGGCATCAAGGGCATGAGGGCGGAGAACAAGCAAGGAGAGTCACTGACAAAGAACTTCAGATACTTGCTGAGTGTCTCAACCCCCTGCCCCCAGCAAGCCTCTAGTGAGAACTGATCAAGGCAGGTGAGGCAAGTACCCCAGGCCAAGGAAAGAAACTCTTCTAAGGACTAGTGGGGAACAGTCCCCAGTGCTCACACAGGGCTGGGAGCAATTCCCATCCAGAGAGGAAAACCTCCGAATTCATGAGCAATCAGGCAGAAGAGACATGAAGACATTTGCGTTAGCGGTGGGGGCAAAATTAGTCCCAAGCCCAACTCTGCACTGGTCCTGCATAACAAACTTAAAAGCAAGACTGAAAGGATTAGCTGTTTCCAAAGAACAACTGTGTCCAAGAATGCCTCCAAAACAGTTACAGGAAGAGAAAGCATCTAGCATCCAACCAGGTAAGATTCATTACATCTGGAATCCAACTAAAAACCACCAGAATTGCAAAGAAGTAGGAAAACAACACCGAGAAGAGGGAGAAAAGGTAAGCAGTTAATTGATTAATGCAACAGAAGAGAATAAGAACTGAAAACACCTTACATGTCCAACAACAAAATAATGGATAATGGTAAATTACAGTACACTCGTATGCTGGAATACTCTATAGCAGTGAAAAATAAATGAACTAGGATGATTCGTGGGACTGTGGATGACTCTGACATACAGCTGAATGAGAAAAGCAAGTTGTGCCAGAACATATATAGGATATAATACTGTTTACACAAAGTTTAAAAGCATGTAAAATAAGCCTATATGTTTCTGAGGTATACATACACATACAGCAAAAATATAGACACACAATTTTTTGAAATAAAAAAAAAAAACAACTCTTAATTTAGGATAGTGCTTATCTCTCAGGGAGAAGTTGCCAGCTGCCTACCTAATAACCATTCTTTTCTTACTTGCAGAACCTACATTTTGATAGCAGTAAAAATAGTTTCTGTCAACAGCTACAATTTCCAGTACAATTCTGGTATCTTTGGGATGAAAGTCATTGGAGGGGCCTCCCTGAAAAACCCTTTTGCCACTGGCATTTTTCTTCTTCATGGAACTATGACGTGATGGCTGTAGCTCCAGCAGCCATTCTGTAAGCATGGAAACAAGGGCCACTCCCTAAAGACAAAGGAGCACAAAGCTAGAACAGACTGGATCCCAGGAACGCCTACCCCAAAACTTCTCATTACCCAAGAAGAAAATATATATTTTCCCTTTTATTTGGATATTCTGTCACATGTCCTTAATCTCTAACTGAAACTAGCACACAGGCGGCTTCAACAGCATTGTTAATGTTTATTTTGTAAGCTGGCTGATAGATACACGTGTATTCATTATATTAATCTCTAGGCTATTTTTGGTGTTCTTTATGCTTTTTAGTTTTTCTTAAAGACTCAAACATTTAAAACTCTTAGCCCAATACTTAATCCTCAGCAAGATTTTGAAGACTCAATGATAAAATGTACAAGAAATGCCTACAGTAGGCAACTCAATAAATAAGCTGAATCAGAAATAAAATGAAAGCTTCCTAAAGTCACCAAGCTAGCAGACAGTGGTGCCAGAATTCAAACCCGATTTTGTCTGATCTCCAGCTCTAAGCAGTTCCCCAAACACCCTAAATTAACGAGTAGATAAACACAACTTTGCCTTGAAGATAAAAGTTTCTCATAATAAACTAGTTCTGGTTTAGAAAATCAAACACAACAGGAATCGAGCAGAGGTTAAAGTGCTATTTTAAAATGAAAAGCCTCATTCTTTCTTTCAGAAAACCTATTAAAAGAACATCATGTGTTGTAACTGGCAAAAAAAAAACATCCCTTGGATATTAAAAAGCCTGCTTGATGTTAGTTTATAACATACACGTGCACCTGAATTGCTGTTTGGGTTTTAATGAGCTGCCATGCTGGATAAGAAACTCTTGTGTTATGTATTACTCGACCACACAAACAGGGAAGCTTTGTTTAATCTTGACAGCTCCCACTTAATTCTCCCTAACTGCCGTCTGTTCAACCACAGTTGTCTGCAGATTGGTGAGAATAAATCAATTTGTGTCAGCCTGAGCAGATCAGATTTATTAAACTCTGAAAATTAGTTTATTGAGGGCTATCTTGGCAGGTAAACAAATGAATAAGCAGAGAGAGATTGTATGGAATGGTATGAAAAATCTATATGGTCTATCCTGCCTGGGTGGCAATACCAACTCCAAATTCGCTTGCCTTTCAGATTTACAAGCTGAAGACTGACAGAAAGGTGAAGATTTTTCTAAGCAAATTCGAAATGTCTGAACCATCATAAAGTCAGCACAGTGTGAGTTCAATTTTTTTCTTATTTTCATATTACTTCGTGTGTGTGTGCGCTCTGTGTGTGCTTAGTCGGTCAGCGGTGTCTGACTCTTTGCGAACCTTTGTACTGAAGTCCACCAGGCTTCTCTGTCCACAGGATTTTTTTAGGCAAGAATACTGGAGCAGGTTGCCATTTCCTCCTCCAGGAGATCTTCCCGATCCAGGTATTGAACCCACATCTCCTGTGTCTCCTCCACTGTAGGCAGATTCTTTACCCGCTGAGCCATCGGGGAAGTCTCCTTTATCAACCACCAAAAACATTTCTCTGATTTCTTAACATGTTGTTATGGACTGAATATGTGTGTGCCCTGCTAAATTCCTATGTTGAAATTCTAATCCCCGATGTTATGGAATTAAGAGGTGGGGGAAGGTCTGTGGGAGGTCACTAGATCATAAAGCAGCAATCTCGTGAATGGAATTAGTGCCCTGATAAGAACAGACCCAAGAGAGGTGTGCTTCCTCTCTGCTCTCCACCAAGTATGAATTCAAGGAGAAGGTGGCTATTTGCAAACTGGGAGAAAGGTCCTCACCAGACCGAAAGATCAGAAAAATGCAGAAGCGGAGGCACCTGGACAGAGAGCTATGGAAAGATCTTCCATTAAGCTCTGTTTCCCAGCCCCCCAGAGCTGGTCGGTTCCTCCAACTTTCCAGGATGCCTGTATTTTAACTTTTCCTTCAGTCCTCTGAACCACTTCTTATTCTTTCCATTGCTTTTTATTTATTTATTTCCCTCTTAAATTGGCCACTTGGTTTCCGGTGCTTGAAATCAAAGAACCCTGAGCAACAAACTAAAACGTCCTCCTCCCTCCTCTAGGCAGGTATCCTCTGGTAGACGACACCAACCCTACCTGTGCGTGTGTATGGGGACGACTGCCTGTAGCTGAGTCTGCAGTGTGACCTGAGCATCGGGCAGTGGTGGGGTGGGGTCAGGAAACACCTCACTCCAGCTGAGCTGACCATGTGATCTCTTCTGGGACCCTGAAATTGGGCCTTTGGAGATGGATGCTTCTCACTGAAGAGCTGAGGTGTGAAATACTGTGAAGGTGATCGGGGCTCATCCTGTATGTGCACCCAAAGCAAGAAAGCTGTCTTCCACAGAGTAGAGGCCAGGTGGGCCCAGGGCTGGCTCAGGTCATGGGCTGATGTCTGTCCTGTCTGTGTCCCCACACCTCCTCACCTTCCAGGGCCTCAGTGACCTTGCATCCCATGAACTCCTCCTGAGACCCATACGCTCCCCATCCCCATCCTCAGTGCTTTTTTTTTTCCCTCTCAAGCTAGTCTGAACAGGCTCCTCTTTCTTATAACAGAGTCGCCCTCTTCCACATCCTCATAACCCCCGATTTCTCCAGAATCCCCTGTGCCCACCCCACCATCCTGTCCCCATGACACAGGGTATTTTGAACATTGTTGTCATTCAGTCACTAAGTCATGTACGACTCTGCAACCCCAAGGACTGCAGCACGCCAGACTCCCTGTCCTTCACTGTCTCCTGGAGTTTGCTCAGATTCATGTCCACTGAGTCGGGGATGCCATCCAACCATCTCATCCTCTGCTGCCTTCTTCTCCTTTTGCCTTCAATCTTTCCCCGCATCAGTGTCCTTTCCAAGGAGTCAGCTCATCGCATCGGGTGGCCAAAATATTGGAGCTTCAGTTTCGGTATCAGTCCTTCCAGTGAAAATTCAGGGTTGATGTCCTTTAGGACTGACTGGTTTGATCTCCTTGCAGTCCAAGGGACTCTCAAGGGTACAGGACCTATTTTCTAAATCTGTGGCGTTTGTGTTTGCTTTGCCTGAATCACACGCCCTATGGGAGCCCTTCACCCCCACATGGTTAAGAGTCTAACCTTTGGGATTTCCAACCCTATTTGGTGACTGACACAGGAAAAGAGGAAATGCAGCTGCTTCTCCAGTGTGGATCACGGAGAACCTGGACTAGATGAACCAAAATGGCCAAGAGTGAGGCTCTGGGTTACTGGAAAGTTTATTATGGTCATTTCTTTTTTTTTTAAAGGAGGTGACCTCCCTGGTTCTTGACCCCTTTCCTCTCTGGTGTCTGTTCTTTTAGTCTCTGATTCTTTACATGGCACAGCGTTATCAGGCAGAAGAAAACAAGAGAGATATTTGATCCTTGAATTTCATCTCAATAACAAACAGCCACACCCAGGTACACTGTGCCCTCTGAATTCACCCACTTGAGGTTTCATAGTCTTGGTCTGACGACAAATGCAATAACCAATACTGGTTTTGAAACTTGCTCTGTCTCTAGATCATTTTGACAGGATGCTTTCAAGGCAGACCAAAAACAGATGAAGCCCTCTTAGTTCAAGGCAGCTGTCACAAGCAACTCCTTGTTGGTTTCCGGGTTGGGGCATAGGGGGTGGGGTGGGGGGGAGTCTTCCTTCTATAAGAAGGTCCCTTCCCACGAACAGCAGTCATATTAAATACACTGTTGGAGGAGCAGTTTTTACATCTGATCTACACAAATCTGATTAAACCAACCAAGGGCATGGGTGTACAAGCACATTCTTTGGCCTTACAAAAGGCTAAAATGCAGAGACCGTCTTGAGATCCCTGCTGCCTTCTATTTATAAAAATCCAATTTTCACCAGTGCTTCTGTACTGCCTGAGAGAAAGAGGGCAAGAGGGGGAATACCAGCTTTTCTCTGGCTTTACCAATTGACCAAATTAAAGAAAGTACGAAAGTAAGCAGGAAAAGGTGGGGTCAGAAGCTCCATAGAACTTCTGCATGCAGGAAGTGGTGGGGCAGGAGGCATATTCCACATGAGGCCGAACCAGTCCCTGTCTCTCTCTCTCTCTCTCTCTCTCTCTGTGTGTCTCTCTCCCCGGCCTGCGGCAGCAATAGTTGAGTCAAATGGTCCCCAGGAGATGTCTGCTGGCACTGGAATTCCATCATTTTTATGACCACTATCACAGTGACCCTCGTGGTTTAACCTCTGAAATTCTCTCAGGGTGACCCTTTTACGAGCACTTCAGTTCACATCTCTATGTATCTACCAGCTATGCAGTTAGACCATGTGGTGCAATAGGTATAAATACTTTGGACAAGGTTCATAGGCATATAAGCAAAACTAATTCCTTCTCTGTCGCTTCTTCCCATGAAAACGGGCTAGACACATTCAGCAACTTTGGCAGAAGTGCTTGAGACTGTGTGACGGAACACCCAGGTTAAGGGGCATGTTTGAGATGTGCACTGCGGGCTCTGCTGGGTGCCTCGAAGCAGCAGACGTGGGTTCAGATGCAGCCCCTCGGAGGCAGGTTCAACAGTACATCCACAGGACAGGCGACGGGGAAGGCACGCTGTCCATACTAGACGTGTGGACACGGGCAGCTACGGTTGTGACTAGCAGCCCCGCGTGGACAGTCTCGAGGGCAAAGGAGGCAACGAGAGGAGTGACCTGCCAGAGGGCTGCATCTCACACACGCAACGCTGTGCAAATGGCTCCTGGGGAAGCGGCAGCAGACACGTCTTTATTTAACAGCGGTTAGTGATTTGCTCGAGAAATGCCAGGAAAGCCAGCCAGCGACAAGATAAATCAGACAAGAGCAAGCAATCAAAGGGTATAGTGTTATTGCTTGGAGAATCCCAGGGACGGGGGAGCCTGGTGGCCTGCCGTATATGGGGTTGCACAGAGTCGGACACAACTGAAGCGACTTAGCAGCAGTAGCAGCATGGGAAGCTTAGGGTATAACTTTTAACTCTTGAGATCAAAGTTACAGATCTCGACTAGACCGCTCTCCCCAGACATGTCCCCAGACGCTCAGACGCTTTTCCTACTGAGAGCTGAATGTTTATATTAAATGGGTGGATCAACAATTTGCCAGGTCTCATTTTTGAAATTTTTAGCTACAATGCCCTGAAAAACGTTTTTCTTCACAAATTACCATCTGAGTCTGGGAGAATCTTTTGGTAACACGTCAAGGGTGACCAACCCACTTTGTTTGCCCAGGACCGAGGAGTTTTTCAGGATGTGAGACTTCCTAGTGCTCTTAACTGGGACAGTCCACATCAAATCAGGCTGCTTCCCTGAAACTGGAGCAATACGAAACTGGAAAAGCACCGTATTCTCCATCTGCCTATAAGGTCTGCCTACCAGAACAATATGGACTTCCCTGGTGGCTCAGACGGTAAAGCATCTGTCTACAGTGCAGGAGACCCAGGTTCGATCCCTGGGTTGGGAAGATCCCCTGGAGAAGGAAATAGCAACCCACTTCAGTACTATTGCCTGGAAAATCCCACGGACAGAGGAGCCTGGTAGGCTCCAGTCCATGGGGTCGCAAAGAGTCAGACACAACTGAGTGACTTCACTTTCACTTTCATCAGAACGATATAGGAGGAACTTAACAGACTTGAAAATAAAAACTCATAAATAAGTCTTGGGGATGTAATGTATAGCATGGTATACATTATTATATATGTATTATACATATATAATATATATTTATTATATTACATATAAGTATATATATTATTGTTATATATATTATACATGTTATATATGTGTTATATATACTACTGTATTATATACATGTATTAGTATGACAGCTAATAATGCTGTGTTGCATATTTGAAAGTTGCTAAGAAAATAGATCTTATAAGTTCTATAGGAAAAAAATTGTGTAATTATGTTTGGTGACAAATATTAACTAGACTTACTATGATTATCATTTCACAATATATACAAATATCAAATCATTATGTTGTACACCTAAAACTAATATAACATTACACATCAAGTATACCTCAATTGAAAAAAAAAGATTCAGGAATTCCCTTGTGGCACAGTGGTTAAAAATCCGCCTGCCAGTGCAGGGGACATGGGTTCGATACCTGGTCCGGGAAGACCCCACATGTGGCAGGGCAACTAAGCCCGTGCACCACAGCTACTGAAGCCCACCCTTGAGAGCCTGGGAACTGCAACTACTGAAGCCCGAGGGCCTAGAGCCTGTGCTCCTCAGCAAGAGAAGCCAGGAAGCCTGCGTACCTCAACCAGAGAGGGAGCCCTCACTCACTCACAACTAGAGAAAGCCTGCGCAAAGCAATGAAGACACATTGCAGCCGATAAATAAATAAAAAATTTTTTTAAAAATTCAAATTCAAAAAGTGAAAAAAGATACAGAAAGCTCATATGACTTAAGGCTTTGGGTTTTCAGAGCCTCAGACCCTAGGCATTGATATTCCACGTGGGGGTCTTAGCAGCGGAGGTCTAGTGAAGGAATAATGGTCTGCACCGTGACGAGCATCATTCCCTCCAGATCAAACCAGTCCTAACGGCAACCTTGTAAAAAGTCCTCCCAGCATGCTGTCAGACGATGCCTGATTAAAACACTGTGTCATTATTTACAGGAGACGGTGGTGTGTCAGACTATTTGACTGAAAAGACCATGTTTCCAAATAAATTTGGTAGCTAGCTAGGGCTGATCTAAAGCCAGCAAAACAAACAGCAAGGAAAGGCAGAAAAGGATCCAGTCATTTGGACGAGTCACGTAATCAAATGACTTCCCAGGGGGCACAATGGTGAAGAAGCTGCCTGCCAGTACAGGAGACACAAGAGACTCTGGTTCGATCCCTGGGTCGGGTAGATCCCCTGGAGTAGGAAATGGTGACCCACACTCCAGGATTCTTGCCTGGAAAATTCCATGGACGAAGGAGCCGTGTGGGCTACAGTCCACGGGGCCTCAAAGAGCGGGACGTGACTGAGCACAGACACATGTGTAATCAAATACCCTGTCTCATCACAGGGCTCCCTGCTATTTTCCTGTGTAAGCTTTTGGAATATTCTGAGTAAGAGGTGGAGGGTCAAAGAAAGAAAAAACAGAGCCCCTTTCTAAACCTCACATTTCCACTTCCTGCAGGAAAAAAGGACAAGCACCACTGCCTGGTCCGGCATAGCGTCGTAAGGATGACAGAAACCAAGCCAGGACATCACTCTCTAACGGCTCCAGCGAGGTCCGCCACTGGCCCTGTAGTTTATGACCTTGTCTGATCCTCTAAACAAGCCAGGAACATAGATACCATCTCCTCTGGCTTCCAGATAAGGAAGCAGACACTCAGTGACATCTAGGACCTTGCCCATGGCCAAATAGCTCGTAAATGACACTTAGTTTTAAATCCAGGTCTGCCTCACTCCAAAAAGCTTTATGCTTTGAGCTCCTGCCATGTGTCAGACACTGGCACGTTCTAGGATACAAATGGATGAATGGCAGAGAACCTGTCCTCAAGCGGTTCACAGCTCAGCTCAGTCGCTCAGTCGTGTCCGACTCTTTGCGACCCCATGAATCGCAGCACGCCAGGCCTCCCTGTCCATCACCAACTCCCGGAGTTCACTCAGATTCACGTCCATCGAGTCAGTGCTGCCATCCAGCCATCTCATCCTCTGTCATCCCCTTCAAGCGGTTCACAAGCTGGGAGCAAATACAAGAAGGGCCATTATAATAGTCATTAACAATGACTGACAACTCCTCTCATGGTACAGTGGACGGGCGTCCACCTGCCAAGGTAGGGGACACAGGTCTGATCCCTTGGGAGGATTCCACATGCCGCAGAGCAGCTAAACCCATGCACCACAGCTACTGAGCCCACGTGATGCAACCACTGACGCCTCCGCACCTAGAGCCCATGCTCCGACCCAGAGAAGACACTGCAATGAGAAGCCCGTGCACCGCAACAAAGATCCAGTGTGACCGTAAAAAATAAATAAAATGTTTAGAAAGAAGAAAAAAAAAATGACTGAGTGCTTACCAGGTGCCAGATACTGTGTGAAATGTTCCCCAGTCAATATTTCAGGTAATCCTCCTACATGTCCACAGGGACAGCTGCCATCTTCAATGTTGTACAGAGCCTGAGGCTTAGAGAGTTAAGTAACTCAAAGTCACAGGGTGAATCAGTCATGTCTTCTGATTCCAATACCCAGACTCTTAACTGGATAGCGCATCAGACAAATGCAGAGGGTGACACGGGTTCCAAACCACATTAGTGAAGCAGACCACTGAGTTTAAGGCAGAAAGAATCACTTTTTAAAAACCTGGTACTTTGGAAGTTTTCAAGAAGAAGAGAGGAAGGGGAGCTGAATCTCAAAGGAAGACAAGATGATGAGGAGGACAAGGATGACAATGACGGCAGAGTAATGAAGCTGGAGGGGACGGGGGGGCTGGATGGTTCAGGCATCATTTATTCCATGCCTATGTGCTGCTGGCCCTGAATGTTCATCATCTCACCTTATTTCCACAACAAGCCTCTAAAATTGGGTGCCAGGACTTCCCTGGTGGTCTAGTGGCTAAGACTCCATGCTCCCAATGCAGGGGGCTGGGTTTGATCCCTGGTCAGGGAACTAGGTCCCATGTGCCACAACTAAGAGTTTGCACACAGCAGCTAAAGATCCCAAGTGCTGCAACTAGGACCCTGCACAGCCAAACAAACATTATTTAAAAAAATAATAATAAAGTGGGCACCACTGTCAGCCTCATTTAACAGAGGAAGAGGACCAAGGCCACACGGCCCATGCCCAGCACCTCTGTGGGCACAGGGCAAAATGAACATGGGAAACACACGCCATCACTGGATAGGAGAACTGCAAAGGCAGGCTGCAGGGAGGGGAGCAGGACTGAGGTCCATCTGAAATAAGAACACTACAAGGGTGGTGGGACCAACCCTGTGGCACCGAGGGCATGGCAATGGAAGCAGCAGAGAATGCAATCGGGAGGCAGCTGCACAAGTTCTGGCATGAGTGTCTAGGGCTAAGAGGACAGAGGCAAATCAGGGTGACAGGGGGACTGGGCAGGACTGGGAAGGGGTTGCGTAAAGAGGAAAGATAGCTTAAGACAGCTCAAGACTGAATCCAAGGGCTGCCCTGGTAGCTCATGGGTAAAGAATCCACCTGCCGATGCAGAGTTGGATCCCTGGTCTGGGAGGTGTCTACATGCCTTGGAGCTACTAAGCCCGTGTCCCACAGCTGCTGAGCCTGTGCTCTAGAGCCTAGGAGCCGCAACTACTGACCCCATCTGCCACAGCTACTGAAGCCCACATGCCCAAGAGCCCATGCTCCACAACAAGAGAGACCACCGCAATGAGAAAACCGCACAGCGCAACTAGAGAGTAGCCCCGGCTCGCAGCGACGGCAGAAAAGCCCTCGAAGCAATGAAGGCCCAGTACAATGGAAAAAAAAAATGAATCCACAAAGGTCGATCCTTATAACTGAGGGAACAATGAATGAGAAGGAAGCTCTAAGAAGACAGTGGGTTTGGTTTTCACGTGATGAAACTGAGATGGAGTGGGACAGACAGACCTGGGGAGAAGCACGGAGCAGACTGTGCCCCAGGGTGGTAAGTGGGCAGCACTGGGAGAAGGGGCTGTGGCATCATCTATCGGTCAGGTTCTCTGTTGCACACAATGCACTCTGGCTGGTTTGAACAGAGAAGCAATTTATAAAGAACATTGGGTAGCTGAGGGTCTTACAGACAGCTGGAGAACCAGGTTTTAAAGCTAAGAAGGCAGAAGCAGCACCTCCAATCATGAGCAAAAATGCTTCCATGGAGAAGGGCTGGCCTGGGCTCAGACCCTCCCAGGTTACCCGCTGACACCGCTGCTGGTGATGCTGGATGCTAATAACGCTGGGACCCCATCCACTGCTGCCCCCCGGAAGTGGATATAACTGCCAACCCCTGACTGAGACAGATCCTGCTCTCTGTGTCAACAGCTGAAGATTCAAAATCTGCTTCAAGCGGTCTGGGGGGTTGAGCCTGGGTCACAAGCCCAGGTCCTAGCTGCATGGGAGGCTGGAAAGAGCATCAGGGCATCTGGCTTCAGTCACAGCAAGACACCCACGGGAGGGAAAGTGGAGTTCAAAGTAATGGAAGGTCAAGATGAAGGGTGGGACTTCCCTGACAGTCTAGTGGTTAAGACTCCATGCTTCCACTGTAGGGGGAGAGGGTTCAATCTCTGGTCAGGAAACTAACATTCCACATGCCACGTGGTACCACCAAAAAGGGGGGGGGCAGGAAAAGACGGACGATAAATGTCCACTGCAGGTGCCTTGTTCTGTCTTTTCTAAATAACTGATGGTTAAATTTGCCCCTCACAGGCAGAAACATTTTTTATGTCTCAGAATGAACAGAGTTTAAGATGGCAGCCACTTTCATCACTGGTGGAGTCCGGAGGCTGCTATAAAGATATGGTCTATTTTCCTGCGTTTGGGGGCCCAGTGGTCCCAGGGCCAGCAGGCCTGGTTACTGAGAATAACAAAACTGTCCTCTTTTCAGAAGTGTTGGCACCAGGTGTGTGGAAATCCCTGGATTAGAGACTCTGGGGACCGTTTTTAATTTACCGGTAAGTGGAGTTTTAAAATGTGACATCTTTGAGTACCGCTGCCCGGGTCTGTTAAACAAAGAGGAGCAATTCCCATGCCAGCATCATCCTAAAGCTGATAACACTAAGGGGACTCAGGGCTGGTGGGATGGCCTCGACTGTAACTAAACAGCACCCTGTTTCCAATCGCAGAAACGCGCTTCACCCTTACTACAGATGCTGCATCTGGAATACGGAGACAGGCCATTTTAGATTTTGGAGGTTTAGCTCCAAAAGCACAGCTGTGGCTGCTGCTGCTAAGTCGCTTCAGTCATGTCTGACTCTGTGCGACCCCATAGATGGCTGGGCTAGCAGTCATCAAGTTTGAGATGGGAACTCCTGTCCTCCCCCTCTAGCACTTCCTTCCCTGGACTCACGTAGCCTCAGCTTGTAGGATGGCAGCAGATAAAGGATGCTCCCTTGGACAGCTGTGACTCCTCCTCGGGGGTCCAGAGAAAGGAGTCCAGGCTCTGAGTTACTGAGCTGGGCTCAGCCCCAGGATCACCTCCCGGTGGGCAGAGCTGGGCAAGCTGTCTGACCTGACCGTTTGCTCATCTGGAAAAAGGGTGAGCACTATTCTTTCATCGTAACACAGCTACCTTAGTAGCTCTGCACTACCAAGAGCCCTACTCTTTAGAGCAACGAGCTTTTCCCGACCTCCAGAGGGTCCCTTAGTTGACCTAATGATAGGAAGGAATCAAGGAAGTCTGTTTTGTTTTGTTTTTTCTTTTTTTGAAGTGATTGCATCAGAAATAATAGGGGGCGGGGGGACATCCCTGGTGGTCCAATGGTTAAGAACCTGCCTGCCAATATGGGGGACACAGGTTCAACCCCTGGTCACAGAACTAAGATCTCATGTGCTGTGGGGCACCTAAGCCCCCTGTGCACAACTACTGAGCCTGCATGCCTAGAGCCCGTGCTCCACAACCAGAGAAGCCACTGCAATAAGGCCCGAGCCCTGCCACCAGACATCAGCCCCTGCTCGCCACAACCGAAGTAAAGCAAAGCCTAGCAATGAAGGCCCAGCATGCACAAAAGGAACGGGGAGCTCTCTCTGGTGGTCCAGTGGTTAGCACTCTTCACTGTCACTGCTGAGGGCAAGGGTTCCATCCCTGGATCCCTAGTCAGTGAACTAAGATCCCACAAGCTGTATCACACAAGCCAGCCGAAAAAAGAGAGAGGGAAAAAAAAAAAAAGAAACCAATGAAGTACTGACACCTGCTTCAATACAGATAAACCATGGAAACATCAAGCTCCGTGAAAGAAGCCAGTTACAAAAGACCGCACATTATATGATTTCATTTACACAAAATGGCCAGAACAGACAAATCCATGAACACACAAAGTAGATTAGTGGTTGCCTAGGGCTGGAGATAAGGATGGGGGGGAGGGATGCAGAGAGGAATGGTTAATCTGTGAGAAAGCAGGCTTCTTTAGGGGTTGACGAAAATGTTCTAAAATTGACGGTGGTGGTGTTTGCACAACTCTGTGGGATATACGAAAAGCCATGGAATTAGACACTTTAAGTGGGTAAATTATATGATATGAATTAGATCTCAATAAAAAAAAATAACTGGTGGAAGTAACTGTAGTTACTGGATGGTATTAAATGCCAGACAGGGTTTTGAGCACTTAAAAGTTTTATGAGACGCCTACCATAGTGGTATCGTTATTATCTGCATTTTACAGATAAGGAAGCTCAGCCACTGAGAGAGAAGTCAATTGCCCAAGGTTACCCAGTCAGTAAACAGGGGATCCCACATGTGAATCTGACTTCAGAGCCGTGTCCTTAACAGCTGCACGTGCACACAGAAGTGTACTGGTCACCACAGGACTCGGGGTGCCCCCAAGTAGGGGACCGTTCAAACTCACGCCGGAATCTCGCCCGGTGAAAAGAGCGGCACAAGTCTGAAGCCGATGCTACGGAGACAGCAGAAACGACAACAGATGCTGCGCTGCTTTTTTCTTCCTTCTGCACAAAGCACTCTAGATGCAAGTGAACATAAGCTTGACAACTTTCTGCTACTTTTCATGAAAAATTAATAACTGTGGGCTTCCACTAAGAAGCAGGTCAGCGTTGGGGTGGAACACTGATGTCCCCTCCCCCGACCTCCGAAAACCTTTTGCTTGCATGCGTGCATGCTATTTCACTTCAGTCGTGTCCGTCTCTTTGCGATCCTACAGACTGTAGCTCACCAGGCTCCTCTGTCCATGAGATTCTCCAGGCAAGAATACTGGAGTGGATGGCCACGCCCTCGTCCAGGGGATCTACCTGACCCGGGGATCGAACCCAAGTCTCTATGTCTCCTGCATTGGCAGGCGGGTTCTTTACCACTGAACCACCAAAAACCCCTGTTTGGGTTTCTGAACCACGAGCAGGGCAGGGACTATCTAATACTATGCTGATTTTAAGGCAGCCTTCTCTAACCCACCCAATCAGCACTGCATCTGTTCACGGCACCATGCCTGGAATCACCATGCCTTAAACCTGGTGGCTCAGACAGTAAAGTGTCTGTCTACAATGCGGGAGACCTGGGTTCGATCCCTGGGTCGGGAAGATCCGCTGGAGAAGGAAATGGCAATCCACTCCAGTACTATTGCCTGGAAAACCCCATGAACAGAAGAGCCTGGTAGGCTACAGTCCATGGGGTCGCAAAGAGTCGGACATGACTGAGCGACTTCACTTCACTTAAGTCACTAAGACTACTGTTTTATTTCATTTGTAGAGCTTTTCACTTCCCCCTTCTCTCCCTAACTATAAGCTTCCTGAGGACAGGCATGGAGTTTATTTCTTGCTAAGCAGTGCTGGCACACAAACAGACCCTCCACACATACTTGCTATTATTGATCAGACAAACAAATAAGTAAATGGATTAAGGCTGAATTACCTGACTTCACCTCCCAACGGTCAAGGGCACAAGGAGTGATGGATGCAACAGGAAGACACTTGGCTGGAAAGCCCCAGGATTGGGAACACACTGTCTCAAGCAGCCTTCAATGGAGCTCAAGAAAATGATTTATTCCTTCAATTAAAAACATTTGCTTTCATCTAGTCCCAGAGAATTTATGGCACCATAATCCTTTCCATCTCAAATCCTTTCCATTATCTTTTCCTAATTAATTGAGGTATGTAAATTTGTTTGATCTAAATCTTTGCCAGCATAAACATTACTCACGTGGTGATTCTGCAGCACATTGCTGGCTGATCAAGTTTAATCAGGTTCTACCGGTTTTTAAATTATACATGATATTAGACAAGATTCATTTAACTCTGTATCTAACAGCTACAACTTATTACATTGGCTGCTCCCAGACATTTATAGCAAGTCGCTGTTAAATCATTACTGTGAATCAACTTATTGTTGCTGTTTAGTCGCTAAGTCATGTCCAGCTCATTGCGACTCCACGGACTGTAGCCCGCCAGGCTCCTCCATCCATGGGATTCCCTAGGCAAGAATACTGGAGTGGGCTGCCGTTTCCTTCCCAGGGGATCTTTCTGACCCAGGGATCGAAAGCCCGTCTCCTGCATTGCAGGTGGGTTCTTTACTACTGAACCATAGAGAGAAGCCCATGAACCAACTTAGGATATAACTAAGAAACTGTTTTGACACAATAGGAGACTTTGGTATGATATAAAATATACTTTGATGTATTTTTGGCAAAAAAAAAAAAACAAAAACACAGATTAAGGAAAGTATATTATCCAAGTGAAATTCCTCAAGCTATTACCTTACAGATCAATACAAAATCTCTTCACAAAAATATTTATGGATTAGGACAGCAGTATTTCACCCAAATAACACACAAAGAAAGGAGCAGTAAATTTTTTTATACAACTCAAATAATATATGAGGGAGCAATATGTAGAATTCCAAAGCTGCAGACAATTCTGGAGGGGATGAAACACCCTTCTGCAGGGGTTTCCGCACTGAAACGTGCTCCCTTTCCCAGCCTCTTGTTATCTTTTTCCTTTCACATTCCGATCACTTGACCAATTACTTGGGAACTGAATTCCTTCAGGATCACACTTGTTTTTCATCTTTCATTTACTTGGAGATAATAGGCCCATTACGGAGGTGAAATATCCCAATTCCAGATAATGAGTGTTTAGAGCAAAAACGATAGAAGGAAAGGTTAAATATTCCAATCAGCTAAGCACAAGCTAGAAAGAGGCTGGTTTTGTCTACGCTGCACTGGTGTGCCAGGGACTCTGTACGCTCTGGGAGCACCCCCTGACCACCTCAGGAGCCCCCGAGGATGGGTGCAGTGCGGAAGTGGGCTCCGGAGCTGATCTGCTCAGTGGCCTGCGCTGCTCAGGGGGCTGGCCTGGTGTTTCGGAACAGACTACCAGGGGTGTTTGGCCTAAAAGGCCTCTGCAATCACCATCCACTACAAAGGAAAGAAGTAGGGATCCAACCTGAGAGAGAGGTATGCTCAGTTGTGTCCGGCTCTTTGTCATCCCATGGACTGTAGCCCACCAGGCTCTTGTGTCCATGGGATTCTCCCAGGCTAGAATACTGGAGAGGGTAGCCATTCCCTCCTCCAGGGGATCTCCGCGACCCAGGGACTGAACCCGAGTTTCTTATTCTTTACCACTGAGCCACCCGGGAAGAAAGGTAGTCAGTCCGTAGAACAGGGGTGGAAATCCCAAGATGACAGCTGTGAAGCTTAGGGAACAACCAACCAGGAAACAGAGGGCTCTAGGAGAAATTTCTTTAAGAAGCTGAAACCGATAGAATGCCTAATATTTTTAAAGGTACTGACATGAAATGTAAGCCATTCTAGCTCTGGGAGAAGGCACTGAGGTTGAACCAGTATATTTAAAAACTGAGAAAGCGTTCTCAGATGGCAGACAAAAATGAGAGTACTCTGATCATAAGTGATTTCTGCTCCCTGGTTCCTTATTCCTCTGTTGAATCACAGAGCCCATGAGGAAAAAAGCTTTTTTTTTTTTTTTTTTTTTAAGATCTTCTTCCCATTCCAGTCTCCAAAGCACCTGTGCAAATCCATTGGATTTTGCCCAGTCTGACAGGCTCGCTGGTCAGATAAGCCTATTCACGGACCTCACACACAGGTTACGACTCGTACTTCTAGATGTCCCCTTGTTGGACATCATATTACTTAGCGCCCCAGAAGAGACCCTCACTAAAGTTTCTTTGAAATCCAAGATTTCCCAAGGGACTTCCCTGGCAATCCAGTGGTTAAGACTCTGCGCCTCCACTGCAGAGTGGAGTTCAATCTGTGGTTGGGGAACTAACATCCCACATGCCATGCAGCACAGCCAAACAGAAAAATAAATAAATAAAAATTTAAAAAATAAAATCCACCTAAGATGTTCCAGAAAAGGCTGTGATCCTCTTAGACACAGGTATGACTTTGTTTCTTTGATACCAGTTTCTTTTCTGCCTGGCTACGTCTGTGTTCAGTTGCATCAGGTTGTGTCTGACTCTTTGCCACCCCAAGGACTGTGGCCCGCCAGGCTCCTCTGTCCATGGGATTTCCCAGGCAGGAATCCTGGAGTGGGTTGCCATGCCCTTCTCCAGGGGGATCTTCCTGAGATCTTCCAGGGATCGTACCTACTTCTCACACATTGGCAGGCAGGTTCTTTACCACTGAACCACCTGGGAAGCCCCTTTGTCTGGCTAACCCTCCATCTCATCAACCACAACAGCCCTGAGGACCTGCCTCCCTCCCTCCAGCCCTGACTTCCTATGTGAACTTATATTTTCTCTGGTCCTGATTGGTTGTTCCTTACTTATATTTTCCCATTGTCTATTTCTGTCTGCTTTAAGCCTTCTCAAATGCTTCCTGGAACAAACAAGCAAGTAAGACAAGACTCTCTCAATTTCAGTTTTTGATCCAAACACTGGAGAGAAAGCATATGAAAGGGTTTTGGGTTTTTTCCCCCCTTAATCAAAAGACGACTGTTAAGTAGCTCCTGTTATTCAGCTCATTTCAAGGACTAATCAAATGTCCACATTTTCCTAGCTACAACTAAGAAGTGTTGTAGCCCTTAATTAAAGGTACAGGTTCTGCCATCGAATTTATACTTTGGTCAATTATATGACTAGTCAGACAAGAGCGTGTTCACAAGTATACATGGATAAGGGCTCAATCTGGGATTCACAGGGATCTGTGCATCTACATGGGAAAAAAAATACAATTCCACTGACCTCTAACCGAAATTCAGCATTTCCTCCTACCATGATGTCAGGCAGAAAACCACAGAGGTATTCATGCCCCTGTGACTGTGAAACCAACAGAAATCACGAGGGCTTTTCACATCCTGTTACAGTTGTTAACGATACCTCGAAACGTTGCTTAAGCCAGCACCGCTTTGAAAGTATGGTAGTTACTAACCTCGCTATTAGACTGTGTTCTGTAATAACAGATCAACAAAGAGGCATGTATTTCTCTAGCAAATAAATTTTAAAATATTTTGAGGACTGTATTTCAAGATTATTTGTTTCTGTGAAATTCCATGCATTCTATTCTATGCACTTAGAACATTATTGTGAGAGGTGATCCAGAGGCTTCACCAAGCTGTCAAAGGGGTCTGGGCACAGCACAGGCTGAGATGTCCTGACTCTGGCAGCAGGCACAGTGCCTCTGCCATGAGGCCCCGTGGCAGACCCTGGCAGGGGTGGGAGGATGATCACATTGCTTCAGACCACAAACGGCATCAGAAGCAACTTTGCAAGTGATGATCTCAGTTTGCTAATGCGTAATATTAGGTCAGTTAGTTCAAACCACTTTCCGTTAGCTCCAGCAGAAGGAAGGCATTGCCACTGATTGCCTGGATTTTTCAGCAGCACTGATAATGGACACGAAGGATCCCGGGAGTCCTGGGCTAGCTGACTGCTCCAGGTTGCCACCATCAAATGTTCAGCCTGCATACAACCTACCAGAAGAGCTGAGGTCGGCAGCCGGGCACTCAGGGCCTGGTGGTATTTTCACCAAGACGCATCACTTTTGTACATCCAAAACAGAACCCCCCTGTAATGTTTCTATTAAGTCGTGTGGTAAATTGCCTTTAAATCATGGCATTTCTTAGAGCTTGGTATAGGCACATAAAAATAACAACGGAAGGCTAATTATACAGCCGAGGAACTAAACATGAGCTAGCTGCTGCTGCTGCTGCTGAGTTGCTTCAGTCATGTCTGACCCTGTGCGACCCCATAGATGGCAGCCCACCAGGCTCCCCGTCCCTGGGATTCTCCAGGCAAGAACACTGGAGTGGGTTGCCATTTCCTTCTCCAATGCATGAAAGTGAAAAGTGAAAAGTGAAGTTGCTCAGTCGTGTCCGACTCTTCGCGACCCCACGGACTGCAGCCCACCAGGCTCCTCTGTCCATGGGATTTGCCAGGCAAGAGTACTGGAGTGGGTCGCCATTGCCTTCTCCTTGAGTTAACTGTGCTTCTTTTAAAAAACAACAACAGGAAAAATTCCTTTTGTAAGAGGAACAAAAGGGCTCCCGTCGAGTGGAAACCTTCTGAGTATCTAGGGTGTGGTAGGCAGTGCGGTCAGAGATGATGTTGCACAGAAGAGATGCTACAGAACCAAGTGTGGCTAATCCCTGAGAGGGGTCCTCCCGGGAGCTGCAGAGCCAACTGCCTGGTGTTTACACACTGCGAGTGCTGGAGCAGGTCTCAAACCAGCCGATCCGTTTTGACTTCAAGCCTAAAGAACAGCTGATCTGAGCACACAAGAAGAACCTCTACCGGCAGCACTGTTAAGATGATCACTCCAGAGGGGAACTGAGAGGAGAGGAATGCAGTGAAATTGCATGGATGCAATGCAGTCATTAAACGCCTGACAGAAGCCTCTGTGTATCAGCGTAAAAGGATTTTCCTGGTGGATGCAAGGGGGAAAAGCAAGGCACTGAACAGTGTGTACAGAATGATGACACTTACGCAAGACCAGGTTGTTCAAAAGCATGCATACTTCAACTATGGTGACCCCAGCGGATGGATCCAGGTGGGGGTTACACAGTTTGTTATACTCACAGATACATTATAGATTTTAAATCTTTACAGAAAGAACATATTCACATATTGTTTGCGTGTTACCAGTCACTCAGTTGTGTCCGACTCTGCGACCTCATGGACCGTAGCCCGCCAGGCTCCTCTGTCCATGGAATTTTTCAGACAAGAATACTAGAGCAGGTTGCCATTTCCTACTCCAGGGGATCTCCCCGATGCAGAGATGGAACACGCGTCTCCTGCAGTTCCTGCTCTGGCAGGTGGATCCTTTACCATTACGCCATGGGAAGCCCCGTATGACTTGTGTAATTTAAAAATCTAATAAAATAACCATAAAACAGATCCACAGCTACCTGAGTTTCAATCCTTCAAAAGATGAGAATGATCCAAAATAATAAAAACTTCATGTTTCCAAGTATCCCTATTCCTTATTTCTAGGTCAAGCATAAGCTTTTGTCTGTTTTATTCACTGATGTAGCACAGGCATCCAGAACAGTGCCTGGTTCACAGCAAGCATTCAATGCTGCTGCTGCTGCTGCTGCTGCTGCTGCTGAGTCACTTCAGTCGTGTCCGACTCTGTGCGACCCCAAGATGGCAGCCCACCAGGCTCCCCCATCCCTGGGATTCTCCAGGCAAGAACACTGGAGTGGGTTGCCATTGCCTTCTCCAATGCATGAAAGTGAAAAGTGAAAGTGAAGTCGCTCAGTCGTGTCCGACTCTTCGCGACCCCACGGACTGCAGCCCACCAGGCTCCTCTGTCCATGGGATTTGCCATGCAAGAGTACTGGAGTGGGGTGCCATTACCTTCTCCGAAGCATTCAATAGAGATGTTTTAAATAAGTGAACTGATTAGTCATCTAATCCAGAAACTGGTATCTGGTACCTACCATGTGCCAGCCACTTGCTAAGGACTCTGGGAAACACAGTGATTCACTTGACCTCCGTTCATTCGATTCACACCCTTCGCATACCCACAGCGTTGGTGTTAGATAAAAAATCTGCTGCCCTTTAGGAACAAAGAACTCGGCTTGGGGAAAGGTGAACTGTGGAGGTTGGAAGGAGGCGATAAAGCCTTTTCCCAGCCCCAGCCTTAATCCTGGCTTTGGTTTTCCAAAGTGTGCCTCTAAAGCTTTACTTATCACAGTCTGTCTTGTACCAGAGTTACATTCATGTGTTTGTGCCTGCCCAGCTGGGGAAAAATGAACACCAGCCTTCCTGGACAGTGTGAACGACCGGAGGACAAATGGCTTATTCTTTGCCTGATGCCAAGCACGCCAAAGCATTCCATCTTGCTGTATTTCCCAGTTCCACCCGTTCATCACGGAATCAGAGATCTGCAGTGGGGAAGGAATCTTGACGGTCATGTGGCCAGAGCTACTTGTATCTGGACCTCGGCCCAGCCCTTCACATCTAATTTAAGATGGCGTGTGTGTGTGTGTTAGTTGCTCAGTCATATCTGACTCTTTGCAACCTCATGGACTGTAGCCCGCCAGGCTCCTCTGTCCATGGGAGTCTCCAGGCAAGAATACTGGAGTGGGTTGCCATTCCCTTCTCCAGGGGATCTTCCCAACCCAGGGATCAAACCCAGGTCTCCTGCACTGCAGGCGGATTCTTTACCACCTAAACCACCAGGAAAGCCCCTAAATTAAGGTGAGGGGCTACCAAACCAGATGAAATCGAATCTGCCAGCTCTCTTGGGAAAAGAGTTCCACGTGTCAGCAGTTCTGCTGCTCACTCGCACAGCGTCTTCCACTCCTAATCACCATGCCGCTGGTCCCTTTAACTCTCCAGCCTTTCACAGCCGTATCTGCAGAAACCCAGTTTTCTCTACCTTGAAGTGAAGACTTTTCCACCTAAGTGGATTATTCTGCCGTTACCTGTAGCATACATCATCTTTGTGCATGGACCCTCTCTTTCAATTCGTCAGAATCATTTCCAAATTCAATTTCATTTTCATATTCAGTCACTCTGGTCCCAACAGAAATGGTTGCCCAACTTCAAATATAAGTTGCCTGGGAACACTTTTAACTTTGAAAGTAAAATGTGGCCACTGTGCAATGGGTGTGCCGAGGTGAACTTGGGAAAGGACATTAAACGGGAGGGAAGAAAGAGCCTTCTGCTTCTAGTGATGAAAGGTTGCTTTATCTATAAATTCCGAAAGATCAACACTGCAAGTTCACATGTACTTATATAAAATGCTTTGGGCCAGAGCTGATTTGAAAACTAGAGTTGTTTTTTGTTTGTTTGGGATTTTTTTTTTTTTTTTGGCTGTGTGACATGTAGGATCCTACTTCCTCAACCAGGGACTGAATCAGTGCCCCCTGCATTGGAAGAGCAGAGCCCTAAACACTGGACTGCCACAGAAGTCCCCAAATCTAGTTTTTCAAACTTTAAAATGGCAATACCAGGCAGAGCGTGCTGTGCATGCTCAGTCGCATCTGACTCTTTGTGACCTCATGGACTGTAGCCCCGCCAGGCTCTTCTGTCCATGGGATTTCCCAGGCAAGAATAATAGAGTGGAGTGCCATTTTCTTCTCCAGGGAATCGTCTCAACCCAGGGATTACACCTGGGTCTCAAACCTGGGTCTCCTGCATCTCTTGCACTGGCAGGTGGATTCTTTACCACTGAGCCACCTGGGAAACTAGTAAAGCACTTATTAAACTAATGCTAAGGCAGGCTGAAAGATAATACCGAAAAAGCTGGCTTAAAACTCAACATTCAAAAAACAGAGATCAGGGCGTCCGGTCCCAACACATAATGGCAAATAGATGGGGAAACAATGAAAACAGTGACAGACTTTATTTTCTTGGGCTCCAAAATCACTGCAGATGGTGACTGCAGCCACTATATTAAAAGACACTTGTCCCTTGGAAGAAAAGCTATGATAAACCTAGAAAGCGTATCAAAAAGCAGAGACATGACTTTTCCAGCAAAGGTCTGTACAGGCAAAACAATGGTTTTTCCAGTAGTCATGTACGGATGTGAGAGTTGGACCATAAACAAACCTGAGCACCGAAGAATTGATGCTTTTGATCTGTGGTGTTGGAGAAGACTCTTTGGAGTCACCTGAACTTCAACGGGATGAAACCAGTCCATCCTAAAGGAAATCAGTCCTGAATATTCACTGGCAGGACTGATGCTGAAGCCAAAGCTTTAATACTTTGGCCACATGATGTGAAGACCCAACTCATTAGAAAACACCCTGATGCTGAGAAAGATTGAAAGCAGGAGGAGAAGGGGACGACAGAAGACGAGACAGTCGGATGGCATCACTGACTCAATGGGCACGTGTTTGAGCAAACTCTGGGAGATGCTGAAGGACAGGGAAGCCTGGCGTGCTGCAGTCCATGGGGTGGCGAAGAGTCAGACGTGACTGAGTAGCTGAACAACAACAACAACAACACAGGCTTGCCTCATTACATAAAAATGTAACAGGACTTCGGAGTCTGAATCGACTGAAGAGATATCATGTAACAGCTGCCCAAATGACATCATGTAACGGTTGCCCCAGTGAAGGTCAGTAAACAAAGAACTCTTCAAGGAGACTCTGTACTGAGGGAAGAATTCCTCCCCATTATCTGTTTCTTTGGTTAGAGCCCTTGTTACCAAACAGGGACAGACACGTGTGTTAATAACAAGTGGTTCCAAAGGCTGGAGGGGGTCTCCTGCGCTCTAACGGTATCATCACAACCCCATTTGTCGGCTTCTCACAGTAACTGCTGAAACCTAACAAGGTCTCTGGGGACTACATCAGCAGGTCGATGCCTCCACGTCAGGAGGGCCAAAGAAAGTCACCCTGGGCTCAAGAGTGAAGCACTGAAAAATCAATGGTCTCAATATTGGTACAGGTCTTCATTTGCTACTTCTAATGTGGTTTATCCCACAGAGAAGCTTTATAAAATAAGAAAAATACCAAGATAACCTAAAAGATGCCAGCAGAATGAAAACATGTTTCAAAACTAAATAGGCTTCGTCCTGCATTTCCTAGGCTTTTTCCTGCAGGTCTTGGCACTAATAGTACCTCTTAATCATCCTGGGTTTTGCACTTTCCTTGCTAGACTCCAAGCTCTTTGGAAGGGCTGGTCTCTCATTTCTAACTATTGCATCCACAGTGTCTAGTGCTATAAACTGGCACTTAGTTTGTAGACAATAAATGTTTGCAGATGAATGGATATTATGATGGATATTTAGAATGAAAAAAACATTAGGACTTCCATTAGAAAAAACATTACTTGTAAAGTTTTTTTTCCTCTGACTTGAACTTAAAACTACTTGGCCCAAGATAATATTTATGGTGGAATTAAAAGTGTGTTCTCTGATTTTATTTGCCTATTAATATATGCATTTGATAATTAACAATGGTGCTAAGCGGTCAAAGCAAATAATTACTTTTCTAGTGTCTGCCCCTGTGTACGAGCTAAATGAGGGGGAAGCCACCAACTGCATATTAAAAAATGCAATTAAATGCAAAAAAATGGTAATGAGTTTCAAAAACATTCTGTTTAAGCCTCAGACCACAATATTCAGAACAGTTACAGTCCTTTCACTGGCTCAGTTACAATTCCACAGAATAGTCCAAATCTTCAAAACAGACACGAATTCTCCTCGGGTCACACTGAATATAAAACCAGTTCTCAGAAGTTTGCCAGTTTATATTTTTGAGGTCTTCTGACCAACTGGTAGGGATGACCATAAAAATTCTATCTTTACATTTACTTATGTTCAGTATACTTTATTTAAGAAGCAATGTAATCACATAGAATGCTTTTATTTTAAACCTTATTTTGAAAAGATTGAATACATTAACATAATTCAGAAAAGTCGGTAAACATCCACAAGAACATGTTATATAATCCAAGTGAGTCTCATAATATTCTATTTTCAAAGGAAAAAAAAAACAACCACTGGACAGAAAAGCAGTAAATTTGGAATCTGTTTCAAGTGTCCAATAAAAGCAGAAGTTGACTCACTGTGTGGTCCGGACTGAGAGCTTGAGCTGATGTTACACTATATATTGGGCCAAACGGGTCTAGACAAACCAGCTGACAGCAAATCAGGCCATTTGGAAGTGGCATTTACCTTGTAAACTAAGACTCTTGAGTCCTGCTGTGATTTCTAATTCCTTTTGAAACTGCGGTGCTCTGTGGTCACTTTGGACCTGAACGATCTCAGCACAGGGGAACCCTCAGCCAAGAGTCACCAAGGGTGGTCAAGTTCATTGGCAGCTAAGAGTTTTACCTCTCTACAAAACTCAGCACCATCCTGAGAACTCATTTCTGTACCAAGCTGCTGAGATGCTCACATGCATGGAGGTATAGTGTCTCTGCCCTGTGCTGGGTTGCCCCAGACTGTTGAGGTTTTAGATTTTAACCGCCATCAGTGAGTTCTGGATTCAGAAACTGAGGCCCTAAGGAGGTGAGCAGGGGACTTCCCTGGAGGTCAAGTGGTTAAGAATCCTCCTGCCAACACAGGGCACACAGATTTGATCCCTGATCTGGGAAGATTCCACATGCCTCAGGACAACAAAGCCCATGTGCTACAACTCCTGAGCCTGCATGCCTAGAGCCCACGCTCTGCGAAAAGAGAAACCTGCACACTGTAACTAGAGATTAGTCCCTGCTCAGGGCAAGCAGAGAAAGCCCGCGTGCAGCAACGAAGACCCAGCGCAGCCAAAAGCAACAACTGAAATAAAGTTTAAAAATAATAAGGCAAGGGGTCTGGCCAAGTGTCCCCAGTGCAGCAGGGGCAGATGTGGAGCTGGCATCTCCACAGACGTGGCCACAGGAGCCCTAATGCACGCCTTGATCCAGCGTCTTGTCTTCCCCCTTTTCCACCCAGTGACTGTAGCCATGAAATTAAAAGACGCTTGCTCCTCAGAAGGAAAGCTAGGACAAACCTAGACAGCATATTAAAAAGCAAAGACACCACCCTCGACAGAGGTCTGTATGGTCAAAGCTATGGTTTTTCCAGTAGTCATGTATGGATGTGAGAGTTGGCCCACAAGGAAGGCTGAGTGCTGAAGAATAGATGTGTTTGAACTGTGGTGTTGGAGAAGACTCTTGAGAGTCCTGTGGACTGCAAGAAGATCCAACCAGTCAATCCTAAAGGAAATCAGTCCTGAATATTCATTGGAAGGACTGATGCTGAAGCTGAAGTTTTTCCAATCCTTTGGCCACCTGATGTGATAGCTGAATCATTGGAAAAGACCCTGATGCTGGGAAAAATTGAAGGCAAAAGAAGGGGGCAATAGAGTGAGAGATGGTAGGATAGCATCACCAACTCAATGGACATGAGTTTGAGCAAACTCTGGGAGATAGTGGAGGACAGAGGAGTCTGGCGCATTATAGTTCATGGGGCTGCAAAGAGTTGGACACAACTTAGCAACTAAACAACAACAACAAAGAGGACAGGCTGCTTCTCCAGGGGTGACATCACTGGGTCTTCCAGGGGGAGTCAAGGACACGAGTACGTCCATAATCATGACTTTGTGTAAAACATGAGCCAATGAAGAATGTGGGAAGGTCTGGGGGTTCTCCCTGCTGGCCACACTCCCTGGACTTCAGGGAGAGCGATTCTGGGCAGCCTCTCTTCCAGCCTCACACGTTCACCCTGGATTGCTCTGGATAGGTAGGCTGCTGGACAAGAGAGCCCTGGTGGGGAGGAATGAATGCCCCCGAGCTTTCTTTACACGACCTCAGCTTCTAAAGGCGCTAGACATCACAGCAAGACTTGGGGACTTCCCTGGAGGTCCAGTGGTTACGACTCTGTGCTTTTCACTGCAGGTGGCACAAGTTTAATCCCTGGCCGGGGAAATAAGATCCCACATGCTGCATGGGGTGACCAAAAAGAAAATAATAATAATAATAAATAAATAAATCATAGCAGGACTCAAAGAGTCTGGGTTTACAAGGTAACATTAGCCAAAAACAAACACCCACAGCAGCCGCAGCATTTTCTGCAATGGTCTTTGGGTCCACTCTGCTCAGTAAGCAGAGACCAGGACAAAGATGAGAGTGATCAGAGGTGGGCCTGCTCTGCCTCCCAGACGAGCAGGGGTGGTTTCCGCTTGCTTATTTATACATGCTCACTGGGTTTTCTCCTTGCCTGGAGAGAATGATGTCAGAGTAGGAAAGGGAAATTTAAAAAGGAGGAGAGTTCTGGAAGGGATCTGTTGTGTTCATATTCCTAGTATCTCACTTTTTCTTGAGGGGAACCATCCTGTTCTGACCACTTGGCTGCCATGGAGCTGTTCCCATACCCTGGCTTCATGGAGCTGTGTGAGCTGGATAGACACTGGTCTGGAACTTCGACTGGGCCATCAAGAACAAGGCACTTTCTTTCTGTTGTGGTTTCAGTTAGAAGGACATAAATCTAGAGCTTCAGGAACCACTACCTAGAGAGTGCCTGCAGGAGAATGAATTCAACTCAGAGGAAAGCAGGGCTGAGCGAGGAAGAGATGGAGTCCTGACAGCAACTTCTGAGCCCCTGGATTCAGCCATTCCTGAAGTCCAAATTTGCCCCTGGACTTCACAGTACCAGAAAGTAACAATCCCCTGGAGAAGGGCGAGGCAACCCACTCCAGTATTCTTGCCTGGAGAATCCCATGGACAGAGGAGCCTGGTAGGCCCCAGTCTATAGCGCTGCAAAGAGTTGGACACGACGGAAGCAACTTAGCACACGTGCAAGGTAACACAAACTTAAAAAAGAAAAAAATTAATCCAGTCCAAGTCAGCTTGTCATCTGACACTGAAAAAGCAGGAACAAAGACCGGAGAAGTAAAAGCATAAGAAGGAGGGAAACGAAAGGAGAAGATTATGTTTATGGATGTGGGATCCGAAAGCAATTCGAGTCTGTCTCCTGTAAGTGAAGAAAGGTGACACGTGGGAATCTGTCCCATTTTTCATAGGAAGCACAGATAATCAGGACCGTGGCTCTGCCTTATTACTGTGGTTAACCTTGCCATATTCTAAAACTAAAATGAGTGTGTATTTTCTGATGTTTGACGATCCTGCAACCATTAAGAGAAAGGAATGAGCTGTCACTGAGCAGAGATGTCTTTTAAGAGAGATCTTTTTTTTTAAGGGAAGGCGATAAGATCTCAGCGACAGCCCAAGTCTTACCTGGCATGGCGTGGACGAGGTCCCCGCACAGAACAAAGAATTTGGGCTTGGGGTTCAGTTTGTTGATGGCCTGGACTGCTTGCTCAGCCAGAAGGATCTCCTGTTCCCACTCATCACCACCGTTGTCACAGTCCCCAGTGGCCCAGGCCTTCATCAGTCCAAACTGGGGGTCTGCACCTTGGATGAAGTAGAACGGGCCTTTCCATTCCCTTTCCTTTTCTTAAAAAGAAAAAGGAAGAAAAAGAGAGAAGAAACATTATAAAATCTGTCAGGGAAAGCATCCAGGTTATTGTGCGAGTGGATACAATATTTTTCTTAAATTAAGTAGGTCATTTTAATAAGCTGCTGTTCAAACATACCATTTTCCTGTCATCAGCTAGAGGATTTTGATTTATACTAATTATGCCTGGGACCTGGTGATTCCCAAAAGCTGGGAGAAAAAAAAAAAACAAAACACACCACGTGGGCTATTAACAGTCACGCAACCAAGCTGTTTCTTTAAAAACTAGATGGCCAAGATGAAGCACAGAGGTATCACGGCATGCTGTATAGAGCATATTAATGTTCAATAGTTTTTTAATTACAATTTAAAATACTGCAAATTGAAAGTTGCCAGAAGTATTATGTTTAAATGACTAGGTGAAGTGCTGTCAAATCTTTTACACCAGGCTTAATGGCACAATTTGCGCTGTTTCAAGGGATGTGACAGAAATTTAATTACAAAGCTTGGAGTTCAGAAGCTCTGGCTATCTGGTTGGAAAGGCAGTGCCAAAAATGAAATCTTAGTCAATGTGGGGGGAAAAAAAAAGACGCTAACATTTCCAAGGCAGCGTGATGTGGGCATAGGTGAGGTGTGAGGCTGTGGGTCAGGGTGGGGGAACCAGAATCTTTCATTCTTTATGTTCTTGGAAAGCACTTATATCACCTGAAGGTAAGTTATCAGACTGCCCTGCCTACTGGTTTTGCCACAGCCTTGGGGGCCATAGGCCTCTATTCTAATCTGCCAGTAGTGTCTGCATTTGCAGAGCTAGAATGCCCATCAGTGGGCACAGAGATTTCAAACTGTGGTTTCAAACTTCTCTTTGGCCACAGAACACTTCCTTCAAACAAAATCACACGTGGCAGACCAATGTTGAAAACATGTGGCCTCCTCTGCCCAGATGGGCTCTGGGGACAGAGCAGCCTGAACACATTTACTCACTCATCAGCCTAGATTTGATCCTCAGCCCAGAGAGGTGACACGACCTGCTTGACGGCCACCAGCCATCAGCTGCAGGGACAGAACTACCCTGTGACCTTGAGACTGTCTTCTTCTTTTGAACAAATGACTGTATTTTGCAGGTGAGCTGCATAAATGGCATTTGCTCTGGAAGTCAAGAGGATACTAGAATCCAGAAAGCCGCCTGGCATCATTTCACATCTCTGTTCATCTCACCCATTTACTCGACATTTACTGAAAGCCCATTGTTTGCCAGGCCCTGTGTGATGTGCTGATGACACACGAAGAGGACCTAGATAGGTGAGGTCCTGGCTCTCTTGAGCTTAGTTCTCATGAGGAGTGAAGTGAAGTTGCTCAGTCATGTCCGACTCTTTGCGACCCTCTGGACTGTAGCCCACCAGGCTCCTCCATCCCTGGGATTCTCTAGGCAGGAACACTGGAGTGGGTTGCCATTTCCTTCTCCATGGGATCTTCCTGGGATCGAACCCAGGTCTCCTGCATTGCAGGCAGACACTTTAACCTCTGAGCCACCAGGGAAGCAGCAGCAAATAAGGACTTACACGGAAAGGGCAGCCAGAGGGTGCCAAGGGTTCTGCAGAGGATTAAGGGGGAAGGTGGCGCAAGTGGCAAAGAATCTACCTGCCAATGCAGGAGATGTAAGAGATAAGAGTTTGATCCCTGGGTTGGGAAGATCCCCTAGGGAAGGGCATGGCAACCCACTCCAGCATTCTTGCCTGGGAAATCCCATGGACAGAGGAGCCTGGCGGGCTACAGTTCACAGGGTCGCAAAGAGTTGGACACGACTGAATTGACTTAGCACAGCACACAATGGTTAATTTAAATTGGATGCACCAAGAAGTGGTGTCATTTAAGCTGAGATCCAGATGTCGCACACAAGCTTTTAAAAGTCCACGGTCACCCTCCCAACCCACCTTGCCTAGCTTACTATCATCTCAAGAGTGGATCTCAGGCTTTAGGTCTCCCTCCCTTTTCTTCCTTCTTTTCCAGAGCTTAAGAAGACAAGCATGTAAACAAACAAAATTACCTACACATACTTGCCAGAACAAATTGTATATGTGTGCTAATCTGCTGGTTCCTGACCTACAGCTCAGAATCCTAGCTGTTCAGTCAAATCACCACCAACCTGAACTCAAGTCTGAACAAGGACTATGAAATCCTGTTGCATGCATCCCATTGCCAAGGACAGCAGCTCAGCAATACCACAAATTTGACTCACATTCATTGAGCCTTACTACTCGTGGCAGAATGAATCCAGAATGCTCCCAAAGACCCCTGAGTCCTGATATTCACATCCTGTGTGATCTCCTCCCCTTGACTGCAGGCTGGACCTGGACCTGCTTAGCGACTTGCCTCTAATAAGCAGAATACAGTTATGGGATGAGCCTCCAGAGACTGGATGCATATCCTGGGGTATGCTATGAAAACAACCTAAATGCTCCTCGATGGACAAATGGACAAAGAAAATGTGGTGGTGACACACAGGGGAATATTATTCAGCCCTTAAAAAGGAAACCTTGCCATTTGGGACGATATAGACAGACCTGGAGGACACTAAGCTAAATGCAAGAAGCCAGACACAGAAGGACAAACACTGCATGATCTCACTTGTATGTGGAATCCAAAATAGTCAAATTCATAGAAGCAGAAAGCAGGATGGTGGTTTCCAGGGGCTGGGGGTGAGGAAAACAGGGAGATAAGCTCCAACACTTTGGCCACCTGATGCAAAGAGCTGATTCACTGGAAAAGACCCCGATGCTGGGAAAGACTGAAGGCAACACGAGAAGGGGGCAGCGTCTCTGACTCAGTGGCCATGAGTTTGAGCAAACTCCAGGAGACAGTGAAAGACAGGGAAGCCTGGCGTGCTGCAGTTCATGGGGTCGCAAAGACACAGACATGACTTAGTGACCAAACAACAACAAAGTTTCAGTCATGCAAGATGAATAAGTTCTATCTTCTATACAGGAGGGTGCCTACAGCTAGCAATACTGTACTGGAGACTTAAAATTTGCTAAGAAGGTAGATCTTAAGTGTTATCATCACACACACATAATAACAAAAACAACAAAATAAAGTGGGCAGGAAGAAACTTCAGGAGGAGATGCACGTTTATGATAGATGTCTATGGGAGTGATGGTTTCACGGGTGTAAAGTTATCCCCCAGCTCTCGGAGCTGGACACACTGAATATGTACAGCCTTTCACATGTCTTCACACCTCAATGCAGTGGTTCTGAAAAGGAGCTAGATTAAGCAAAAACAAAACAAAAGGCCCCGACTTCCATCTTGCTTGCTTTCCCTCACTCTCTCTTGGAGCACATGTCCTGAAGGGAAAAGGCTCCAAGATGAGTAGCCCAAATGTGGCCAGGGACCGAGGGAGGCCTCTGGCCAACACCCTGTGAAGACCGGAGCCCTCCCCACGCAGCAACCTGAAAGGAACGGAAACTCGCCATGGACACGTGGTGCCCCTGGAAGAGGATTCGCCCTGGCGAGCTTCTGGATGAGCCCACACCCCAGGTGACACTTGACAGAGCCCTCCTGAGACCCTGCAGCAGAAGGACACGGCTAGGCTGCACCCAGATTTCTGATGGGAAATGGGAGATAATGTGACTTAGTTGCCTCAAACTGCCAAGCTCCTGGGGTGACTTGTTAACACACATCAGGACTTCCCTGGTGGTCCAGTGGTTAAGAATCCACCTGCCAAGGCAGGGGGTCCCTGGTCCAGGAAGACCCCACTTGCCACAGAGCAACTAAGCCCGTCTGCCACAACTGTTGAGCCTGAGCTGCAGAGTCTGGGAACCGGAACTGCTGAGCCCACGTGCTGCAACTCCTGAAGCCTGTGCACCCTAGAGCTCTGCAACCAGAGAAGCCACCACAGTGAGAAGTCTGCGCACCACAACTAGAGAAAGCACCCACTCGCCGTATCTAGAGAAGGCCTGAGAGCAGCAACGAAGGCCCAGTGCAGCCAATAAGAAAAGTAATAAAACCAATTTAAAAATATCTGTTACACAGACCAGATGTAGAGGGCCAGGAAGGAGTCAGCAACACTTCTTCACAAGCTGAAGGTTGGTGTCGTGAAAAAAACTGAGATTCTGACTTGTGTTTTAAAGTTCATTGTTGGCACTGTTCATTCATTTTACTTAAATAGTAACCTTTTTGTGCTGATGAATGCCTTTCACTGCTTTTCCTATTTCTGAGGCAGTTTGCAAAGCGGTTTAAACAGGATAAATTAAACAGGGAGGGGGAAGATCGTCATCTGAAGGTTGGGGCATAAATCAATCTGCTACAACAGATAAAATTTATAAACAGTTTTCTACAGTAACATTTTAACAAACATAGTTTTCTATGACAAATAGTCATAGTCCTGGAAAGTCAGTAGTCTTTGGAGGTATTAAATCTTTCATTACTCGTTTAGTTAGTAAAAGCTTAGAATCTCAAATTTATGATGACAAGGCACAAAATAAACAGATTTGATCTAAAATAAAGGACAGCTCACATGCCACTGTTCCATCTACCTTATCCTTCTAATAAGGGCAATCTGTTGATTCAGGGCTCTGCGTTCCCAGAAGCACCTGGAGCCTCTTAAAATTCCTGCCACAGAAGTCTGTGTGGTCTTTGGTCTCGATTTTAACCAAAGCTGAATTAAAGATACTTGAGGCTGGTAAGGCTCGGTACTAGATGGAGGAATCTTTTGTACATTTATACCTTCCCTGCCCCCACAGAAGGGCAGATTTTATATTAGGAAAGCGAATTCTTAACATCTGCATTAAGTTATTTCACCAAAGTCAAGAGTTACCCCCAGGACAGGGCTCAGGTATTAGTTGACTGACACCTACAAGAGCCTGGGAAAGCTTACACCTCCCTTCCAGGGCAGAGCAAATGTCTGCCCCCCAACCCCACACACACCCAGAACAGACCAGCTTCTCTCTTTAGAATCCTGGAAAGCACTGTTCTGCCAGCTGAAACTGACAAAGTCTGGATAGTGAGGTCTATCCGTAAAGCTCCCTGATACACAATCGGGGCATTTAAAAAACGCTTATGGGAGGCTTTCCTGGTGTTCCAGTTGTTAAGAATCCACCTGCCAATGCAGGAGACAGGAGTTCGACCCCTGGTCCAGGAAGATCCCACCGGCCTTGAGGCAACTAAGCCCAAGTGCCACCACTGCTGAAGCCCGTGTGTCCCAGAGCCAACAACAGAAACCTCCACAGTGAGGAGCCGGGTTCACTGCAACTAGAGAAAGCCCACGTGCAGCACCAAAGGCCCAAAGCAAAGCAGTTAAATTAAAAACACACACACACACACACACTTCAATTTTTAAAATTTTCCTAGTCCAAAAGGGCCTAAACATGCTCTGCAACAAGAGAAAACCTCCACAATGAGAAGCCGGTTCACTGCAACTAGAGAAAGCCCACGTGCAGCACCAAAGGCCCAAAGCAAAGCAGTTAAATTAAAAACACACACACACACACACACTTCAATTTTTAAAATTTTCCTAGTCCAAAAGGGCCTAAACATGCTCTGCAACAAGAGAAAACCTCCACAATGAGAAGCCGGTTCACTGCAACTAGAGAAAGCCCACGTGCAGCACCAAAGGCCCAACATAAATAAATAAATAAAACCTTCATTAAAAAAAATTTTCCTAGTCCGAAAGAGCCTAAGTGTGAGACAGCCTGGTAAACGCCTGACAACCCAAACGAAGGAGCAGAAATACCTGGAAGCGGAGACTGAGGGAGAAGGTGAGGATGAGCGGAGAGCAGCTAGGAACTGCATGCTGTGCTTGGGCACAGGGGGCGGGGCTGAGCCTCCGCCTCAGTCCTCAAGGCCTGGTCCACGGACCAGCAACATCACCATCCCCCGGAGCTCGTGGGAAAGCCTGCCACCCCAGACCTAGAATCTGCGCTTTAACAACCCCCAGGTGATTTTATGCAGATCCAACTGTGAAAAGCACTCCCGTGCAACTAACCAAGGAACCGCTTGAACGTGTTTTATATCCAACAGAAAGAAATAGTTTCCCTAAATTGAAATAATGTCTTGGAGGGATTTTGTTGTTGCTGTTAGTGGTTACGGGTTTTGTTGCATATTTTCCTATTCCTTCTGACGTCCAGTTCAGGTTGTTCTCGTTCACTCGCTAAGTCATGTCAACCGTGACCCCATGGACTGCAACACTCCAGGCTCCTCTGTCCACCACTATCTCCTGGAGTTTGCTCAAATTCATGTCCGTTGAGTTGGTGATGCCATCTTATACCAACTCAGGCATTTGGTCCTAAACATTTCTCCGTCTTATCTATTACTATCTAATTATTTCTTCCTTTAAATCACCTTTCAAAACCAATTCAATATTCCTTATAAGAATTCTGGGCTTCCGTGGTGGGTCAGACAGTAAAGCGTCTGTCTGCAATGCTGGAGACCCGGCTTTGATCCCTGGGTTGGGAAGATCCCCTGGAGAAGGAAATGGCAACCCACTCCAGTACTCTTGCCTGGAAACTCCCATGAACAGAGGAGCCTGGTAGGCTACAGTCCATGGGGTTGCAAAGAGTCGGACACAACTGAGTGACTTTACTTACTTACTTATGGGAATTCCAAGATTCAAGATAAGAACTTAATTGGGGAATTCATTACTAATTAGTGAGATCTGACACTTCAGGCTTTCACACGACGTCAATGCAGACAATGAAAACACCCGTTAGAACTGTGTGTGTGCTGCACAAATGTGTGTTTTTAAAAGCACAACAGACAGGGTACTTTCTTTGCCCAAATTTGATATAAGTATGCAGCCGGGAACTCTAATTGATGACTATGGTAAGATCAAACTTTGAGATAAACTAAGTACTTTAGAATGAATGGATTAAAGAATAAAATGAGTTGGTTAAGATCTCATTTCTGACCCTGATAGTACCAAAACAAGGCTGTAATCTTTTAAAACATTTGACACAAACCTCTGAATAATGCCTATACAGTAACGCATACATTCATTTAACTAAAACACTTATATCTGCTATGAATGTCTACACACTTCCCAGGTGGCGCTAGAGGTAAAGAACCTTCTATCAACGCAGGAGGCTTAAGAGATGTGGGTTCAATCCCTGGGTCAGGAAGATCCCCTGGAGGAGGGCACAGCAGCCCACTCCAGTATTCTTGCCTGGAGAATCCCATGGACAGAGGAGCCTAGCAGGGATCCACGGGGTCACAAAAAGTCGGACATGACTGAGGGGACTCAGCACACACACATGAATGTCTACAGTGAATTTAATTTTTTCAATATTAACTTTTTAAATATTTATGCTCGTTTATTTGGCTGTGCCAGGTCTTAGCTGTGACATGCGGCACCTTCAATTTTCATAGCAGCACTTGAGATCTTTAGTTGCCGCATGTGGGGTCTAGTTCCCTGATCAGGGATTGAACCCAGGCCCCCTGCATTGGTAGCAGAGTCTTAGCTACTGGACCACCAGGGAAGTCTCCTCAATATTAATTTTTCAAACAAATTCAAAGAGATAGGAGATTAGCTACCTACTGCTATATGACAAGGGCTTCCCAGGTGGCTCAGTGGTAAAGAATCTGCCTCCAGTGCAGGAGCCACTGGAGACTCGGGTTCGATCCCTGGATCAGGAAGATCCCCTGGAGGAGGAAATGGCAACCCACTCCAGTATTCTTGCCTGGGAAATCCCAAGGACAGAGGATCCTGGCGGGCTACAGTCCGTGGGGTCACAAAAGAGTCTGACACAACTCAGTGACTAAAATAACAACATCCTATGAAGGCTGAAGGCTTATCTCCTACAAGCCCATCTTTCCCCCCTAAAGAACTGGAGGTTGTGCTGGAGGGATTCTTAAGGGAGTTACTTCAAGCATCCTTCTCATTTAACCAAGTGGGGAATACTGAGGCCTGTCTAGAGAGCTTAATCATGGCTCAAGTTCAAGGTTACACAGTTTACGAGCAGTGGCTTCTACTGTTCAGAATCTCCGGGCTGGCCTGGAGAGGAGAGCGCCATGCATGAAAAAGATGCAGTGTTCCCTGGGCTGCCTGCAAGCTGCCCACCTCCATAAAGACGTTTTTGTCTCCAAAGAGTTTCCTTTAAATGACACATCTTGGTGAATTAGAAGGCAGTACACAAAGCCAATGCTGGCAAGGCCCAGAGCTCTTCCCCAGGAAGCTGCGAAGCACACAGACCCTGCCAACAGCAGAGGGCTGATTCAGGGTGACAGGCTGGGGCCCAGGACTTCTTCCTTCCATAGGATGCTAACTGGTAATCTCCCCTGGAGATAACACACTCCAGGTCTCTGGAAGTGATCTGCCTAGCAGATGTGTTCTGTTTGGCCCATGTAGTGTTTATAAAATTCTGAATTTGTTGCCAATAGTTTAAGCGCATGAGTTTCATACATATACCTGGCTTCCTGGATTCTCATGGAAAATCTGGCCACAACAGGCCCAAATGGGCTGTGCCAATGAATGGCAGGGACTAAGAATAGTAACTGCTCCTTTACTGGGGTAAATGCTCTGGAATGCACCACAGTCCACACCTGGCCCCATTCACCACCTGGTCCCTGAAGCCATGTGGGATGAGAAGCCCTTATCTATGGTACCCTTTCATTTTGCTTAGAGGTACAGAAGAGGAGGCTCACGAGGTCAAGGGTAAATAACCTGCTCGAGACTAACAGAGGGTGAGGGGCAGAACCAGACCGATTATGCCACAGAGCCTTCACTTCAGTGCAGGTGATCGCAATGGTGAAATTACTCATCCGGCTAGGAGTGCTGAGCTCTGCTCAAATGACAAGCCAGAAACAGACAAGCTCCAAGCTACCAAGATAAACTGCCATAATTTAGAATGTTACCAGAGCCTACATCAAATTTTAAAATTGATTTAAAAATACTTCTTAAAGGATAAACACACCTTAGAGAGAAACCTGGTTAATCCATCAGACCTGATTCATCCATCGTATACAGAGTAACAATATTTGGCCAATTACAAATTTCTGCTAATAGAGGCCTTTTTTTTTTTTTCCAAAATCAAGGGAAAAAACTGATTCTGGGTGACACTAAAGCATGGTCAGGAAAGGCCTGCAAGCCTCCCTTGAGTGTTATTAAGTGCAAAGAGGCTCTACACAAAGAATCTTAAACACCTTTTAAAATTCACACAATTCCCTACCAAGAATCCTTCCTTTCTATGAGATTCTGTTTATGCGCCAGTATCGTGACTAAAAGACAGGTATTCAAAACGCAATCCTTCTTTGCATCTTGCACATCAGTGTCACCAACCAAATGTCTTCTTGGATTTGTCTCTGCCAATATATTTCCTTTCGTTTTTATTACACTTTGGGGGCATATTTGTCAACTGTTAATGAAAGCTGTCCTTTTAATATACAAACCAAGAATCAGAAATTTTATTGATCTTTTCATTCTTACCAGTTAATCAATTAGTAACCATAATAAACGCACCCCCCAAAAGCAAATGAATCATCCAACTAGGAAAAGGCCTACAGGAATCAGTCATGTCACTAATACCTGATACTCTAATAATTTGTTTTCACGGTGTGTTAAGCCTGCTATTTTATAGGCCACCCCAAATAATTAAAGATGGACTACAGTACAACAGATAGCTTTCTGAATTTACTTTATTTTTTCCATTTGTTTAATCTGGCTGCTCTTAGTGGTGGCACGCAGGGTCTTTTATTTGTGACATGTGAACTCTCAGTGGCAGGATGTGGGATCTAGTCCCATGACCAGGGATTAAACCCAGGCCCCCTGCACTGGGAGTGTGGAGTCTTAGCCACTGGACCACCAGGGAAGTCCCCTGAATTTTCTTTTTATAAGTGAAAGTCTCATATTCTAAATGTAGTGTGACTTTTGGAAGACAGAGTTAAAATCACAAGACAGTTGTTAAAAAACCTGAGAGCTTGGGCTTCCCTGGTGGTCCAGTGGTTGAGAATCTGTCTGCCAAGGCAGGGGTCATGGTTTCCATCCCTGGTTAAGGGAAGATTCCACACGGCGCAGAGCCACTAAGCCTGTGCGCTATGAGAGCAGCCACTGCAAAGCAGGGCCCACACACCGCCTCTACAGAGTCGCCCCCACTAGCTGCACCTAGAGAAGAGCCCTCGTAGCAATGCAGACCCAGCATGGTCAAAAATGAAAAATTATTAAAAAAGAAAAAGTCTGAGAGTGGGCGGTCTGCTTCACAAGGTTCCTATCAGTATAACACATCACTGCATTATCAGAATATTTAAGAATTCAATGCTGTGACTCCTGTTAACTGACTCAAAATAATACATAAATTGGGACTACAGGCACCACATCTCTCCAGTGGACTAGAAAGAGAATTAACTCAGCATTAACTGACAGTGCCACCACTGCAGGCCAGGTCTTCATCCTTCCCACCCGGGGGACAGCTCCACCACGACAGCTCTGTGCAGGACTCCCCACTCTGTGCCCACCACCAGACTCTTCCTAAAATGCTCACCCTGATCACCACACTCCCTCGCTAAAGGGCCACCGCCTTCCAATCTCCATGAGAGACGGTCCACATTTGCTTTTCCTTTCCAGCATACTGTCAGCATGTGTCGCATGGTTCCTGGCAGGTGGGAAGCATTCAGTAAACATTTGGTGAAAGGATAAATGAAGATGTCAGTGGATCCTCGCTCCTGCTGGCACCTGGAGCTAAAACGCTGCCTGAAACTCTTCCAGCTGCACTGATTACTGTTCCCATTAGACCAGTGGCTCTAAACCAGGGATGATTTCCATCCGTCACACCGGGAGAGGGATGGTGCTTCTGGCATCCAGTGGACAGCGGCCAGGGATGGTGCTGAACATCCCACATTTCAAGGGCAGCCCCACAAAAAGAAGGATCCAGCTCCTGTCGAGGCTAAGACCGAAGAGCCCTGCACAAGACATGCCGAAGGCTCCCACCGCGGGGATCCGTATCAGCTCCTCAAACGCAGTGCCTTCCTGCCCCTTCCTCCAGGGGCTGCGCTCCCTTCCACCAGCTCTTCCTGCTGGGATGCCATCTGTCCCTCCGGGCCCGGCTCACACGCTGACTCCCCTCCTCTGCAAGTGGATGCAGCTCTGCCCCCTCCCCTCATTCAGCTAGTCTGTTCTGAGGACAGGTGCCCCGCAAGCCACCTGCATTCAACGGTGGACAAGGCTGCAGGTCCCATTCCTAAAGACCCTACAGAACGGTGGTGAGACAGACAAGGAGCAGGTCAGCCACCGAGCTCACCACACACTGTGCTCCTTGGGACTGCAGAAGTAAGCAGGGTGAACACGGATGGAGTGACTGGTGGGTGGGAGAGCTCTGCAGTGCATGGAACAGCGAGGCAACATGGAAGATGAGATCTGAGGATGAGACAGCGTCAGGCGGGGGACAGGGGGATGCGCCCCAGGCACAGCACACAGCAAAAACCAGACCCCGAGACAAGGGGCAAATGTGAATATAGGGCAGAAGATAAGACCCATCATACCCAGACATAAGGGCTTGTGGAAGGGCTTCAAGACCTTGGACCACTTTGGGATTTCATCTCCCAAAGCCCTAATCTGGTCCCAGCACAGCCCAGACTCAGAGGCTTGAGTGGCAGAATTAAGTTCCATTTCCCCCCTTTACCAACTCTGTGACATGATGCAAGTGCCTAACCTCTCAGGGCCTCAGTTTCCTTATCGGTAAAGGAAGAATAGGGCTTCCCAGGTGGCTCAGTGGTAAAGAATTCACCTGCCACGCAGGAGACACAGGTTCGATTCCTGATTCAGGAAGATCCCCTAGAGAACTAAACGGCAACCCACTTCAGTGTTCTTGCCTGGAGAATCCCATGGACAGAGGAGCTTGGCAGGCTACAGTCCATGGGGTCGCAAAGAGTCGGGCACAACTTAGCAACTAAACAACAACAAAGAAAGAGTAACTCATGTAGTTTATAAGCGTTGCTGAGTTACTGAGTTAATATATATATGTGAAACACGCAGGCTTGGCACAGTGTAAGTCGTCAAGTATGAGCTTCTGTAACGATGACTATTACTCATGGTGACTCCTACCTCTGTCCTAGCAGAGTCCTCAAAATCTTACCCATTTCTTTGTTCCCCAGAGCACATAGCAGGGCTCAGAAAATATCTGGTGGTGTGCATATGTGTGTGTGCGCGCCTGCTTTTGTCTTAGTATCTTTTCCGTCACATACTGAGGATACTGCTTTGGTTATGAAATGGCAAACATGGGTAGCTGTACAGCTGCCTGGAAGCTTTCTGGCTAAAGAGCAAATGCCAGCGAAATGAAATTTTTGTAGCTCCTCGCAGCAGCGATCGGCACTGTGAATCACAATCTAAATGTCTTCAGTGATACCTCTCATCTTCCCTGGGGACTAATCTCATTTTAGTGGTTAAAAAAAAAAAAAATACACACACAACAGTAGCAAAATAATCTTCCCCACTTTGGGACTCTTTCTGGTTTAACAAACCAAATGTCCCAACAGGAAGACTGCCAGAACCAAATGCCGCAGTTAACAGCGTCTTTCATTAGTGGCTGCCTGGGCTTGGGGGGTAGGGTGGGGGTGCTGAGGATGGGGGGTGGGAGCTAAGCGGTGTGGGGTTTTACTTTAGGGTGGGGAAAAGGTTCTAAAATTGGCTGTGGGGATAGTGGCGCATCTCTGTGCATAGACTGAAAGCCACCAAATTGTTCGCTTTGAAATGGAGAACTGTGTGGTATGTGAAGCTGTTTTAAAGCAGTGTCCTTCAGGATCCTCTCCTCCCCCAAAATAATTAAGTGTGACAGCGAAATCCAGAGTCTCCGAATTACGTTTCCTAAGTACCAAAGTGAATTTACCCAACCTCTTTTCTTGGCCTCCACATGTCCAAAGGTAGCTTTAGAGATACACAAAAGACTGAATCACAGCTTGGCTCCCACACTTGCCATGCGGGTACAAGGGGCCTGCCAGCATCTTTATCTGCAGCTCTTCAGAGAAGTAAGAAGGCAGTCGGGCCAGGAGGCCTCAGCCAGGCGGCTCTCGGCATCAGTGCACTTGGCCGATGTTGTTTTAGACAATGACTAAGTTGGGGGCTGGGGGGACATTTTCCAAACCTCTGTCACTTTTCAGAAGCCGAACTCCACTCAGGGCCTGGCTGTGCTGGGCAGAGGTTTGCTGTGACTTTTCTGCGCCATTCTCCGTGACTCGTTGCCAAGACAGCCAGTGACCGCTGGCCCGGGCAGCACTTCAGGGAGCACTGGAAGCAGGAGCTTGCTCTGGGCAGAGGCAGTCCTGCAGGCAGAGGCTGGGTAAATGGGGGCCCTGGATGGGAAGAGACAGCCACCCTTCCCTGAGACAGACGCAGCTCCACAGGGCAGGGGCCCCTGCCTGGAAACAAGCACCACCCCCAGCAGATGCCTCTCAGTAAGGCACCAACCACCCAGGGGTGCGTGGTTTGCAAGGGTCCTGTAGATTGGCTCAGTATCCTGGTTCCTGCTGGTTTTGTCCAGAGAAAACATGGTGTGTATAAGTGGTGGGTTAGTGGATACACATACGTGGTCAGGGGGCATTATACTCATTTTCATTTGTTTATTCACATAATGAAAGGCCTCTGAAGGTCCACGGCTGCCAGACCTCCTCCCAGGCCCGGGCTTCTTGCCCTCCCAGGAATTTCTCATCTAGGGCAGGAAAGGACATCAAAGTCACAGGAGTATAGACACCATTCTATTCACTGATGCAAAGAGCTGACTGGCTGAAGGCAGGAGAAGGGGACGACAGAGGATGAGATGATTGGATGACATCACCAACTCAGTGGACATGAGTTTGAGCAAACTCCGTGAGATGCTGAAGGCCAGGGAAGCCTGGCGTGCTGCGATCCATGGGGTGGCAAAGAGCTGGACACAGCTGAGTAACTGAACAATTATCATAAAAGAATGGGTGACGGCGAATGGCAGGGGACCTGACTCAGGACGGGAGAACCAACCCAGGCCTGAAGAATGAAGAAGCAGTGAAGAGGGAGACAGAGACAAACCACGACCAGGCCTGACAGAGCTGGGTTTTGTTTCAAAGATCTGACTCTGGGTGCTGTTCAGGAAACAGACTGGAAGCAGAGAGATGGACTGACCCACTTTCCCTTTTCACTTTCATGCACTGGAGAAGGAAATGGCCACCCACCCCAGTGTTCGTTTGCGTGGAGAATCCCAGGGATAGGGGAGCCTGGTGGGCTGCCGTTTATGGGGTGGCACAGGGTTGGATACGACTGAACCAACTTAGCAGCAGCAGCAGCAGCAAGTGTGCCCGGAGGGCTGTGGGCGCTGGGACATGGAGAAGGGGGAAAAGCAGAGGTCAGAGTGACTCCTGGGCTGCCGGTGGGACAGAGCTGGGGGAGCCTGAAAAGGAGCAGACTAGGGGCTGGGGTGGGGGGACATAAATGAGGTGCTCCATCCTGCTCTGCTGGGTTCCGGTGGCGAGGCCAGAGGGCTAGGAGCCAGAAGAGCTGCGTGCTCCTCTGAACCCTCCTGCTTACGAGCCCCGGACCTGAGATCACCGAGTGCCATGGTGCCCCACACAGATCCACACACAGTGCACTCGCCACCCAGGCCGCTCCTTAACTCAGATCTAGCCACCACTCGGCTTCTATCTTACAGCTGAGGACCTGCAGCAATAGCTCCATGAGGAGTGTTCTTTTTCTTTAAATAAGGAGACATGGGGGAGTCTGGATATTCTTTTGCTCATTTCCTGGGGGTCTGATGCCATTCCAAAATCACTGCAGATGGTGACTGCAGCATGAAATTAAAAAACACTTGCTCCTTGGAAGAAAAATTATGACCAACCTAGAGGCATATTAAAAAGCAGAGACATTACTTTGCCAACAAAGGTCTGTCTAGTCAAGGCTACGGTTCTTCCAGTAGTCATGTATGGATGTGAGATTTGGACCATAAAGAAAGCTGAGCACCAAAGAAATGATGCTTTTGTGGTGTTGCAGGAGACTCTTGAGAGTCCCTTGGACTGCAAGGAGATCCAACCAGTTCATCCTAAAGAAAATCAGTCCTGAATGTTCATTGGAAGGACTGATGCTGAAGCTGAAACTCCAATCCTTTGGCCACCTGATGCGAAGAACTGACTCATTTGAAAAGACCCTGATGCTGGGGAAGATTGAAGGCAGGAGGAGAAGGGGATCACAGAGAATGAGATGGCATCCCCGCATCCAGTTGGATGGCATCACCAACTCAATGGACATGAGTCTGAGTAAACTCTGGGAGTTGGTGATGGACAGGGAGGCCTGGTGTGCTGCAGTCCATGCGGTTGCAAAGAGTTGGACACGACTGAGTGACTGAACTGAACTGACGCCACAACAGACATGGTCCTGAGAGTGGCCGGCCAGCTGGCCTGGGGCTTCTGCAGTCTCCACTTGCCTTGGCCCCATGTTACTGCCCCTTGCTCGCTGGAGGGTTTGACAAAGTTAAAAATCACACACTACACGAATATAAAAAGTCATTGCTGAGTCCTCTCCTTGAAGAAGACACTCCCTTAACAGACGTCCACTAGACCAACGTGAAGGTGTCACCAATACTCCCCATGCCCCTGCAAAGGCTCTGATCGTGGCCCAGGGCAAGCTGGTGGCCTCTCCATGCTCTGCAGACCTCTGCCCTGACCCCATGGAGTTGCCCTCAGATCTGTTCATGCCTGCACTCATTTTTAAATCATCTAATTTAATTAAAATCAGAAAAATAGGAAAAATCAGAGAAATAGGAATGTAAAAAATGTTGCTTCTGATAAAGCAAAGATGGCTGCTTTGGGAAGACTCAATAAAAGCAAGCTGGTAAAAAATAAAATACAATTGAATTAGGTACCAGGGAGGCAAGCGAAAAGATCTGATGAGTATAAACCTAAAAGAATCCTTTGCTCAGAATACTTGCTAAGTGATTTTTAACTGACTACTCCACTGGGAAAATACCCAAACTGGAAAAGATTCCTTATGAATGTTGTTTACACAAGAAAGGCTCCTTTGCAGGCCCATCCATAAACCCAAACTATTAACATAAGCTATAACCTTGGACTGACCTCAAAAGACTAGTAAATGAATGTACATTTATAATTAGAGTTTACATTAAAATGAAATGCCAAAATGTGTAATTCTTTAATAATTCCCCTCTTTAGCTAATTCTTTCTGTTCATTGAGAAACTACCAGGCTTCTACTGTAGTAAAAAAAAAACAAAACAGCAAATTGCTAATTAGACCCTTACTTCATATCATACATAAAAATTTACTCAATATGGAACCAGACCCAAATGTAACAGCATAAATTATAATACTCTTAAAAGAAAACACAGGAGTAAAAATCTTCACAGTTTGGGTTTAGGTAAAGATTTCTTGGGCTTCCACACAGTAAAGAGTCTGCCTGCAATGCAGGAGACCTGGGGTTCAATCCCTAGGTCGGGAAGATCCCCTGGAAAAGGGAATGGCTACCCACCCCAGTATTCTTGCCTGGAGAATTCCATGGACAGAGGAGCCTGGGGGGCTACAGTTCTAAGATATTGCACCAAAAGGACAAAAAGAAAAAGTTGGTAACTGGGACTTCAGAATTAAAAACTTGGGTGCTACAAATGACATCACCAAAAAAGTGAAAAACAAGCTACAGAATGGGAGAGAAGACGTGCAAATCATTCAGCTGACAAGCGACTTGCATGCAGAACATCCAGAGTCCATGACCACACCACCCGGAACTTGCCCGATCTCATCAGAACATAGAAAGAACTCTAACAAACTCAATAACAGAAACAGAAATAACCCTATTCGAAAATCAGGCAAAGGATCTGGATAGATAGTTCTTCAAAGATTACAAACAGCCAACAAGCATGTGAAAAGATATCCAACATCATTAGGCATTAGGAAAATGCAAATCAAAACCACAGTGAGATTTCACTTCACATCTGTGTGCTGGGTTATAAGTAAATGATAGTCTCCAGTATGGATGAGGGTACGGAGAAATCTGAACCACGTGCACCGTTGCTAGGAATGGAGATGGTGCAGCCGCTTTGGAGAACAGCTTGGTGGTTCCTTAAAATGCTGAACACCGCTACTTACAGCCATGTGTGCTGTCACTTCAGCTGCGTCTGACTCTGCGGCCCTGTGGACTGTCGCCCGCCAGGCTCCTCTGTCCATGGGATTCTCTAGGCAAGGATACTGGAGTGGGGCGCCATGCCCTCCTCCAGGGGATCTTCCCGACCCAGGGATCAAACCCGTATCTCTTCCACTGGCAGGCAGATTCTTTACCACTTAGCCACCAGGGAAGACCCAAAATGAAACATATGTCCCCACAGAAAGAACTCTATGTGGCTGTTCATAACAGCTTTCTTCATGATAGCCAGTGTCCAAACGGGAGAATGTCCGTCAGTGACCAAAAAATTATCCAAATGTTCACCAGTGGGTGAGTGGACAAACAAAATGTGGTAATCCATACACTGGAATATTATTATTCAGTAGAAAGGGACAAAGCGCTGATACAAACTGCAACATGGGTGAATCCTAAAAAGATTATGTTAAGGGAAAGAAGCTAGTCACAAAAGACCACAGATTATATGATTCCATTTATATGAAATGTCTAGAAAAGGCAAAGTTACAGAGGCAAATTAGTAGCTGACCGTGCTGGGAATGGAAACAGAGAGAGATTGAAAATGGACACAAAGTACCCTTTCTGGGGAGAGGACCAGTTCTAAAACTGTGATGCTGTACCACTCCACGAAATGTATTAAAAATCAGTAAAACTTAAAAAGAGTGAATGTTATGGTACCTCAACAGTCATTTAAAAACAGAAAAGCAAAGAATAAAGGCATTCAGAAACAAAAGTTCACTTGTCTTTTGGAAATGTTCTAACGGGAACTTTTTATGCACTGATTTTTACAGACAATGAGAGTGAGGAGGGAATATATCAAAACTCCTATTTTAGTCACAGGAACCCTTCTCAAATAGGGAACTGGTCTGGCCTACGTGGATGGTATAATTAAAGGTATTAATTTCGTTTTCTTCATTGATACGTTAGAATGTTTTACATAATGTTTTCAATCCTGTTCAGACTTGAACCAACATTTCCAGGTTCATTGTTCCTAGAGAAGTCCTTAGGTGAGACCTGAGGAAGTAAGTTTATTCTTTAGGAATTTCATTTATTGTCTGAAAGTGAAAGGGTTTCCAGGAGGGACCAAGAAATATTCAGAATTAGTGAACACAGTTGGCACCTCTGAAACAGCTGTGGAAGCTTAAAATGTCCAGGGAAATCATCTTTTTAGGTCAACCACTGATGATCCCTGTACTCTGAGGGGGGAAATACCCGGCGATAAAATGAGATGGAAAAACTGATTGGGACCTAAAAACAATTAAATGCAGGTAATTTTGAAGGCATGTTTTAATCTCGGTATTTCTCCCTTTGAGAATTTCTTCAAAACAGGTGTTGTAAACTTTTCAGAAAGACCATTATTTGCTAGGAGAAAGTAGTCTTAATTAGGATACGTGTTAAGGAAATATAATTATCAATTTGCCTAATTAAAATGAATATTTGAACATGCCTGAGGATTGTGAGCCTTCTCAGGTGAGACACGTACAACTTACTTTCTATAAACATCTGTTGACGGAGCCAAGCAGATTGTGTTAGCAAGGAAATGGGTGACTGAGCCAAGCTTAGCAGACAACAGAACTGCATGGGAATATCGTTCCTCAAAAATCAGCAGGAGGAAGTCTTAAAGTGCTTGCCATTGACTGTCTGTGTCCTGCCCAAATCCCTACACTGAAACCTAACTCCAAGTGTGATGCTATTTGGAGATGGGGACTCTGGGAGGTGATTAAGCCGTGAGGGCTCAGTACCGGGATTACCCGAGGACTTCCCTGGTGGTCCAGTGGTTGAGAATCCACCTGCCAGTGCAGGGGACATGGGTTCGATCCCTGGGCCAGGAAGATTCCACATGCCACAGGGGCAACTGAAGCCCGTGCACCACAACTACTGAAGCCCAGTGCCGGGAGCCCATACTTCTCAACAAAGCCCGTTGACAGCAACTCGAGAGCAGCCCCTGCTCGATGCCGCTAGAGAAAGACTTCACAGCAACAGAGACCCAGCGCAATCAAAAAGAAAGAAAATGTTTTAAGAAAAGAGAGAGACCCGAGAGAGCTCACTCCTCACTTCCTCCACGTGAGAACCCAGCAGGAGGACAACCATCTACTGTTACGATGCTTACACATCATTATACAGTACACATACATTACATAAAATGCACAGCTCCAGGAGTGAACTGTAATGCAAACTGTGGGCTCGGGCTGATCACGTGGGGTCACTGTGTGTTCCTCAAGTGTAACGAACACACCACTCTGGTGGGGGGATGTTGGCAACGGGAGAGGCTATCATGTGTGGGGGCGGGGTGGGCTATATGGGAAATTTCTGTACTTTCCTCCAACTTTGCTAGGAATGTGTAACTAAGCTAAAAAATTAAGTCTTTTTTTTTTTTTTTAAAAAAAGGAGAAGACCCATCTATGAATCAGGAAGATGGTTCTCACCAGACACTGAATCTGCAGGTTTCTTGACCCTGGATGGCCCTTGGACCAGCCTCCAGGATGTGAGCAATGCATTTCTGTTGTTTTTAAGGCACCCAGCCTATGGTGTTTTGTCATACCAGCCCCAGCTGGCTAAGAGAGCACGCCTTCATTTACTTGACAAGCTTCACTTGAGAAATAAACTGTTTAATTCTGGAGGGGGCTTCCAGTAGGGAGCATGAGGGTTATCAGGGCTGTGATTCTAGGCACAGTTACTGGAGTTCACCAAAACCTCCTTGACAGGCAATGTGTATCTTGGCAAGAGACAGAAAAAGCCAGTTCCTTTCCTTTCTCTTCCAAGCCTGCCCCTGGGGCAACTCCACCAGCTTATCCCCTGCCCACGGAGCCTGAACTGGCAATGGACCCTCCAAGGGCATGGCCCAAAGTCACCAGCAATGCTAACAGGGACCTGGGACCCAGGGAAGGCAGCCTGGGGGTGGACTAGGTGCTCAACATGCAGTGAACTGAACCCACAAGACTAGGGGTTTTAAGCCTGGCCCTCCAAAACCAGGGGTTTCCCCAGAGGCTCAGAGGTGAAGAATCTGCCTGCACTGCAGAAGACAAGCATTCATCCCTGAGTCAGGAAGATCCCTGGAGAAGGGCACGGCAACCCACTCCAGTATTCTTGCCAAGAGAATCCCATGGACGGAGTAGCCTGGCAGGCTGCAGTTCACAGAGTCAGACATGACTGAGCGACTGAACACACAGGCACGCTCCAAAGCCAGGCCTTTAGAAGCCCTGGGCTATATGGGTTCTCCATCCATGGGCTCCTCTATCCATGGGATTCTCTTGGCAAGAATACTGGAGTGGGTTGCCATGCCCTTCTCCAGGGCATCTTCCCAACTCAGGGATTGAACCTACATCTCCTGCGATGCAGGGAGATTCTTTACCTCTGAGCCACCAGGGAAACCCGTGGTTTTGGAGGGCCAGGCTTAAAACCCCTAGTCTTGTAGGTTCATTTCACTGAATTTTGAGCAGCTAGTCCAACCGCAGGCTGCCTCTCCTGCCGTCACTGCCTTCCCTGGGCCGCAGACCCCTGTACACACGTGCTAGGCAGGCCCACTGGGCTGCTCAACCGGCAGGGGAAACCAAGCTCAGGCCCCACTCCTAGCAGTCCAAGGTCATTTCCCTCCTCCTAGCTCATCAGTTTATCTTCTAAATCTCTCGCCATACCCACATCTCCGCAATTTTTTCCCAGGTGGATGTTTCTCTGGTCCTACAGTAGTCCTGGGGCAGCTCCAGTGAGCTGGGAAGCTTCATACCTGAGCACCCCATAATCTCCACCGGAAGCCCCCTACCACCTCCACATGTACCTCCAGCGACCGAGAATCAAGAGGGTCAAAGTGAGCAATGTGTGCCTTGAAATGTCGCCTCAGGACAAGTTGCTGAGCTCCGGCTTCCATTAGACTGCACCCCAAGTTCCTCGAAAGCAGAAGCTCTGTTGCTACTGCTGCAGCCAGACCGTTCTTTCCAAAATGGAAACGGCATCACCTCATACATGCAGCTTAAAAGCCCTTGGTGTGATGGGCTTCCCTGGTGGCACTAGTGGTAAAGAACCCGCCTGCCATTGCAGGAGATGTAAGAGACACGGGTTCGAACCTTGGATGGGGAAGATCCCCTGGACAAGAAAATGGCAACCCACTCAACCCACTCCAGTACTCTTGCCTAGAAAGTCCCATGGACACAGGAGCCTGGGCAGCTACAGTCTACAGGGGTCACAAGAGTCAACACGACTTAGTGACTGAATAACTACAACCATAAGATAAAAACAAAACTCCTTGATGACCCCCTTTCCCACAAGCCGGTCTCATGCCACGGCGCCCCGCTCCACACTCAGGAGCTTCCTTCTTTCAGCCTTCCCTTTCCATCCCACCAGGGCAGACTTCCACTCGAACTCTAGTCCACAGTGGCCTTCCTGCCCTTCAGGGCCCAGGTCCCTCCCACTCACCCTTCAACCAGGGGCCAACACATCCTTCCCCAGTGAAGCCTCCCTCAGGACCTTGTTCGGGTCCCCTCCCTTCCCTGACATCTGCCAAGGCTGCTATTTATGCTGGTTCATGTGGCCGGCAGGTTAGTATCGGGCTCTCCAAGTAGCTACATGTCAGAGGTGGACTGTGTGGACTGTGTGAGTCACTAGTCGTGTCCGACTCTTTGTGACCCCATGGACTGTAGCCCGCCACCAGGCAAGAATACTGGAGTGGGTTGCCATTCCCAACTAGTTTCACTCATCAATGCACTCTGGGATCTAATATAATTGCTGGGACAAGGCAGGTGCTTAGGACATTGCCTGTTGGATGAGCCAACAGACAAATGGATGGACAGACAGATGAAACGATGGACATATGACAGACAGACTGGTGAATGGATGGTCTGGGAGATAGGTGGACGGACAGAAAAGAGAGAGAGGTAAGGGAGAGAGGAGGAGGAAGAGATGGTCAAAGAGAACATTTGTTCCCAGGGCCAAGCCCTCTTCTGAGCCCTTAATCCCATCTTTTCCCATCTCCTCAGGTACTGCTCTCCAACCAGCGACCCTGCCTTGTGCATTTTTCAACCCCAGATCGATCTCAGACCAATCACGTGACCTTGGGCAAGTTGCCCAGCCTTTCCGAGACTGACTTTTTCCTCACTATAGAAAGAGAATCATAATAGCTAGTTCAACAGGACTGTTTTGAAGATTACATGAGATAGTCCACAGGTTTCCCTTGTGGCTCAGCTGGTAAAGAATCTGCCTGCAATGTGGGCAGCCTGGGTTTGATCCCCAGGTTGGGAAGATCCCCTGGAGAAAGGAACAGCTACCCACTCCAGTATTCTGGCCTGGAGAATTCCATGGACCGAACAGTCAGTCATGGGGTGGGGTCACAGAGTTGGACAGGACTGAGCGACTTTCACTTTCTTTCACTTGAGACCGTCCACACACCGCGCAGAATACAGTGCCTGGCAAGCCATAAACAGCTGACAGATGTCAGATGCTCCTATTGTTCTTACCATCTTTATTACTGTTGTAAACCCTGTAGCCTTCCAGCAGCCTTGCTCCTTCCTCAAGCTTCTAGTGTCCTATGTCAACCTTGCATCACCAAAGGGCTCCAAGCAGAATCCTATGCTTGCTGACTGCACATCCTCACTCTCTGCCATTCCTCAAGCACCATGTCCCCGGGCTTTCCCCTACAACTCTACTGAAACTGTCCTCCCAAAGGTGACAGAACAATCAAACCTGCTCAGCTACCACTCACCTAGACGTCTGCAGCATCTGAGCCTGTGCACCACCCTGCCTGAGCCCCTCTCCCTGGCTTTGCTACCAAGGCCAGTTCCTGGGTTTATCTTCCAAAATTTCTGGTTGCTTCCTGCTCTGAGACTTTCAGTGTGTCTTTCCCTGTTTCTTACCTGCTAAACGTAGGCATATCCTAAGGTTACACACACACACACACACACACACCATCCACTACTCTACACTTTTCCTCTGAGCGATGCCACTGACTCCTACAGCCATACCATCTACTTGCCTCTCTGGGGATGGCAGCACTCACACCTCCACCCCCAGCCGTACACTGCATCCTCCAGGTTGCCCCAGATTTCCTGACAGCACTTCGAAGCCACCACTTCCCAATCAATCGCATCATACCTGACCCTCCTCCTTGCTCCCCGATTTATGTTAAGAGCCTCACCAACACTCAGGACCAACACTTAAAATTCCAACTCCTACTGCAGTGGCCTATTTTTTGTGCCATAGCTTTGTGCTTAGATTATGGGTCCTTACCTTCCCCTTGCTTTGCTTTTTCCTACTCTCCACAAGATATCAGAGAACGCAGTAGGACTGCAATAAATACTTCCTGAACTGAAAAGAGACAGGGCAGAGTCACAGGGAACTCTCACAGCCTGCTAGTGGGAACATAAGTTGCTGCAAGTATTCTGGAAGGCAATGTGACAAGATCTAGTAAAGCTGGAAAGATCATATTCTGCAACCCAGAACTTTGCTCTCCTGGGTGGACACCTTGGAGAAATTTTCCCATGTGTCCACAAGACCTGTACGAGAATGCTCATAACAACAGTTATCACTGGTGAAAAACAGAAAGAACTGAATATCCATCATATCAGGATCCTTGCAGGAAATAGCTGGTGTGTTCAAATTATCACAATTAAAGGAGCGTTTAAGGGGGATTATTTGGGATGAGTTGAGTGTAGAATATCAAAGGATGGTTTAGTAGTCCAACACAGAAAAGCAGAACTCCATCTGAAAAGACGGCGGAAGTGCTACCCAAATCTGAAATGAGAGTTCCAGCAGAAAGACCATGTTGAGAGAAGCAGCGAATTTCAGGGGAGGAGTACAGCCAGGGAAAGAGAAGTGTTAAAAACCTGGCTTAAAACTCAACATTCAAAAAACTAAGATCATAGCATCCATCAGGTCCCATCACTTCATGGCAAATAGATAGGGAAACAGTGAGAGACTGTATTTCGGGGGGCTCCAAAATCACTGTAGATGGTGACTGCAGCCATGAAATTAAAAGACACTTGTTCCTTGGAATAAAAGCTATGCCCAACTGAGACAGCATATTAAAAATCAGAGACACTACTTTACTGACAAAGGTCTGTCTAGTCAAAGCTGTGGTTTTTCCAGTAGTCACGTATGGATGTAAGAGTTGGACTATAAAGAAAGCTGAGTGCCAAAGAATTGGTGCTTTTGAACTGTGGTGTTGTAGAAGACTCCTGACAGTCCCTTTGACTGCAAGGAGATCAAACCAGTCCATCCTAAAGGAAATCAGTCCTGAATATTCATTGGAAGGACTGATGCTGAAGCTGAAGCTCTAATCCTTTGGCCACCTGATATAAAGAGCCAACTCATTGGTAAAGACCCTGATGGTGGGAAAGACTGAAGGCAGGAGGAGAAGAGGACGACAGAGGATGAGATGGTTGGATGGCATCACCGACTTGATGGACATGAGTTTGAGCAAGCTCTGGGAGTTGGTGATGGACAGGGAAGCCTGGTGTGCTGAGTCCATGGGGTCGCAAAGAGTCAGACACGACTGAGTGACTGAACTGCAGCCAGAGGCAGCTCCACAGAGAAGTCAGGGGAATAAACACTTTAGCTTCCCCATTCCTCTGGTCTCCAAAGGGGACTCCCCATTGTCTCAACCCAACAGACGGCCCAAGGGCAAGGAGCCCATGGATGAAGCCCATGGATGTCAACCTTCTAGAGTTCGGTGGGGAAGGGAGGGTGTAGATTTGCAAAGCGAAGGGAAGATCCTCAGAATATCTAGCAACAGAATGTATCAAGTATTGATCTATGCTTATATAATGGAATACTGCCCAGCAAGAAAATGAGCAACGAACTATGGAAAATTCTTAAAGAGCTACTTATACCAACATGGATAAATCTCAAAAACCTCACACTGGATTGAAACAGAGAAGGAACTCGAGGGGTCCACCAGAAAACAAAAGCCTTTCTGTGTCCTTCATTTCTTGTTTGAAGAAAAGGCTTTAGTCTCCTAGACCTTCCCTGAGTTCCCAAGAACAGATTCAAGGGGTTAATAATGAGGGACTTGAGGGAATGCAGAAACGAAGGGAGAGCAGTCAAGAAACAATAGTAACAGGATAAAACAGAGTCCCAGGCCCTCTACAAGGGAGGCACATATCAATCTGATCCAGTCTTCTGAGTTCTGCGGCCCTCCCCACCCCTCCAGGTGAAGGATGATAACTAACATGGTGAAACCCCCAGACTGGTCACAACTAGAGGCTGAAGCCTGAGATTCCTGGAGCCCTACCCTGTTACCTCACCAGAAACCAATCAGAAGAAAGTTATTCACCCTGCAGCTGTCTCCCCAACTGTTGCCTTTAAATACTCTTCCCTGAGGGACTTCCCGAGCAGTCCAGTGGTTAAGACTCCCCCTTACAATGCAGGGGGTGTGGGTTCAATCCCTGGTCAGGGAGCTGAGATCCCACATGGCTCCCAGCCAAAAAATCATCCACATTAAATTAAAAAAGAAAAAAAAAAACCCCACTTAAGAACCAAAACCTCTTCCCTGAAAACCAGAGGGACCTGGAGTCTTTTGAGCATGAGTCACCTGCTCTCCTAGCTTGGCCCTGCAATAAATCCTCCTCTGCTCCAAACTCTGAAATTTTGGTTTGTTTGGCCTCACTGTGCGTCGCACACATGAACTTGGGTTCAAAAAACAATGAAAAAGGCACATTAAATCAATATTTAGAGAACGAGCACTATAACAGGTTCTATTTTAAAATCCACCTCAACCAGATCTCTGGCCCCATATACTCTTCCAGAACCCTGCCTCCTTCCCCACCCTCCCACCAACGGTTGCAGAAAATAAAAGAACAAAGCTTTAGACCAGAGAGTTACAGAAAATGAACCTACTTCAGTAAAGGTGACCAAGGGAACATTTGTCTGAGAAAGTGATCAAACTTTAATTAAGGTGCGAAGGTTTGAGGAAGAGCCAGACCCATCAGCCAGTTATCAGCCAGGCCCTACAGAGAGAAAGGACTTGGCCTTTTAAAATAGGGAGTTCAAGAAGCCCAGTGAAGCAGAATTGAGCAAGAAGAATGGCGAGGGTGAAGTAATAAAGGTGAGCACAAGCCGGATTGTACAGGGCATCTGGGGTGACTTCCCCGGGGTGACAAAAACCGGTGAGTTCATGGGAAGGAAGGCGACTCCACGCAGCAAAACCCGCAGGGAGGAGCAAGGAACAGGGAGCAGTGGTTTCTCTTGGGCCTCCGGAGTGAATATTCACTCAGCACTTAGCCTGTGTCAGGAACCGGGTTACAAAAATTCTTTGAACCTGCTAACTCTCTCCTGTGAGGTAAGCATTAACAAACCCATTCTCACAGCGAGGCGAATGAGCTAACTCCAAAGTCCAAGCACGTAACTCGAACACAACTCTTGACTGCCTCCCCGCTCTCTTAGCTCTGAAGGCACTGCCAACATTTGGGTGAATGACTCATATTGTAGAAGATAACCGTGATTACGGAGTACAAATCTACATCAAGGTCAACAACCATAATAAAAATAACCGCATCGCACGTGCACCCAGCGCTTATGCCGTGCCACATAGAACCTCGTTGCTTTATTCCCGCTTTACAGATGAGGAAACTGAGGCAAACACTCCCTGAGCCACGTATCCAAGGCAGGACTTAGAAATCAAGTCTAACTGCACAGCCCGCGCTATCAACTATGTTTTGCTGCCTCACTTTTATCTTCTTTCGGAGAACCTCGGTCAAGGCCAACGAGATTCCACGACTGTCGGACCCCTAGCCCAGGAACGCCTCTCACAGGAGCCCCTGACAGCCCCACGTGCGGGAGGTGCGGTTGCTATTGCGGTCCCCAGCCCCCGGCGTGCAGCCCCCACTCGGGTCCGGCTGGAGGTGCATACCCCAACTTAACGTTCCCCGCGCCGAATGTTCCGCAGCCCTGAAACCACCCACTCCCCAGCAGGAAGTACCTGAGGAAAAGGAGTCCAGGGTCCTGCCCCGAGCTCTGTGGAAAACACCCGCCTCCTCTGCAGCCGACATGGCTAGCGAGTATTTTGGCCTTAACTGAGTCCGCTGAGTAGCAAGGAGCTGCGAGACTCCTAACTGCCCAAGCGCCGGATGGGGCCTGCCCGGCTGGGGGCTGCGCCCTCTGCTTGGGGCGGGGCGGGGCTGGCGGGCGCGCAGGACTCGGTCTCTCGGGGCGCCACTAGTGCTGTCTGAGCGGGGCGGAAGCGTGAGCGGCCCCTCTGGAATCGACTGAGACTCCTGGCGAGCAGAGGCCACTTGCCAGTTGCCTGCGTGGGCAGGCGGAGTGAATTTGGCCTCAGGCATGTGGGTAGATCTTCGCTAAAGGTGGGGGCTCCAGGTTTAACAAGTAAATCTGAACCCCGGTCTCCCGCATTCCAGGCGAGTTCTTTACCCTCTGAGCCACCAGGGAATCCCAAGATTACAGGACACTCAGTTAAATTGGAATTTCAGATAAGCAATGAATGATAAGTATGTCGTATGTAATTTGCAAGATGCTTGTACTAAAATGTTTGTAGTTGTTTATCTGAAACAGCAGTTAAAGTGGGGACTTGTATTTTATCTGGTCCAAAGGACCCAGCCCTGTCCTTGGGGGATAAGACAGTACGGTCTACCAGCCACCTGCTGTGATCGCTGACATTTCATTGTGAAGCAGCTTCAGTTTTGCTTGTCATCAGCACCATCACCATCATTCCGTTTGAAACCAAATCCCCCTAAAATTGAGTTCTTTTACCAAATTGTGATTAATCTCACTATTAAAAATTTTTATTCACTAGTTCTGTCAGGCAGGACTGAGGACTATCAAAGAATAAGGGAGATTGAAACCAACCAGGACTGGGGCCTTTCAGGGTAGAAAAGCCCTGCCATGTCCGCTTGTTTATTTGTAGGGGAACAAAAGGCTTTAGCCTCTGAGGCCTCTGTTGAGTTCCAAAGAGCAGGCTCAAGCAGTTAATGATTAAGACAGCAGAGTCACCAGATTCTGTAGGAATGTAGATAAACAATCTGATGTATGTGAAGACACCCCCAACCCCCAACTCAGGTGGAGGGTGGTGACTACGTGCTGACCACAAGCACAAGACTCCAGACTGGCTGGAACCAGAAGGTTAAAATTTCAGAAACATCAGCCTGTTACCCCCTCAACCAATCAAAAGAAAGTCTATAAGCATTCTAGACATTCTTGCCTAACACTATCTTTTAAAAACCCTTGCTAGAAAGCCATCAGTTTATTTGTGTCTTTTGAGCATGAGCTGCTACCCCTTACAGATAAACTCTACTTTGCTGCAAACACCCAGTGTCAGAGTTTCACTTTCTGCACCATGGACACAAGAGTCCTTGCTTAGTGACACATTACTGTCATCACCCATCATTAAGCATCTGGGATTGTTAAGCACTTTGCACCAGCTCAATTAATCCACACAAAAACCTCAGGGGATGGTGCTGTCATTCGCTGCATTTATCAAAAGAGGAAACATGCCCAGAAAGATGAAATGGTGTGCACAAGGTGACACACACCCAGGAAAGTAGTGAGACAGCCGCCCACCTGTACTAGTATCTGTCCAGCAAAAGAAAAAAAATCATTAAAATGAACTACTAAGCCAGTGTTTGTCAAACCTGCTAAAGATACAAAGTCCAGACTGGAGCTGCTGTACCTGGAATTCGGCCTCTGTACCACATCACCGAATTGTGTCTTGGAGAAAGAGTTTGGAATAAAGTAGGAAAAAAGAGCTTTATTGCTTTGCTGGGCAAAGAGGGCCACAGTGGGCTAATGTCCTCAAAACTGTGTGTAAAGACCTAAAAGGGGTAGTGAGAAGTTTTATAGGAATGGTTCAAAGAAGAGGGTGTGATCAGCTCATGAAAATTCTTCTGATGGTGGGGAGGCAAGTTGAAGTCAGCATGGTCAACCTCCTGGTTCCTACTGGTGTGGGGTCTACATGCTTGTGGGCAACATGCAGTTAACATATTCCACCGGGTAGGGATTGCAGTATCTGCAAAACAACTCAAGGATATTGCTATGTGCATCCCTTGAGGGGGAGCCAGGACCCTGCCCCAAGGCTGCACTACTGTTTCTTGACTGTTCCTTCCTTGTCTCTGCATCCATCCCACCTCCCTGCCCCCTCACTGATTAGCAACTATTTGGACCTGCCCACTGGAACTCAACATTCCGAAGACTAAGATCATGGCATCCAGTCCCATCACTTTGTGGCAAATAGATGGGGAAACAGTGGAAACAGTGGCTAACTTTATTTTTCTGGGCTCCAAAATCACTGCAGATGGTGACTGCAGCCATGAAATTAAACGACGCTTGCTCCTTGGAAGAAAACCTATGACCAACCTAGACAGCATATTAAAAAGCACAGACATTACTTTGCCAACAAAGGTCCATCTAGTCAAGGCTATGGTTTTTCCATTGGTCATGTATGGATGTGAGAGTTGGACTATGAAGAAGGCTGAGTGCTGAAGAACTGATGCTTTTGCACTGTGGTGTTGGAAAAAACTCTTGAGAGTCCCTTGGACTGCAAGGAGATCCAACCAGTCCATCCTAAAGGAAATCAGTTCTGAATGTTCATTGGAAGGATTGGTGCTGAAGCTGAAGCTCCAATACTTTGGCCATCTAATGCAAAGAACTGACTCATTGGAAAAGACCCTGATGGTGGGAAAGATGGAAGGCGGGAGAAGAAAGGGATGATAGAGGATGAGATGGTTGGATGGCATCACCAACTCAATGGACATGAGTTTGATTAATCTATGGGAGTTGGTGATGGACAGGCAAGCTTGGCATGCTGTAGTCCAGGGGGTCTCAAAGAGCTGGACATGACTGAGTGACTGAACTGAACTGAACTGGAACTCAGCAAAGGTCATGGAGGAGTGAATGAAGCCTATTTCCTGTAACCAGGAAATGGGGGACACAGAAAGACTTTTGTGGACTTCCCTGGTAGTCCAGTGGTTAAGAATCTGCCAGCCAATTCAGGGGACACAGTTTCGGTCCCTCTTATAGGAAGATTCTACATGCCACAGGACAATTGGGCTCATGAGCCACAACTACTGAAGCCTGCATGCTCTATAGCTCACACGTTGCAATTAGAGAAAGCTTGTGTGCAGCAACAAAGACCCAGTGCAGCCACAAATAAATAAAATTTAAAAAAATTTTAAGAGAGGCTTTTATGCGCAGGAGCCCCCAGGGGCTGAGTGACACAGCTCAGTTTCACTACTGAGTCTAAATCTCCAGAAAAAGGGACTGCTTCTAACTCCCTAGGAGTTCTTATGACATGACAAGATTGGAAATTCTTTTAACTAGCTACCTACATCTGAAGCATTGTTTGGATGGCTGAAATGACCAGGGCAACTGCTCCCTAATCTTGGACTGCTGCTGCTGCTGCTAAGTCGCTTCAGTCGTGTCCGACTCTGTGCGACCCCATAGACGGCAGCCCGCCAGGCTCCCCTGTCCCTGGGATTCTCCAGGCAAGAATACTGGAGTGGGTTGCCATTTAATCTTGGACAAGAGGAAGTAAATGATGGCAGTTAAGAATATAAGTTCTAGAGTCAGACTCGCTGGTTGTGCTGTGCTTCATCGCTAAGTCGTGTCCGATTCTTTGTGACCCCATGGACTCTAGCCCACCAGGCTCCTCTGTCCATGGGATTCTCCAGGCAACAATACTGAAGTGGGTTGCCATACCCTCCTCCAGGGGATCTTCTCAGCCCAGGGACTGAACCCAGGTCTCCCACATTGCTGGTGGGTTCTTTACAGTCTGAGCTACCAGGGAAGTCCAAGAATAGTGGAGTGGGTAGCCTATCCCTTCTCCAAGAGATCGTCCTCACCTAGAAATCAAACCAGGGTCTCTTGCCTTGCAGGTAGATTCTTTACCAGCTGAGCTACCAGGGAAGCCCACTTTGGTTGTATGAGCTTGCAAATTACTTAGTTTCATTAAAGTGCTAGTCACTCAGTTGTGTCAAACTCTTTGCAACCCCATGGGCTGTAGCCCACCAGGCTCCTCTGTCCATGGAATTTTCCAGTCAAGAACACTGAAGGAATTGCCATTTCCTTGTCCAGAGGATCTTCCTGACCCAGGGATTGAACCCTGGTCTCCCACACTGCATGTAGACTCTTTACCATCTGACCCACCAGGGAAGCCCTCTGTCAAGCAAAAAATTGTAGGGAGAAATGGAGTTCAGTTTGGTTCAGTCACTCAGTTGTGTCTGACTTTTTGCAACCCCATGCACTGCAACTCATTGGGCTTCCCTGCCCATTACCAACTTCCGGAGCTTGCTCACATTCATGTCCACTGAGTCAGTGATGCCATCCAACCATCTCATCCTCTATCATCCCTTCTCCTCCCGCCTTCCATCTTTCCCACCATCAGGGTCTTTTCCAATGAGTCAGTTCTTCTCATCAGGTGGCCAAAGTATTGGAGCTTCAGCTTCAGCACCAATCCTTCCAATGAACATTCAGAACTGATTTCCTCTAGGGTGGACTCGTTGAATCTCCTTGCAGTCCAAGGGACTCCCAAGAGTCTTTTCCAACACCACAGTGCAAAAGCATCAGTTCTTCAGCACTCAGCCTTCTTCATAGTCCAACTCTCACATCCATACATGACTACGGGAAAAACCATAGAGAAATGAAATATTTCCTGCCATATCAGTAAATGAGGATGTCACAGTCATCAGTGATTGCAGCCCTCCAATGTGAGTTCCTGAGTCCTAAGGGCACTCAGGAAAGAAAAGAATACCTGTGAACAGCAGCCATCAGGACCACAGCCACTCAATACAGTGAGCCCCAGGGGAGCTCAGGATGTGAAAAAACACAGGATACTGGCCCCCCTGGTAGCTGAGATACATATGAAAGAAATGCTTTCAGTGAGCCCCAGACTCTTACATCTTCCCATATATAGAAAAGTATTAAATTCCTTAACTTGGGATATCTGGCTTCCTTTAATTAACAATAATCTTTTGATGTTCAGACTACCAGCCGTTTGTTGTAAAACGTCTGTATAACCTGGCTCCTCCCTTTGCCTCCTCAGAGTAGTTCTCTCAGGGTCACTTGAGATGTTGTCTCTCGGGCTGGAAGTCCTAAAAATTCCCACTGAATAAAACGTAACTCTCAACTTTTAGGTTGTGGCTAATTTTTAAGTTGACAGTACTATCTTGGTCATAGGGCTGCTTGGTACAGATGGTATAGATGAGCTTATTTTCAAAAGAGAAATAGAATCACAGAAGTAGAAAATAAACTTATGTTTTCCCCTCAAGGTGGGTGGGGCGCAGAGGTGGGATGGGTTCGGAGACTGGGGTTGACATTGAGAGCCCATGGACTATAGCCTGCCAGGCTGCTCTGTCCACGGAATTCTCCAGGCAAAAATACTGGAGTGAGTTGCCATGCCCTCCTCCAGGAAATCCTCTCAACCCAGGGATCAAAACCAGGTCTTCTACATTGCAGGCAGATTTTTTACCACTGAGCCACCAGGGAAGCCTCATATACACACTACTATATATAAACTAGATAACTAATGAGAACTATTACTAGTGTATAGCACAGGGAACTCTACTCAGTGCTCTGTAAAGAACTAAATGAGAAGGAAATCTAAACCTGATTTCCCTGGTGGTCCTGTGACTAAGACTCTGAGCTTCCAGCGCAGGTGGCCAGGTTCAGTCCCTGGTTGGAGAACTATATTCCGCATGCTGTGACAAGAGGATTATGCATGCCTCAGTGAAGACTGAATATCGTGAGTGCCACAACTAACACCCAGTACAGCCAAATAAATAAAAATAAATTTTAAAAAATTTAAAATAAAGTTAGGCATGAAATAAATAGATACACACATATATATTTTAAAATAAAATTAAAAGTGGATATATGTACAACTTTAGAGTTGATTGTAAATCAATGTTACTCCAAAAAATAAATAGATGAAGTGTACTAAGAGGAAAAGTGCTTAAAACAATTGGTCTAATAGCAAATGGGAAGTACTGAATGAATATTGGCCACTGTTATTGTAATCATTATTGAGCACTATATTCCTGGAAAAAAAAGTGAAAATGTTAGTAGGTCAGTCATGTATGATTCTTTGCGACCCCATGAACTGTAGTCTGCCAGGCTTCTCTGTCCATGGGATTCTCTAGGCAGGAATACTGGAGTGGATAGCCATTCCCTTCTCCAGGGGATCTTCCTGACCCAGGGGCTGAATCTGAGTTTCCTGCACTGCAAGCAGATCCTTTACCATCTGAGCCACCAGGGAAACCCTATTCACTGCCTATGGCCTGGTCCAGCAGAAAATTCTCAGGAACTGTTGGAGGAATGAATTGATAAATGAGGATCAAGAATCCTAACAGATGCCTCAAGCCCCTGGGAGATGCAACATGAGCCTACTTCTCACCCACTAATTGTGAGGTCACTAATTTCAGTTCCTTAAAAATGCAAATCTATTTTCCTCTTTGCCTCTGTGGTTCCTCTTGTTTACAGTGTATCTGCCCATTCAAATACCAAGGCCTCTGCTTAAATCACATTTGACCACAGTGAAGCCTTACCCTACACACTTGTACACACTCTTCAAGTTTAAAATTTTTTTTGGTCACGTCTCATGGCCTGTAGCAGGATCTCAGTTCCAACCAGTACCCCAGCAGTGGAAGCTCAGAGTCTTAACAACTGGACCACCTAGTAATCCCTCATTGTTTTCATAGCACTCTGCTCATGACCTTCATAGCCCTTTGCACAGTTGGTTATCATGTGCTTACACATGGTTGATGTATAACTATAGATGTAACTATTGATTTAATGTTGTCTCTCCCAGTTCAAATATAAGGTCTATGAGGGCAGTTACTTTGTCTTGCCCACCAAGAGGGTACATAAGCTCAAATGGCTGTTGCATGATAAATAAATGGATGATGATTATCTTGGTAGGATAACCCCGTGTAGAACTTGGGCAGTGAAGGTGAGTAACTTTAGAGCTGCGTGGGTGACACTGATAGCTCCAGCTGCAACCACACCTTGCCCACCATTCGGATGAGCACCCTCTGAGCCGCATTGCCAGCCACATCCTCCCCTGACCACTGTGCTTCCGCTCTCCCCTGACTATACTCTGTTAACTCATATGCTTCTGTTTTCAGTTGTCTGCCTGGAAGGCAAGAGAGGCAGACAGGCAGCATAAGAAGAGCATATTCCTGGACAGCAGGCTGACCTGTTCAGTCCACTTCTCAGCTGTGTGACCTTCAGCCTGTCATTGACTGTTTCTAAGCTTCCTGCTTCTAAGTCACTTCAGTCATATCTGACTCTTTCCCCAGTGTATGGACTATAGCCCACCAGGATCCTCTGTCTATGGGATTCTCCAGAAAAAATTCTCCAGACAAGTAGTGGGTTGCCATGCCCTACTCCAGGAGATCTTCCCAGCCAGGGATCGAACCCGCATCTCTTATGTCTCCTGCATTGGCAGGCAGGTTCTTTACTGCCAGCACCATCTGGGAAGCCCTCTCTTCTGAGCTTCAGGTTCTTCATCTTAAAGGAGATAATCAGAGGGTTCCCTGCCAGGCCAGTGCTTAGGACGTGGCACTTTCACTACAGAAATGGCATGGATTCAATCCCTGGTTGTGAGACTAAAATCCTGCAGCCAAAACTCTGTGCTCCCAAGGCAAGGGGCCTGAGTTCAATCCCTGGTTGGGGAACTAGATCCTGCAGGTCACAACTAAGATGGAAGATCCTGCAGGCTGCAGCTAAGATCCAGCACAGCCAAATAAATCAATATTTCTTTAAAAAAGAAAGAAAAAAAAAAGATCATGCAACCCATGTAGTATGGCAATAATAATAATAAAATAAGTAAATATGGATGATGATAGCATCATTGCTTTTTGTGAGGAGTAAGTGACACTTTCAAGTGTTAGACAAGAGCCCACTCTTGTGCCTTGGAAGGGGTCCTTCTTCCTGCAACACTAGATGTGTAGGAGGGGTGGAGATCTGGTCCACTCCAGACCTTCCATGCTTGAGTAGGCAACCCACAAGCAGCAGGATAATCACAACTGCAGAGATTCTTCCCAAGAAGTAAGGAGTCTTAGCTTCACATCAGGCTCCTGAGTCTGGGGTTCCTGCATGAGAAAGATGAGCTCCCAGAGTGTTTGACTTTAAAGGCCAGTGAGGCTTGCATACAGGAGAGTTGGAGGACCGTAGGAAAGAGTTCAGTTCAGTTCAGTCGCTCAGTTGTGTCTGACTCTTTGCGACCCCATGAATCGCAGCACGCCAGGCCTCCCTGTCCATCACCAACTCCCGGAGTTCACTCAGACTCACGTCCATAGAGTCCGTGATGCCATCCAGCCATCTCATCCTCTGTCGTCCCCTTCTCCTCCTGCCCCCAATCCCTCCCAGCATCAAAGTCTTTTCCAATGAGTCAACTCTTCGCATGAGGTAGCCAAAGTACTGGAGTTTCAGCTTTATCATCATTCCTTCCAAAGAAATCACAGGGCTGATCTCCTTCAGAATGGACTGGTTGGATCTCCTTGCAGTCCAAGGGACTCTCAAGAGTCTTCTCCAACACCACAGTTCAAAAGCATCAATTCTTCGGTGCTCAGCCTTCTTCACAGTCCAACTCTCATATCCATACGTGACCACAGGAAAAACCATAGCCTTGACTAGACGGACCTTAGTCGGCAAAGTAATGTCTCTGCTCTTGAATATACTATCTAGGTTGGTCATAACTTTTCTTCCAAGGAGTAAGCGTCTTTTAATTTCATGGCTGCAGTCACCATCTGCAGTGATTCTGGAGCCCCCCAAAATAAAGTCTGACACTGTTTCCACTGTTTCCCCATCTATTTCCCATGAAGTGATGGGACCAGATGCCATGATCTTTGTTTTCTGAATGTTGAGCTTTAAGCCAACTTTTTCGCTCTCTTTCACTTTCATCAAGAGGCTTTTTAGCTCCTCTTCACTTCCTGCCATAAGGGTGGTATCATCTGCATATCTGAGGTTATTGATATTTCTCCTGGCAATCTTTATTCCAGCTTGTGTTTCTTCCAGTCCAGCATTTCTCATGATGTACTCTGCATGTAAGTTAAATAAGCAGGGTGACAATATACAGCCTTGATGTACTCCTTTTCCTATTTGGAACCAGTCTGTTGTTCCATGTCCAGTTCTAACTGTTGCTTCCTGACCTGCATACAGATTTCTCAAGAGGCAGGTTAGGTGGTCTGGTATTCCCATCTCTTTCAGAATTTTCCACAGTTTGTTGTGATCCACACAGTCAAAGTCTTTGGCATAGTCAATAAAGCAGAAATAGATGTTTTTCTGGAACTCTCTTGCTTTTTCCTTGATCCAGCGGATGTTGGCAATTTGATCTCTGGTTCCTCTGCCTTTTCTAAAACCAGCTTGAACATCAGGGAGTTCACAGTTCACGTATTGCTGAAGCCTGGCTTGGAGAATTTTGAGCATTGCTTTACTAGCATGTGAGATGAGTGCAATTGTGTGGTAGTTTGAGCATTCTTTGGCATTGCCTTTCTTTGGGATTGGAATGAAAACTGACCTTTTCCAGTCCTGTGGCCACTGCTGAGTTTTCCACATTTGCTGGCATATTGAGTGCAGCACTTTCACAGCATCATCTTTCAGGATTTGAAACAGCTCAACTGGAATTCCATCACCTCCACTAGCTTTGTTCGTAATGATGCTTTCTAAGGCCCACTTGACTTCACATTCCAAGATGTCTGGGTCTAGATTAGTGATCACATCATCATGATTATCTGGGTCGTGAAGATCTTTTTTGTACAGTTCTTCCGTGTATTCTTGCCACCTCTTAATATCTTCTGCTTCTGTTAGGTCCATACCATTTCTGTCTTTTATCGAGCCCATCTTTGCATGAAATGTTCCCTTGGTATCTCTAATTTTCTTAAAGAGATCTCTAGTCTTTCCCATTCTGTTGTTTTCCTCTATTTCTTTGCATTGATCGCTGAAGAAGGCTTTCTTATCTCTCCTTGCTATTCTTTGGAACTCTGCATTCAGATGCTTATATCTTTCCTTTTCTCCTTGGCTTTTTGCTTCTCTTCTTTTCACAGCTATTTGTAAGGCTTCCCCAGACAGCCATTTTGCTTTTTTGCATTTCTTTTCCATGGGGATGGTCTTGATCCCTGTCTCCTGTACAATGTCACGAACCTCATTCCAAAGTTCATCAGGCACTCTATCTATCAGATCTAGGCCCTTAAATCTATTTCTCACTTCCACTGTATAGTCATAAGGGATTTGATTTAGGTCATACCTGAATGGTCTAGCGGTTTTCCCTATTTTCTTCAATTTGGGTCTGAATCTGGTAATAAGGCGTTCATGATCTGAGCCACAGTCAGCTCCTGGTCTTGTTTTTGTTGACTGTATAGAGCTTTTCCATCTTTGGCTGCAAAGAATAGAATCAATCAGATTTCGGTGTTTACCATCTGGTGATGTCCATGTGTAGAGTCTTCTCTTGTGTTGTTGGAAGAGGGTGTTTGCTATGACCAGTGCATTTTCTTGGCAAAACTCTATTAGTCTTTGCCCTGCTTCATTTTGCATTCCAAGGCCAAATTTGCCTGTTAGTCCAGGTGTTTCTTGACTTCCTACTTTTGCATTCCAGTCCCCTATAATGAAAAGGACATCTTTTTTGGGTGTTAGTTCTAAAAGGTCTTGTAGGTCTTCATAAAACCGTTCAACTTCAGTTTCTTCAGTGTCACTGGTTGGGGCATAGACTTGGATAACTGTGATATTGAATGGTTTGCCTTGGAGACGAACAGAGATCATTCTGTCATTTCTGAGATTGCATCCAAGTACTGCATTTTGGACTCTTTTGTTGACCATGATGGCTACTCCATTTCTTCTGAGGGATTCCTGCCAGCAGTAGTAGATATAATGGTCATCTGAGTTAAATTCACCCATCCCAGTCCATTTTAGTTCCCTGATTCCTAGAATGTCGACGTTCACCCTTGCCATCTCGTTTGACCACTTCCAATTTGCCTTGATTCATGGACCTGACATTCCAGGTCCCTATGCAATATTGCTCTTTACAGCATCGGATCTTGCTTCTATCACCAGTCACATCCACAACTGGGTATTGTTTCTGCTTTGGCTCCATCCCTTCATTCTTTCTGGAGTTATTTCTCCACTGATCTCCAGTAGCATATTGGGCACCTACTGACCTGGGGAGTTCCTCTTTTGGTATCCTATCATTTTGCCTTTTCATACTGTTCATGGGGTTCTCAAGGCAAGAATACTGAAGTGGTTTGCCATTCCCTTCTCCAGTGGACCACATTCTGTCAGACCTCTCTACCATGACCTGCCCGTCTTGGGTTGCCCCGCGGGCATGGCTTGGTTTCATTGAGTTAGACAAGGCTGTGTTCCTAGTGTGATTAGATTGACTAGTTTTCTGTGAGTATGGTTTCAGTGTGTCTGCCCTCTGATGCCCTCTTGCAGCACCTACCATCTTACTTGGGTTTCTCTTACCTTGGGCATGGGGTATCTCTTCCCAGGCTGCTCCAGCAAAGCACAGCCGCTGCTCCTTACCTTGGACGAGGGGTATCTCCTTACCACTGCCGTTCCTGACCTTCAACGTGGGATAGCTCCTCTAGGCCCTACTGTGCCTGCTCAGCCACTGCTCCTCGGGTTGCTCCTCCCGGCCGCCGGCCCTGGCCTCGGGCGTGGGTGGCTTCTCCCGGTGGCCTCTGACCTCGGACGTGGGGTGTCTCCTCCTGGCCGCCACTGACCTCAGACGCAGGGTAGCTCCTCTCGGCTGCCACCCCTGGCCTCAGACGTGGGGTGGCTCCTCCCGGCCGTTCCTGCATCGTCACAGCCTGGCACTCTGGGCCGCTTTCCCTGACCTCACAGGTGGGGTAGCTCTTGGCCGCGCTTAGTGCGCCGGCCCACCGCCGCCGCCTGTGCTTAGTGCACCGGCCAGAGCATGCAAAATCTCATGTGCTTTGAGTCCCAGCTCCAACAGCAACTTGAAAGGAGTCAGACCTACTCGTTGATCTTGGAGAACCTCCCTGAGAGTCAGCAGGCAAGTGGAAGCCCCTCTCCCTACTCCACCCAGGGACATAGACATGGGTGGCAGCCACCTGGGTGGGCTTGTTCTACCAGGACACTGGTGACGGCTAGAGCCAGTCTGGAGTCCTTTGTTTTTGTGACAGGGGCTTACCTGCCCACCAGTGGGCCAGCATTAGTCTCAAGCCACTGCAGGCCCTGCAGTCAGCCGACCTGGGACCCAGCCACTTCCAGCCTAGTGCCAGCCCTGGGCTCCCCTGGTCACACAGCCAGCCAGCCCAGAATCTGGTCTCTCCCACCAACTGGCAGGCACCAGCCTTGGGACTTCCTGGGCTGTGCAGCTTGTCATGCCAGGGCTCAGCCCTGCCCACAAGCAGGGTGGCAGTTTCTGTACAAGGCAGAGCCGGGCAGACAAGTGGGCTCAAGGTCAACCTTACCTACCAGCATGCCCATAGTAACTGACCCCGTCACAACAGAAGGGCCCATGCCATCCCATTAGGGGGCACCCCTAGAGCATATAGCTCCACTGACCAGAGGGGAGTGTGCTGCTGAGCAGTATATCCGCTAGTGATCATGATGCCCCTCTCCCCACCCTTTAAAATGGGCCCCTTTTCTCCCATCCTACCCCTTCTAACAGCTAATCCAAATGCATTGTTATTTAGTGGGCTTCCCTGGTGGCTCAGACGGTAAAGAATCCGCCTGCAAAGTGGGAGAACCAGGTTTGATCCCTGGGTCGGGAAGATCTCTTGGAGAGGGGCACGGCTACCCACTCCAGTATTCTTGCTTGGAGAATTCCATGGACAGAAGAGCCTGGTGGGTGAGAGTCCATGGGGTCACAAAGAGTCGGACATGACTGAGCAATTAACACTTTTTACACTCAAGACTTTTCACACGTGTTCTCTCCTTTTATTCCCTGAACAAAATGAAGTTCCACCTTTTGCTAAAAACAAGATCACAGGACTTGCCTAGTGGTCCAGAGGTTAAGAATTCGCCTGCAAGTGCAAGAAATGTGGGTCTGATTCCTGACCTGGGAAGATTCCACATGCTGTGGAGCTGCTGAGCCCGAGCCACCTACAGCCTGTGCTCCACAAGGAGAAGCCTGCATACTGCCGCTGGAGAGTAGCCCCTCTCACCGCAAGCAGAGAAAGCCTGGGTACAGCAATGAAGACGCTGCACAGCCAAAAATAAATAAGTTATGTACCCATGGAAAAAAGTGAAAGCGAAGTCATTCAGTCATGTCCCACTCTTTGCAACCCCATGGTATATAGCCTGCCAGGCTCCTCCATCCATGGGATTTTCCAGGAAATATAATCTATTATATTAAAAAAATCATAGAGCTTCAAGGAAGCTAAGTAACGCTTGGAGTTACTGAGTCAGCTCATCATTTACCAAAAGTAGCAAAGCCAGGAATCCTCTTTCCACCCTCTTTCGGCCTCCTGCGGTCAATTTCCATGTCTGCTGGGTACTCCTTGGATGCGTACAAAGCCTCCCTGTTGCCTACCATTTGATTTTAAGTTTCTTAAACCTTTGAAAACTTATGTCCGCAGCAGGTACTCATTTAGAGGCTAGGCTGGCCAGTCACATGACATGAATTTAACCATGCTTATTCCTCTCACTCCAATATTCTTGCCTGGACAATCTCATGGACAGAGGAGCCTGGCAGGCTACAGTCTCTGGGGTCACAGTCAGACGTTACTGTGCATGCACGCTGGCACATTTCACTTACTAGCTTTGTGCCCTTAGGTAAGTCACTTAACCTCTCTGAGCTTTGTTTTCCCCACCCCGTAAATGAGGATAATCACATCTACCTACAGAAGTATTGACAAGATTTCAGAACTTGGATTATTTAAAGTGTATATTATGACACATAATAATTGTTCAATAAATTGTGTATTATTATTGTCGTCAGTATTATTTCATATAAGCAATCAAAGACCTCCCAGCATAACAGCACACTTGGGCTTCTTGTGCTCTGGGGCAAGGCTTCCTGGCATTCAGAACCTGGAATGGAGAGTTGGAGCACAAAACCATCCCTTCAGGACTTCCCTGGTGGTCCAATGGTTACGAATCCACCTTTCAACGAAGGGGATGTGGGTTCAATCCCTAGTCAGGGAACTAAGATCCCACATCCGGCAGGGCAACTAAACCTGTGTGCTGCAACTACTGAGCCCACAAGCCGCAACTGGAGAGTTCGTGCACCACAACGGAAGATCCTGCGTAACGCAGCGAAGATTCCTCATGCCACAACTGAGACCCGACTCAGCCACATAAATAAATACTGAAAAAAAAAACTTGGCATGACTGTAGGGACTTACTCTTTTTAAAAATAATTTTAATTGGAGGCTAATTACTTTACAATATTGTAGTGGGTTTTGCCATACATTGACATTAATCAGCTAAGGGTGTACATGTGTTGCCCATCCTGAACCCTCTTCCCACCTCCCTCCCCATCCCATCCCTCAGGGTCATCCCAGTGCACCAGCCCCGAGCACCCTGTCTCATGCATCGAACCTGGACTGGCGATCTGTTTCACATATGATAATATACATGTTTCAGTGCTATTCGCTCAGATCATCCCACCCTCGCCCTCTCCCCCAGAGTCCAAAAGACTGCTCTATACATCTGTGTCTCTTTTGCTGTCTCACATATAGGGTCATCATTACCATCTTTCTAAATTTCATATATATGTGTTATTATACTGTATTGGTGTTTTTCTTTCTGACTTACTTCACTCTGTATAATAGGCTCCAGGTTCATCCACCTCATTAGAACTGATTCAAATGTATTCTTTTTAATGGCCAAGTAATACTCCATTGTGTATATGTACCACAGCTTTCTTATCCATTCATCTGCTGATGGACATCTAGGTTGCTTCCATGTCCTGGCTATTATAAACAGTGCTGTGATGAACATTGGGGTACACATGTAGGGACTCACTCTTAACTTCCAGTCTTCATTTCTTTATCTGAATATAGAACTCAGCTTCCTGAAGCATTTAAATATTTTATCATTACTCACTTTGGGTTGTGAAAGATCATTTTTTCCTTTTCTCAACAAGAACGAGTTCTGCTACAAGCTCCAATCCTCTCAACTAAATTGTACATTTAGTGCACAGTGTAAGCTCCTTGCAGAAGTACAAGCTGCATGGAATGTACCAATGTCCAGAATTGAACTTGACACATAGGAAGCCCTCAGTCAATCTGCTGAATTGAATTGAGTTGGCTCTAGTAGTAAAGAACCCTCCTGCCAATGCAGGAGCTGCAGGAGATGAGGGTTCAATCCCTGGGTCAGGAAGATCCCCTGGAAGAGGGCATGGCAACCCACTCCAGTATTCTTGCCTGGAGAATCCCATGGACATAAGAGCCTAGTGGGCTACAGTCCACGGGGTCTCAAAGAGTTGGACATGACTGAAGTGACTTAGCATGCATGCACACTTCTTGCACTTACTAATGCTAAGAGTCTTGAGGTCAAGTTTCAAATTCCATTCAGTTTTCCCACGTGCCTTGGTACTGGATCAGTTCATGATGAATGATAACAACAAAATGCTACATGCTTCAACGCCTACCTCTTGCATTGTGCTTTCTTTAATCTGTCCTGTGTTTACGCAAAGTAACTGCAGTTGATTCCTGGCCCTCTCTGGATGACGTTTCTACCTTTGGGGGTTCAGGACCAAATTGAAAGCCATTGGTTTCATTGGAAAACTCTATAGACACACCTGACTTTTATTCTATTTGTCTATCTTTGCCCTGCTGGGGACTGTTTAATTGAAGGCAAATCCTGTGTGTGCTAACGTCATAACAATGCTTTGTTTCACACAGGAAGGATCAACTACACACAGGTTTGAATCTGACAAGTCTTACAGTTTTTATCATTCCAAAACTCTAGCCTAGTTTTTTATGGATGGAGCTAATGTTCTGAAGAAATAATGACTGTATCTAAAGTCACTCCGACAGCACGATTCTGGAATTTTTTCTCTGACCATGTTTGTCTCAGTGAGTGGTCCTCAAGCCTGGTTACAAGTTAGAATCCATCACCCAGGGAGCTTCTTTTTTATTTTATTTTTTGGCCTCAAGGCTTGCAGGATCTTAGCTCCCTTCCAGGGATCAAAACTGTGCCCCCCTGCAGTGGAAGCACAGAGTCTTAACCACTGGACCCCCAGGGAAGTCTCAAGGGTAAGAGGGATCCTTTTTTTCCACTTTTTATTTTATACCGGAGTATAACTGATTAAGAATGTTATAATAGTTTCAGGTGGACAGCAAAGGGACTCAGCCACACATAAACATGTATCCATTCTCCTCCAAACTCCCCTCCCATGCAGGCTGCTGCATAGCATTGAGCAGAGTTTCCTGTGCTACAGAGTAGGTCCTTATTGGTTACCCATTTTTAATGCAACATTGTGCACATGTCCGTCCCAAAGTAGTTGTTGGTCAGCTGCTAGGTTGTGTCCGACTCTTTGTGACCCCACAGGCTGCAGAACACCAGGCTTCCCTATCTTTCACCATCTCCTGGAGCTTGCTCAAACTCATGTCCATTGAGTCAGTGATGCCATCCAACCATCTCATCCTCTGTCGTCCCCGTCTCTTCCTGTCTTCACTCTTTCCCAGCATCACGGTCTTTCCCAATGAGTTGCCTCTTTGCATCAGGCGGCCAAAGTCCTTTTTTTCCCCACACCGTGGCATGCAGATTAAACTCATGCCTCACATACTGGCAACCCAGAGTCTTAACCACTAGACCACTGGGGGAGCTTTTTAGGCACACCTATTCTCAGTCTTCACCCTGCATGCTACAGTCCATGGGGTCACAAAGAGTCGGACATGACTTAGCACAACCATGAGGGGGTTCTCAGACTTCACCATGGAGTTTCTGACTGGACCTGTCTTGGGTGAGACATGAGCACTGGTTTTCAAAATGTCCCAGGTGATTCTGACATGGAGTCGGGGTGCTGAATTGCTTGTTTAACTCTATGATGAGGCCATTACCTGAGGTGAATAGCAAGTGACCATCACAGCCTATCGCTGCAGGTGTGATGAGAAGGGCATATTAGAGAGTTCCTGGGGACTGGGATGTGTGCTTTTAATACAGGGCCGTGTACTAGATATAAAATAGATAAACAAGGACCTACTGCACAGCACAGGGAGCTATACTAGCCATGTTGTAATAACCTATCATGGAAAAGAATCTGAAAAAGTATATATATATATACTTTTAAAAGTATATACTGAAAAAGTATATATATGTGTGTGTGTATGTATGTATATACACACACATGTTCATTGGAAGGACTGATGTTGAAGCTGAAACTCCAATACTTTGGCCACCTAATGTGAAGAGCTGACTCATTTTAAAAGACCCTGATGCTGGGAAAGATTGAGGGCAGGAGGAGAAGGGGATGACAGAGGATGAGATGGTTGGATGGCATCACTGACTCAATGGACATGGGTTTGGGTGGACTCTGGGAATTGGTGATGGACAGGGAGGCCTGGCGTGCTGTGGTTCATGGGGTCACAAAGAGTGGACACGACTGAGCGACTGAACTGAACTGAGACATACATATGGGCTTCCCAGGCGGCACTAGTAGTAAAGAACCCTCTTGCCAATGCAGGAGACATACGAGATGTGGTTCAGTCCTTGGGGTGGAAAGATCCCCCGGAGGAGGGCAAGGCAACCCACTCCAGTATTCTTGCCTGGAGAATCCCATGGACAGAGGAGCCTGGTGGGCTACAGTCCATAGGGCCACAAAGAGTGAAGCGGGCATGACTGAAACGACTTAGCATGCATGCATGCATATGTATATGTATATATGACCAATAACTTTGTGGTAGAACTGAAACACAACATTGAAGCCAACTACATTTCAATTAAATTAAAAAAAAAAAATGCAGGGCCCCAGTGAGGTTTTACCACAATCTTGAGAGGTTGTACACTGGGTTGAATAGCGTCGCCCCAAATTCACATCCAGTGGAACCTGCGAATGAGACCTCATTTGGAAAAAGGGTCTTTGCAGATGTAACCAAGTTCATACAAGGTCATGCTGGACTAGGGTGTACCCTGAGTCCAGAAAGCGGTATCCGTATAAGAAGAGGAGAGGACACACACAGAGAGAAGATGGTCATGTGACCACAGATGAAGGGACTGGAGTGATATAGCCACAAACCGAAGAAGACAAGGGTTACCGGCAACTGTCAGAAGGTGGGGAAACAGCAAGGAGGTGTTCTTCCCTAGAGCCTTTCGAGGGAGCGTGGCCCTGCTGTAACTTCTAGGCTCTGGAGTTGAAACAGAATTTATTCAGGGACCCTGTTGTTTTAAGCCACCCAGTTGCTGGTAATCTGTTATGGTTGTCCTAGGAATCTGATACAGATGTGTAATATTGACATTCTGCTCATGAGAAGACTGAGGCAGTAGGAAAAACACAAAGAAGTTACACATCGCCCCCACTACCAGAATGTACCGGGGATGCAGGAAAGCATCACGTGCAGACGAAGAGCTTGGACTGGAGGAGACAGACTTGGGGAACACTGCGGCTCCACCGCTTACTAGCCAAATACCCACAGGCAAGTCTCTTATGTCTCTGAGCCACGGTGTCCTCCTCTCCAAATCAGAGAACTTCATTGAGTTTTAAAGAGAATGAAATGAGAAACTGCTGGAAAAACACCTTGACTTGCTCTCAAAAGCGGTACCTGTGCTGGAGCTTAGTCTCTCAGTAGCGCCTGACTCCTTGCGACCGCAGGGACTGTAGCCCGCCAGGCTCCTCTGTCCGTGGGTTTCTCCAGGCAGCAATACTGGCGTGGGTTGCCATTTCCTCCTCCAGGGGATCTTCCCTACTCACATCTCCAGAGTCTCCCGCATCAGCGGGCAGATTCTTTACCACTGAGCCACCTGGGAAGCCCTGGTACCTGCAACGACAAACGAAACAGACCAAAAAGTTACCGGTGATGATCGTCGTTATTATTAGGATTAATAATAGATGAAGCTGGCCAGGATGCTCTCCAGAGGAGGAGGAATCAGAATTTACTTCTGAGCTTGTGCTAAAACTTGATTCCTTCACGTGACCCGATTGTCTTTGGTCAACAAAGGCCCCTGGAGGAAAGGGAGGAGGGTCTTGAGCTCCCCCTAGAGGTGAGTGTGGGTAACAAACGATGTGCAGAGAGGAAGGAAAGGAGGAAATAAATCTGTGGGAAGAAGGTTCTAAGGCTGCTTAGGGGCAATCTGGGGAGAACCTCGAATGCCAAGGAGAGGGACTATTTTATGAGACAGTCCACGGTTGTGGTTGGAAGGACTGGCGTAAAGAAGACAGCTGAAACCTGGACTGACAAGGCGTAATGTTCTGGCAGTCAGAATCACGGAGGAAAAAATGATGGATGGAGATACAATGAAAGAGGGAACGTGGTGACAGAGTGGATACAGGGACTCTAAGGCCAGGATCAAAAGCTTGGGCGTCCTCTGACTCAGATGTAGAGAACAGACTTGTGATTGCTAAGGTAAAAGGGGGACGGAAGGACTGGAAATTCGGGATGTGCAGATGCAAACTATTGTATATAGACTGGATAAACAACAAAGTCCTATTGCAGAGCACAGGAAGCTATATTCAACATCCGGTGAGAAATCATAATGGAAAAGAATATGAAGAAGAATGTTCACTGAATGTTCAAGCAATCATTTTGCTGTAGCACAAATTAACACACTGTAAATCAATATAGTTTAACTTTAAAAAATTCTTTAAAAAGGCTTGCATTTCTAGCCTGACAAAACAGAAGGAAAAAGATAATAAATCTGCTTTCAGAAACAGCTTTGTTGGAAGGGAGAGCCAGTTTGATGAAGAAAAAAGATGAGTTAGTTTTTGAATAACTGGAGTTTGAGGGAGTTTGGCATGAGGAAACGTGAATTCTGGTTAGCTGAGGCACACGCTAACAATGAATCCAACACATAACCCTTCTGGGTTTTGGTCACTAGATCTTTAAAAACTGATGGCACTGCATTATACCCAAATAGGCAAATTCATGGCAGATGTAGTTGATTTATTCTGCACAAGGTTTTACAATTTAATTAGCTGCCAACATTCCAAAATTGGGAGACTTTACATAAAAGCCCAGATTTCTGCCTCTAGCAGTTGGCTAACGTATCAGTGGCCCCCTTTAGTCTGGCCATGGATATGTTCCCAGACTTGTCCACAGGCTCCACCATGCCTTATTGTCTTCCTACACTGAGGTCAAATTATTATCAATACCCAATTCCTTCCTATTCCTTCTGAGGCAGAGGGGTTTAAGATCCCTGGATTAGACACTCTCTGAAGTTACTCTCAGTTCAGTAAGTCTAAATTGTACCTCCAAATTCAGTTGGAAATACTGAATGGGAAAAGTTGGGAAACTGGAAATTTTCAGCTATTCAGTTGGAAAATTCCAGTTCAGTTGGAAGAGTCTAATGGGAAGTCAGAGTTCAAGGTACAGATCTGGGGATCACATGAGATGTTATCTAAACCCTTCAGCTATACCATGGGTGTCATCATGTAAAAAGGAGAGGAGAGGAGAGACTCCAGAGTAGAGGGTCTCCCCTCATGGCTCAGCATGGTCAAGGTTCAGGACAGGACGAAGATGAGAGGTAATAAGGAAGGCAGAAAAGGAGGGTTTAGATGGATGGAGACAGTGTAGGATGACAGAGACAAAAGAAGTCTCTAGGGTAGATATCAGAGAGATTTCAGGCAATCTAGAGACATTGCAGAACCTTAGCGATGGCTGACATATTGAGCACCATGTGTCTGTGTTATCTTTATGGCAGCTCATTGGGGCAGGTACCATAATCTTTCCTCATTCACAAAGGAACTGAGAAGCTGAAAGTGTGAGTAGCCCAAAGTCACGTGGAATGAGGCGTTTTCCATCAGTTCTTGGAAATCCAGAGCCGGTAGAACAAGCAACTCATTTTTAGGCACATAGGGGGTGCCCCCAAAGACAGAACATAAACCATCAAGTGTTAGTCGCTCAGTCATGTCTGACCCTTTGCGACCCCAAGGACTGTAGCCTACCAGGCTCCTCTGCCCATGGAATTCTCCGGGCAAGAATACTGGAGTGGGTAGCCATTCCCTTCTCCAGGGGATCTTCCTCACCCAGGAATCGAACCTAGGTCTTCTGCATTGTAGGCAGATTCTTTACTGTCTGAGCCACCAGAGAAGCCCCAAAACCATCAAGGTTTGGTGGCAAATGAAAGTGGGGAAGTCACTGGTGCATGTTGTATGTGAAGGATAACAGAGCTGAAAAAGACAACCTAAGGTAACTTTTTAAAAAGTCATCAGTTATTGACTTTCTGACCGAACTTGGGGGCAGTTTCTAAGGATGCCAGCTTTTTCTCCCCTTTTTGGTTGATAAATGATGAGATCATTCCATCTCAGAAGATCTTTGTGTCATCCAAGTGTTTACATGATTTGTTCCGTGTAACATATCACCAGTCCTGTGCAAGTTCTGGCAGCTCTATGGTGGCGTGAATGGCAACCTCCTCCAAGAGAGCTTATGCCATACCCAGGTCTGCTGCACCCAGAGCCCCTGCCCCTATGGCAGGCCACTGCTGACCTGTACCTTTGCAGGAGACACTCAGACACAGTTCTGTCTCAGGATCTGGGTCTCTGGGTCCTAGTGCACACAAGGTTTGTTTGAGACCTCTGAGTGTCTCTGGTGGGTTTAATTCTAAATGTGATTTTGCCCCTCGTACCATCTTGCTGGGGCTTCCCCTTTGCCCTTGGACGCGGGGTATCTTTTTTTGGTGGGATCCAACATTCTCCAGTTGATGGTTGTTCAGCAGCAAGTGAACAACAACAGGAAGCTTCCATTAGCCTCTTATCCTTAGCCATCAGAGGGCAGACAGACTGACAACCACAATCACAGAAACTAACCAAACTGATCACATGGACCACAGCCTTATCTAACTCAGAGAAACTATGAGCCATGCCGTGTAGGGCCATTCAAAATGGACGGGTCATGGTGGAGAGTTCTGACAAAACGTGGTCCATTGGAGAAGGGAATGGCAAACCACTTCAGTATTCTTGCCTTGAGAACCCCATGAACAGCATGAAAAGGCAAAAAGATAGGACATTGCAAGATGAACTCCCCAGGCCAGTGGGTGCTCAGTATGCTATGGGAGATCAGTGGAGAAATAACTCCAGAAAGAATGAAGAGACATGGTTGGTTGGTGGCCATAATCAGTTCCTCAATGTGGTTGGTCTCTGGAACTGTCACCTGTTGGCTGGAGACTGCCCTCAGTTCCTTGGCACATGCCCTTTCTAACGCGGCAGCTCAGAACATGGGTGCTTGCACCATCAATGATAGTAAGAAAGAGAACCTTCTAACAAGATAGAGCATGCATATTATGTGGCCTCATCCTATCACGTTTGTCATGCTCTCTCGGTCAGAAACAAGTTCCCAGGCCAGCCCACACCCAAAGGGAGAACATTACACAAGGGCACAGGTTCCAGGAAGTGAGAATCCTTGGAGAACTCTACAGACTCTACCTGCCATAACAGTTAAATAGCAGAACTAGGATTTGAAGCCAGTCATTTCAAACTCTGAGCTCCCCACAGTAAACATCTACGTTCTGTTATCTTCCCAGGCAAATTACCCTGATCACATCTTAGAAAATTAATCTGGTTATTCCAATATGGACTCTAGTATTTTTCCAAGTAGATTATCCTTTCACATTTAACCTCCAAAATGGGAAGCTGAAAGATCCATCCAAAGTGGGTGTATTAACTAGTTCCATGGGTTTTATTTTGGAGTAACTCTAGAAAGTAAAACTAATGACCATATGACTTCCGATGCTAAATCCTGACCCCTGGATATTAGACTTAGCCTTTGCATATGAACGTTTAGTATATCTGACCAATTTGCATAAGGATAAATACAAATTGGAGACATGATTAGATTCAAACAGATAAAGCCAAGTTTCCCCGGGAGAAAGAATTTATATTACTTTTTTCCCCCCTCCCATTTGGTGTCTTAATTCTGTAACTAAATTCAGAATTGAAATGACCAGCCTGAATAAACATCTTCAGACTTATCCATACATCTGTGTGTAATTTGGTTTGGGGGAGAACAGGAGAACTGGTTCACAGGGGCATCTTTGTGGGCAGAGAAATATCTTCATTTATTGAAATGTTCCTAGTGACAGAAGTTGTTTTCTTTTCGCCCCCAAATCCTCAAAGTAGAAACAGGCAAGATGATGATAAGAAATCTAGAAAATTGTAGATATATTTTGGTTCCTTTAGAGTGCAGTTGTGTGTAAGGATATCTCATAGCATTTGCTAAAATAAAGTCAAAGTCTCCTTTTAAAAAAATTGTAATGATAAATGTGGAAAATGCAGATCTTCCCCCCCAAAACTAACATATAAGATAGTAGGTAAATGCTATCATATGAAACTGCTGCAGGATTGTTTTGGCATTGCAAATGCATTTCCCTTGCATGATGATTTTTCTTTGGCTCTTTTCATATTATTCAACTCTGCAGGCATTCAGAACTTCGCCAGCTCAATGCCTTCTGGGAAGTAACAAAAACAATAATAACATTTATTTAAAAGTTTTATCGATCACTTAGAATGCTTCATACTATGCTCCTCAGTTCCCAGGCATTATTTCATTGTCTCTTCATAACAATCCTAAAAAGTAGGCATTGACCCCAATTTGACAGAAGAAGAAAATGAGGTTTCAGGTTCAGAGAACTGAACAGTGTGATCAAGCTCGCACAGCTAGTCCTTGGTGGAGCAGGATTTGAGACCATGCTCTTTGCTGATTTTTAAATTTGTACTTAATCTTTATGTTTTTAATGGCAGTATCTCTGGTTTACAATACTATATTAGTTTCAGAGACCATGCTTTTCAGTATTTGGGCAAGCGCAATGAATGAATGAGTACATGAATGACAAATGAGCTGAATTACAGCAGACCTTACCTCTCCCCTAGTGGCTGAGAAGGTAAAGAATCTGCCTGCAGTGCAGGAGACCAGGTCCGATGCCTGGGTCAGGAAGATCTCTTGAAGAAGGTAATGGCTACCCATTCCAGTATTCTTGCTGGAGAATTCCACGGACAGAGGAGCCTGGAGGGCTACAGTCCATGCGGTTGCAAAGAGTTGGAGACGACTGGACAACTGACACTTTCACCTCTGTTATATACAAGTTCTGTGACTGCAAGCAAGGTACTTACCTATCTATAAAATGGGCATACTAACATCTCCCTCGTTAGAGGGAGATTTTTTTAAAAGGGTTATAAGGCAGTGGTCCTCAAGCATCATCAAGCAATACATTTGGCATTGTCTAGAGACGGAGAAGGCAATGGCACCCCACTCCAGTACTCTTGCCTGGAAAATTCCGTGGGCGGAGGAGCCTGGTGGGCTGCAGTCCATGGGGTTGATAAGAGTCAGACACGACCGAGTGACTTCACTTTCACTTTTCACTTTCATGCATTGGAGAAGGAAATGGCAACCCACTCCAGTGTTCTTGCTTGGAGAATCCCAGGGATGAGGGAGCCTGGTGGGCTGCCATCTATGGGGCCGCACAGAGTCGGACACAACTGAAGCGACTTAGCATCAGCAGCAGCAGCAGCAGCAGCAGCAGCAGACACATTTTGGTTGTCACAACTGAGGGATGAGTAGGGGCAGGGGTTGCTATGAAATATCCTATAATGCAGAGGACAGCCCCCCACAGCAAAGAATTATCTAGCTTCAAATATCACTAGTTCTGGGACTTCCTTGGTGGCCCTATGGATAAGACTCCAGGCTCCCAATGCTGTGGGCCTGGGTTTGATTCCTATTTGGGGAACTAGATCCTGCATAGATGCTGCAGCTGAGTGTGAGCCACAACAAAGAAGCCTGCATGCCACCAGGAAGACCCCATGAGCAACAACTGAGACCCAGTGAAGCCTAAACAAACAAACATGAATAAATAAATAAAAATCAATAGCATCAAGGGTGATAAATCCTGTTGTACGGGCCCTTCAGAAAGAGCCAGGGCCCAGTAAATGCTGGATATTATTATTAATATTTCTTGCCTCTTAGAGATTCCATTTCAATCAAAGTGTTATTTCTGAGAGCCTTTTTCAGTGTTAAAATTCTCTGATTCAACACGACATAGAATCTATCTACAACTACATATGAGAGGCAAGCAGGATCTGAACATTGTTTCTGAGTGTTCTCATCAAGACCAGTTGAAAACAATGATCTATTTTGGCAAAATGGAACATTTACTTTTTGTTGTTATTTGACGTTTGATAGAAACTTTAGAGTAACAGTTGAGTATAAAAGCTCATAAAAGCTAGTTTTTTCCCCATCGTATATTAACAGAACAACTCTAGAGAGGGACTATCTATGCTAAAATCCCATCCTTATTTCCAAGGGTTTCATAAAACTCAAGGTTTTTTGAGACAAGAAATGTCTGCTTATTGCTGACTATTTTCTCTGAAAAGTTAGTTATGCTTATGGGCATATTTGTCCACTTGTGTTTTAAGAGTTAAAGTTGACATATCAGGTCATCCTATCCCTGGAGATGAGCCTTTTTTTAGATTTTTTTTTTCTCTTTATAATAGCAACATGTAAGCGTTTTGGAAAATACCCACTGTCTAAAGACATATTAAAGAGAGGGAGGAGGAGAAGAAGAAAACCAACATAATCTTATCACCCAAATACACCCAAATAAAATACTATTAATCTTTTGGCATATTTCTTCCTAGTGTTCTTTTTCTAAGCATTTCTTTAGACAATCAAAATGCTACTATATAAAAGTATTTTATCTTGCCTGTCTCACTTAAGATCACAGCATAAAAATTTCTCTATGTTATAAAAATACTTCTTAAACATTTCTAGGGCTGTAGAATACTTCATGATATTAATGGATACTTTAAAAATATTTGGGCTTCCCTGGTGGCTCAGATGGTGGAGAATCTGCCTGCAATGCAGGAGACCTGGGTTGGGAAGATCCCCTGGAGAAGGGAATGGTTACCAATTCCAGTATTCTTTGCTGGAGAACCCCATGAACAGAGGAGCCTGGTAGGCTACAGTCCATGGGGTGACCAAGAGTTGGACATGACTCGTCGACTGAGCACACACACACACACACAAATGTATACACAATTCTAAAAATATTTCATTACAGGATAAATTGGGAAAGACCCTCATTGGAAAAGACCCTGATGCTGGCAAAGATTAAAGGCAGGAGGAGAAGGCGATGACAGAGGATGAGATGGTTGGATGTCATCACTGACTCAATGGACATGAATTTGAGCAAGCTCTGGGAGTTGGTGATGGACAGGGAGGCCTGGCATGCTGCAGTCCATGGGGTCACAGTAGGACATGACTGATGGACTAAACTGATCTGAACTGATGGGCTAACACACACACACACACATACACAAATCTACACACAGTTCTAAAAATATTTCATTACAGGACAAATTAGTTTCAAAATGTCAAAAAAGATAGAAGTATACCAAATTTAAAAAATTAACCCCTCACTTCTCAAAATCTCTATCTTTAGATGTAACTGTTTTGAACAGTTACATACTCTCAATATGGTGTTTGTGGCAGCCAATAGTGTTGTTTGTCAAAATATTTTCAGTTCCAGGCACATAGCATGATTGTATTTGTTGGCTAATTTATGTTTTGGTTAGACCATGTGAATAGTTCTGGCCAATGAATTGTGAGTACTTAACTACTGTGATAAGGCCCCTCAGGGCTTTTGTTCCCTCAGCCATAATAACTGGCAGTGTCCCAGTGAGTAGCTGCTTCATCAGCCGAGTTCCAGAGAGAAGGTGACACAGGGCAGAGCCCCCAGACAACTTATGATGAACACACAGAGTGGGAAATAACACAAACTGTCTCAATTAAGAGTTGTCCATTGCACAACTTCCCTGGTGGTCCAGTGGTTAAGAATCTACCTGTCAATGCGTGGGACATGGGTTCAATCCTTGGTCCAGGAAGATCCCACATTCCATGGGGCAATTAAGACTGTCCACCACAACTACTGAACTTGCGCTCCAGATCCCACCCTCTGCAACAAGAGAAGCCACTGCAATGAGAAGCCCAAGCAGCACGACTAGAGAGAGCCCACACACGACAGGGAAGACCCAGTGCAATTCAGTTCAGTCGTGCCTGACTCTTTGCAACCCCATGGACTGCAGCACGCCAGGCTTCCCTGTCCATGGCCAACTCCTGGAGCTTGCCAAATTCATGTCCATCAAGTCAGTGACACCATCCAACCACCTCATCCTCTGTCGTCCCCTTCTCCTCCTGCCTTCAATCTTTCCCAGCATCAGGGTCTTTTCCAATGAGTCAGTTCTTCATGTCAGGTGGCCAGAGGACTGGAGTTTCAGCTTCAGCATCAGTCCTTCCAATGAATATTTAGGACTGATTTCCTTTAGGTTTGACTGGTTTGATCTCCTTGCCTTCCAAGGGACTCTCAAAAGTCTTCTCCAGCACCACAGTTCAAAAGCATCAATCCCAGCACAACCAAAATGAAAACTAATTAATTAATTAAAAAAGAGCTGTTTGTTATAGCAGCATAACTGATCCTTACTAATATTAGTGTATGTAATGTACAGTCAATGTGTTTATTTGTGTATTTATACGTGCACACATTTTGAAGGTGGGAGAAGGGGATGACAGAGGATGAGATGGTTGGATGGCATCACTGGCTCAATGGACATGATTTTGAGTGAACTCTGGGAATTGGTGATGGGCAGGGAGGCCAGGCGTGCTGTAGTCCATAGGGTCACAAAGAGTCGGACACAACTGAGCAACTGAACTGAACAGGCACACGTATACAAACTGACTGTAGCATACATTCTTTGGTAGCTTGTTTTTTCCTTTTAGCTAAGAAATATATTAATTATTCAAAAGTCATTTATTGTTCACTATGTCTTGGTGCTTTCCTAGATACTGATGCTATATCAGTGAAATAAACAGGAAAGAAAGCCTACCTTCAATGAAATTTATTTACGTGAATATCTTTTATGTTTATACATATATATTGACCTTATCATTTTTAACAGTTGCCTATTTTTCTATCGTATGGACGAACTACGCTTTATTTAACTATACTTGTATACATGAATATTTAGGTAATTCCCATTTGTCTGTTGAGAAATGAAGCTGGAGTGAGTATCGGCATACACGTATTTTGAGTCCTGAGTATCACGCGTGCACATGTGGATACAGCCTAGTTGACTTAATTGGACACATGAGCTAATATGTGTCCTACTTTGGACACATTTCCCTACAAATGAACATATGAACCATTCCAAATTTCTTTGCTATTACCCATGCACTGGTTTTACTTGGTTGTACTAAGTCTTCACCGCGGCATGTGAGATCTTTTTCTGGTTGCAGTATATGGAGCCTTATTTCCTGATCAGGGATGGAACCCAGGCCCCCTGCACTGGGAGTCTGGAATCTTAGCCACTGGACCAAGGGGGACGTCCCCATGCAGTGGTTTTAGAGCTACAATCTATTTGTTCGAAATGTTTGGGCCAGGTAGGGATGATTTCTTTAAGAGAAAGGCTCTGAGGTGATATTGCTAGATCAAAGGCTTGGGGCATTTTCAAGACTGTTGATGCATGTTGGCATGATTCTCTTTCACAGACTCCTATTTTAGCCGGAACTGCCCTGGTGTCTGTGGTTGTTACACACAGACAGTGAGGGGACCTGAATTGCCTGTTGTCCGCTATTCGTCCTCAGGGCTATCTAAGGAGCTCATTAATACAGGCATGAAAAAGTTCAGTTAATACTGTTAGGCTAGTTTTCTATTTTTTTCTAATTGGCATTTTGCTTTATCTTCTTTGGTTTTGTTCTCTGAGCATTGGTGTCTTTCTTTTATTTTTTTAATGTTTATTTGGCTGTGCCAGGTCTTAGTTGTGGCACATGGGATCTTCGTTCTTCATTGGAGCATGAGGAGTCTTTAGTTGTGGCATGTGAGGTCTAGTCTTCCCTGAGCAGGGATTGAACTCTGGCCCCTGCATTGGGAGCATGGAGTCTTAGCCACCGGACCACCAAGGAAGTCCCTGTATTGATGTATTTCCTTGTTTTAAAACAAAGTTGTTACAATGGTCACTTTACACACAAGACTTCACACCGGAATTGGCCTTGAGCCCCATAGGGTATACCTACTGGGTTTCCCTGCTGAGTTCCCTTTCTTACTAAGACAATGGTCCGTATCTTCTCCCCTCATCTTTCCTCTACCATACCTGCATCTATCACTTTCTCCCTTCCCTCCCTCCAGTGATAACGACGGCACACACTGTGATGCCCACAAAAAAGGGCCTCTACCTTGTGCCTTACATGTCTTCCCTCTTACCCTGCCCAGTGCATCTTGCTGCTCAGCCTTTCACTTTAGGACACAGTGTTGGAGGGATTTTTGTTGTAGCAAAGGTTAAGCCACAAAAGTGCTTGGTTCTCCTCCCTGGAAAGAGAAGAATAAAAATTAAAAAAAAAAAAAGATGCAAAGGGGCACATCTTGCCAGTTTTTCTAACAGAATCAGAACTCTTCTGAAATAATATGGGCTGCAGCTGCCTTCTCCTGGAGGGTTTGCCTGTGGGACAAACCAGCTGCTCCTTGCATTGCTGAATGCCCCACACAAGCTGTGAAATTCTAACTGCCCATGGTTACTCTGTTCCCAGCGCCCAGAGTTGTTGCTATGACATTTAGGATCCCCAGCTTGTGTGCGATCCTCAGAGGAGATGAAGTAGAAAAATGAAATCCTGGTGTCTCATTCTTCATACAGTACTGTTCTAGGGTTTCTCAGTTAAACAAATAAACATGCAGAACTCCAGGTTAGGTTGATGGGCACTGGGAGCGTATCTTCCTAAGGAAATTCTTTTATTTTTTCTGCAAATATCTACTGCCTGTCTACTCTGTTTCAGGCACTGCTTGGGGGCTTGGAATACAGGAGTGAATAAAACAAAGACATTTGTCCACATCAAGCTTACATTTTGGCATGGGAATTCACACAATACATATATCATAGATGACTTCCCTGACTTTCCCTTGGCTCAGACTGTAAAGCGTCTGCCGACGATGTGGGAGACCTGGGTTCAATCTCTGGGTCGAGAAGATCTCCTGGAGAAGGAAATGGCAACCCACTCCAGTATTCTTGCCTGAAAAATCCCATGGATGGAGGAGCCTGATAGGTTATAGCTCATAGGGTCGCAAAGAGTCAGACACGACTGAGTGACTTCACTTTCGCTTTTCAGATAGATGACGTAATGTGATAGGACCTCCCCTGTGGCTCAGAGGTAAAGAATTCACCTATAATGCAGGAGATTCAGGAGACTCAGGAGACTCAGGTTTGATCCCTGAGTCGGGAAGATCCCCTGGAGAGTAGGAGGAAATGGCTACCCGCTCCAGTATTCTTGTCTGCAGAATCCCATAGACAGAGGAGCCTGGCAGGCTACAGTCCATAGGGTTGCAAAGAGTTGGACATGACTGAAGCGACTTAGCAGGCATGCATGTAATGTGACAGAAGATGATATAGACAGTATGTGGGAAAAAAAGGTAGAGCAAGACGAAGAGGACTGAGCAAGCTACAGCAGGGGAGCACATGGGCTGTATTATTTAAAAGGGCGGTCAGGGTCACCTTCATTGAGAAGGTAACATTACAGCAAAGATCTGGAGGGTGAGAGTTAGCCAAGTAGGTTTCTGTGGGGAAGAGTATCTTGCTAGAAAGAAAAGCTAGAGCAAAGGCTCCAAGGAGATGGAATAGAATGCCTGGAACTTTCAGGAGCAGCAAGACCTGTGTCCTAGGAGCAGATGAACAACTGGAGGGGAGTAACAGAAGCAGTCGTGGAGATGATGGGAGTTTACCACATAAAGTCCTTTTACGCCATCGTAAGAGCTTTGGTTTTTTAGTAAAAACCATTTTGAATAAAATGGGGTGCCACTGCAAAATTCAGAGCAGAGGCATGACATAATACAACTTACTTTTTTCTAGAGCAACTGGAAGGCTTTTTTTTTCTTTTTTTTAAATTGGAACACAGTTGCTTCACAGTGTTGTACAACAAAGTGAATCACATATCATTTCAGTTCAGTTTAGTCGCTCAGTTGTGTCCAATTCTTTGCGACCCCATGGACTGCAGCACACCAAGCTTCCCTGTCCATCACCAACTCCCAGAGTCTACTCAAACTCATATCCACCGAGTCGGTGATTCCATCCAGCCGTCTCATCCTCTGTCGTCCCCTTCTCCTCCTGCCTTCAATCTTACCCAGCATCAGGGTCTTTTCAAATGAGTCAGTTCTTCTCATCAGGTGGCCAAACTATTGGAGTTTCAGCTTCAGCATCAGTCCTTCCAATGAATATTCAGGACTGATTTCCTTTAGGATGGACTGGTTGGATTTCCTTGCAGTCCAAGGGACTCTCAAGAGTCTTCTCCAACACCACAGTTCAAAAGCATCAATTCTTCAGTACTCAGCCTTCCTTACAGTCCAACTCTCACATCCATACATGACTACTGGAAACACCATAGCTGTGACTATATGGACCTTTGTCAGCAAAGGAATGTCTCTGCTTTTTAATATGCTGTCTAGGTTGGTCATAGATTTTCTTCCAAGGAGCAAGCATCTTTTAATTTCATGGCTGGACTCACCATCTGCAGTGATTTTGGAGCCCCCTAAAATAAACCCTGTCACTGTTTCCATTGTTTCCCCATCTATTTGCCATGAAGTCATGGGACTGGGTGCCATGATCTTAGCTTTCTGAATGTTGAGTTTTAAGCCAACTTTTTCACACTCCTCTTTTACTTTCATCAAGAGGTTCTTTAGGTCTTCTTAGCGTTCTGCCATAATGGTGGTGTCATCTGGGTATCTGAGGTTATTGATATTTCTCCCAGTAATCCTGATTCCAGCTTGTGCTTCTTCCAGCCTGGCATTTTGCATGATGTACTCTGCATATAAGTTAAATAAGCAGGGTGACAATGTACAGCTTTGATGTACTCCTTTCCTGATTTGGAACAAGTCTGTTGTTCCATGTCCAGTTCTAACTGTTGCTTCCTAACCAGCATACAGGTTTCTCAGGAGGCAGGACAGGTGGTTTGGCATTCCCATCTCTTGAAGAATTTTCCACAGTTTATTGTGATTCACACAGTCAAAGGCTTTGGCATAGTCAATAAAGCAGATGTTTTTCTGGAACTCTTCTTGCTTTTTCAATGAGCCAAGGGATGTTGGCAATTTGATCTCCAGTTCCTCTGCCTTTTCTAAAACCAGCTTGAACATCTGGAAGTTCACGGTTCACGTATTGCTGAAGCTTGGCTTGGAGAATCTTGAACATTACTTTTGCCAGCGTGTGAGAGTGAGTGCAATTGTGTGGTAGTTTGAGCATTCTTTGGCATTGCCTTTCTTTGGAAGCAGAATTGAAACTGACATTTTCCAGTCCTGTGGCCACTGCTGAGTTCCCCAAATTTGCTGGTATATTGAGTGCAACACTTTCACAGCATCATCTTTGAGGATTTGAAATAGCTCAACTGCAATTCCATCATCTCCACTAACTTTGTTCATAGTGATGCTTCCTAAGGCCCAATTGACTTCACATTCCAGGATGTTTGTCCCTAGGTGAGTGATCACACTATCTTGGTTATTTGGTCATGAAGATCTTTTTTTGTATAGTTCTTCTGTGTATTCTTGCCACCTTATCTTAATATCTCCTGCTTCTGTTAGGTCCATACCATTTCTGTCCTTTATTGTGCCCATCTTTGCATGAAATGTTCCCTTGGTATCAGGTATATGCATATCTATATCCCTCCCTCTTGGCCCCTCTTCCCACCTCCGCCCCCATCCCACCCTTCTAGGCCATCACAGAGCACTGAGCTGAGCCTCCCTGCACTATATACTATACAGCATCTTCCAGCCAGCTGTCTGTTTTACATATAGCAATGCATGTTCATCAACTCCAATCTCCAATTTACCCCTGCCCCTGTGTGCTCACATGTCTGTTCTCTATGCATCTCTATTCCTTCCCTGCAGGTAGGTTCATCTGTACCATTTTTCTAGACTCCTACTATATGACTCAGCAGTCTACTACAGGGTATATATCTTGAGAAAAGCATAATTCAAAAAGATACATGCACCCCAAAGTTCCTTGCAGCACTCTTTACAATAGCCAGGACATGGAAGCAACATAAATGTCCATGGACAGACGAAAGGATAAAGGAGATGCAGTACATATATATACAATGGAATATTACTCAGCTACATAAAGGAGTGAAACTGGGTCATTTGAAGAGACCTAGGTCAATCTAGGGTCTGTTGCACAGAGTGAAGTAAGTCAGAAAGAGAAAAACAAATATTGTGTATTTATGACTTGCATTTTTTAAAGGCTCACTCTGTCAGCTGCATTGAGAATTTAATGGAGGGAAGGAGAGAAGGTGGGAAGCCTGTTAAGAGGCTGTTGCTGGGATCCAGGCAAAAGTCAATGATGTCTCAGAACAGGATGCTAAAGGTGGAGACAGAGACATGTGGTTGGACTCTGAAGATATTTTGAGTATACAGTTGGCATGATTTTATGAGAGCTTGGATGTCAAAAGAAGACAAGGATACTTCTAAGATTTTGTCCCAAGCCACTGGAAGGATGGAGTTGTCAGGACACAAGATGGAAACAGTGGTGCAGCTTTGGGGAGTTTAATTTGGGGGCACGCTGAGTGTGAGATGCCTGATAGATACTCAAGTAGAGATGGCCATAGACAGTCGGATAAATGCATCGGGAATATGGCAGAAAGGTCTGGGTTGATATCTGCAAAAGGCTCATTTTTTTTTTCTATTTCTGTGAGTCAAAATTTCTATTATTCAAAAGCATGTTAACTGCATTTTTTGGTTTGTCAGTACTTTCACGTTTTTTGTGGGTTTTTTGGCTGCATTGGGTCTTTGCCACTGTGCGTGGGCTTTTCTCTAGTTGCGGTAAGCAGAGGCTACTCCTCCTTGCAGTGCTCAGGCTTCTCATTATAGTGGCTTCCCTTGTTGCAGAGCACAGTCTCTAGGGAGTGAGGCATCAGTAGTTGTGGCAAATGGGCTTAGTTGCCCCACAGCATGTGGAATCTTCCCCAACCAGGGATCGAACCTGTGTCCTCTGCACTGGAAGGCAGATTCTTAACCACTAGACCACCAGGAAAGTCCCTACTTTCACATATTTCTCATTAGTAATAATTAATGTTCAAAACTCTGAACACAAGACCTATAAGACCTTCAAATCCCTTCTGATTCATCGTTGAAATAAAATCAAGTTAGGAAGACCTTGTGGTTTAGTTTGTAGTTATATGCGGAGTATGTCATGAGAAACACTGGGCTGAATGAAGCACAAACTGGAATCAAGATTGCCGGGAGAAATATCAATAACCTCAGATATGCAGATGACACCACCCTTATGGCAGAAAGCAAATAAGAACTAAAGAGCCTCTTGATGAAAGTGAAAGAGGAGAGTGAAAAAGTTGGCTAAAGCTCAACATTCAGAAAACGAAGATCATGGCATCTGGTCCCATCACTTCATGGGAAATAGATGGGGAAACAGTGGAAACAGTGTCAGACTTTATTTTTTGGGGCTCCAAAATCACTGCAGATGGTGATTGCAGCCATGAAATTAAAAGATGCTTGCTCCCTGGAAGACAAGTTATGACTATCCTAGACAGCATATTTGGAGAAGGCAATGGCACCCCACTCCATTACTCTTGCCTGGAAAGTCCCATGGATGAAGGAGCCTGATGGGCTGCAGTCCATGGGGTCGCGAAGAGTCAGACATGATTGAGTGACTTCATTTTCACTTTTCACTTTCATGCATTGGAGAAGGAAATGTCAACCCATTCCAGTGTTCTTGCTTGAAGAATCCCAGGGACGGCAGAGCCTGGTGGGCTGCAGTCTATGGGGTCACACAGAGTTGGACACGACTGAAGCGACTTAGCAGCAGCAGTAGCAGCAGCAGACAGCACATTAAAAAGCAGAGACATTACATTGCCAACAAAGGTCTGTTTAGTCAAGGCTATGGTTTTTCCAGTAGTCATGTATGGATGTGAGAGTTGGACTGTAAAAAAGCTGAGTGCTGAAGGATTGATGCTTTTGAACTGTGGGGTTAGAGAAGACTCTTGAGAGTCTCTTGGACTGCAAGGAGATCCAACCAGTCCATCCTAAAGGAAATCAGTCCTGAATATTCACTGGAAGGACTGATGCTGAAGCTGAAACTCCAACCCTTTGGCCACCTGATGAGAAGAACTGACTCATTTGAAAAGACACTGATGCTGGGAAAGAGAAGACAGGAGGAGAAGGGCATGACAGAGGATGAGATAGTTGGATGGCATCACTGACTCGATGGATATGAGTTTGAGTAGACTCCGGGAGTTAGTGATGGACAGGGAATCCTGGTGTGTTGCAGTCCATCGGGTCACAAAAAGTCGGACATGACTGAGCTGAACTGAACTGAACGGAACGGAACGGAACTGAACTGACAGTTCAAGATCCCTTCATGGCATGTGTGGTGGCACCAAGGGTGTTTAACTCATTGATCCCTTCTCCAGTTCTGTCTGTACAGTGGTATGAGTGAAACAGCTTTAGAAGCAAACAGACCTATGGTAGATACTTGGTGCTGGAACTTTTCTTCTGTGAAGAGTATTTAAAATTTTCTGAATATCCAAATCTTCACTGTAAAATGGGAAAAACGCCCATCTTGGAGGGATATCAAGGGATAAATTAGAATCATTGTTTTTGTGATTTACACCTTGCCCACGAGGTGAGTAACCAGTAAACCATTACTCCCTCTACTCATCTTTCCACCACCCACAGAATAGCTAGCATGTAGTTAGTGTTCAGTAAATGCTTATGATCCATCACTCAGACGACCCTCCCCTCAGAGGGATCTCCATTTCTCTTTCCATTCTTCTGCAGTATGTTTGTTTCCATGCTACTATGTGGCCTGACGTGACACATTTACCTGTTTACTCTCTGCCTCACTCAGGAAATGTAAGCTCCAAGAAGGTAAGAAATTTCATTTATTCAATCCCTATATCTCTAGCTCCTAGGACTGTGTCTGGTACACTGTTAGGGTTTGGGGCTCAACAAAATTTATGGAATAAATTAGGAGATGAGAGGATGTCCCAGGTGGTCCAGTGGTTAAGAATCCATCTTGCAATGTGGGGGCCATGGGTTGGATCCCTAGTCAGGGAACTAAGATCCCACATGCAGAGCAACCGAGCCTCTATGCTGCAACTATTGAGCCTGTATACTCAGGGGCCCGAGAGGCACAGCTAGAGACTGTGTGCACCACAAGGAAAGATCCTGCATGATGCAACGAAGATCCTGCTTGCTGCAGCTAAAACCCAATGCAGCCAAATCACTTAATAAAAATCTGAAGAGATGAATGAATGATTTCAGCCAACAAACCAACTCTACCATTTCTAGACAAAGTGAAACTTCAAGGACCATCAACCAAATCACCTTAAAAATTCCTCAGCCCAGAAAAGGAACAAACCGGACATTATTGTTTCTAGCAGTAAGGGTTTACAAATTAATTGATTTTTCTGGCTCACTTAGCATGGGTTTCAACCGTTTATCTGACAGTGCCGTAATATAGTCTTTGAATTACTCTCATAAGAAGAGACACAGAAGCTGAAATAATGAGTTAAACACTTAGTGGAGCCTTCTTCACTAGACGCTCGTGTTTATTGCCTGTCAGTATCAGCTCTGCAGCGCCAGTGTCCATGCACATTTGGTTCTTCTGGGGACAGACAGCAATGAGTTTTCTCCCCATTTCCCTCCTGGCTCGTTCGAGAAAACTGCAGATCTGTCCTTTGATGACATCACCTGCTCTCAACTCAGGAGACTTTGGTGGAGGCTGGTCAGACCTTCCAAAGAAGACTACTGCTTGTTCTGGCCCTGGGGTGCCACCCACCCCTGCAGTAGCAAAGACTCAGAACAGCCAAAAGAAAAAAAACAAAAAACAAAGGAGAGTGGAAAGGGTCACATGCTAAGGATACGTGAATTGAAGAGGGACTACAGATGATAGAGTTCCCTTGCGGTAATCTGTTCTGAAACAAGACTGTAGTGGTGGTTACACAAAGCTATGCATGGGACAGAATTGCACAGAGCTATGCACGCACACACACATATAGGTGTCAAAAAACTGATGACATCTGAATAAGGTCTGTAGGCTGATAAACTACACTGCACCAGCGTCAAATTCCTGGCTTTCATATGGCACTTCAGGACACAAGATGCCACCAATGGAGGCAGCCAGGAGAAGAGTTCATGGCATTCTGCATAACTGCTCCTACAGCAACTTCCTGTGAGCCTACAATTGTTTTTAAGTTGTGCATTTTTATTATTTTAATTTTTTATTTTGTTTTTACATTCAAGTAGGAATTTTTAATTTATTTTTTAATCAGAGCAAAATTGCATCATGTTTACTAGTTGCCTTTAAGTCCTTGTTAAGCTGACCAAACGCTGACTCTCCCTCAGCTGATATTAACTGCCTCTGCTGCTGCTGCTGCTGTTAAGTTGCTTCAATCATGTCCAACTCTGTGTGATCCCATGGACGGCAGCCCACCAGGCTCCTCTGTCCCTGGGATTCTCCAGGCAAGAACACTGGAGTGGGTTGCCATTTCCTTATCCATCTACCACAAGGTAATATTTCCTTATAAGACAAAACATTGTATGTTCAAGATTCCAGGAAAAAGACGGGCTTGGGAAAACAATATTAGAAGAAAAAGAAAGTGAATGTATTAGTTTATCAAGTTTTAGATGTGCAAATTTACCACTATAGGGTTTGCTCTTGTCAACTATTAATACGTTGAAAGGAATAATAAACATTTCAAGACACTTGTTTTGTAGGCACTGTCCCAAGTCCTTTACAAATACTTTATTTAACTATTTAACTTTGTTAAACTATTCATGACAATACAAAGAGTTCAATTCAGTCTTATTGCATTGCCAGTGGGCTAAGGATGAAACAGGCACAAAGAGTAACTTCCTTACTTACAAATGGTATTTGATCAGAGGCAGGCTAAATGCAGGGTTTACATTTAAAAAACTGTACATTTTTAAAGGGGGTACTATACCCCTGTGGGGTCTGACTCTGTGTATCATCTAAACTCAACAAGTGTACTACCAGCATATATCCCACTTTGGGCAAAAATTGGTTCACCATTTTCTGGAGGTAAAAATCTAAGAAGAAGATGCATTTATCAGGCTTTTAAATCCTCACATGATATTGTAAGAAGCAAGATAGGATTGTGGTTTAGAAGCTTAGGTTCAGGGTCTCATCAGAAAGGAGGTGAGGGTGGGAGGAAAGCTCAAGAGGGAGGGGATAGATGTATACTTCTAGCTGATTCACGCTGGTGCATGGCAGAAACTAACACAACATTGTAAAGCAACTGTCGAGACTTCAGGCCACACTCTCAGCCTCTCAGAACCTACGTTTCAATGGCTGAAAACGAGGATAAGTACATGGTACCTTCATCATAGGGTTTCAAAGGGGACTGTATGAAATTATTCAGATAAAGCTCTTAGGATTCAGCATGGCACTTAATAAGGGATCAGTAATTATTTGTCTTGTGCTATCTTCTTTCAGCTTCCCAGGTGGTATTAGTGGTAAAGAACCTGCCTGTCAATGCAAGAGACACAAGCAACATGGGTTCGATCCCTGAGTTGGGAAGATCCCCTGGAGGAGGGCAAGGCAACCCACTCCAATATTCATGCCTGGAGAATCCCATGGAGCCTGGCAGGCTACAGTCCATATGGTCACAAAGAGTCAGGCATGACTGAAGTGACTTAGCATGCACAGGCCCGCCTTCTTTATCATCTTCATTCTCTTATTCTCTTTTCTCCCATCATCACCACCACTGCCACCACCATCATCATTATCATCATCATCTTTGTAGCAAGAAGAACAGCATTAGGAAAATACTAACTTTATCTCATTTCACAGTTAAGAAAACTAACAACCAGGGACTTCCTTAGTGGTCCAGTGGTTAAGAATCCACCTTCCAATGGAGGGGACTCAGGCCTGATCTCTAGTTGGGTAAGATCTCATATGCCGTGGGGTAACTAAAGCTGTGGCTGCAGTTATTGAAGCCTGTGGGCCCTAGAGCCTCTGCTCCGCAGCAAGAAAACCTCGAGCGCTGCAAGTAAGACCCAGCGCAGCCAAAAATAAATAAATATTAAATCTAAGGACTAGTGAGAGTAGTTGGCTTGTCCTGAGTCATAGCGTGAAAGTAATGTCATGCCTGGAATTAGAATCCAGTTCTGTCTGCTATTCTGTCTTAATAACAACAAAACAATGACCATTGAGCCGTGGAGTGTTAACTGTCAGGACCTCAGAGCTCATGTAGTCCAAATCCTCCCTGGGGAAACAGGCCCAAAGAGAAGTGATTTCCCAGTCACGAAGTCAGCTACTGTGATTTTCCTACATACGCAAAATATGCCCCCAAATTACCCAGCTATCAAACAAAAGTCATAGCTGATGCTGCCCCTAGTGGCCAAGATCTGCAGTACAAACCACAGTGCAGATAAGATATTTTTAAACATGGATTTTTTTTTTTTTTTAATGAAAACAAACCACAGACCACACAGCCAGATCAGGCGGAAAGTAAGGTCAATTCCTCACATATTAGATTTAAATTACTCTACCTTTGCTACAGAACATTAATCATCGGTGCCAAAATATTTCTTTTAGGTAATTTTATATCTTTTGTTTTTCCTTTTAGTATATAACATCATTGCGCATCCAGACCTAATAATTTTCTATTAGATTTCAACATACAGTAAAATGTACTTAAGTCAGCCAAAACTAATATGTTATTCTCAACAAAACTACTTTAAAATCACTTTCAGTACATGTAATACATGTAGTGCAGAATTGGGATGTATTTTATATAGCTGCATGGCTTATGTACCAGCAGAAATGGGAGTAATGAAAAAACTTTTTATTTCTTTGAGTGGGCTGGGTATTTGTTGCTGTGTGCCAGCTGTCTCTGGTTGTGGTGCTCAGGGTCCCTTCTCTTGCTGTGGAGCGCGGGCTCCGTGCACACAGGATTCAGTAGTTACCGCTCTAGTGTCAGACTCAGACAGCGAGCTTGGTAGTTGTGCGGCTTTAATTGCTCCAAAGCACGTGAGATCTTCCTGGACCAGGGGCTGATCGCGTGTCTCCTGCATTGGCTGGTGGATTCTTAGCCACTGGACGACCAGGGGAGGCTTGTTTTGTTGTTGTTGTTAATGTATGTGTCTCAGTGGGTAATCTTCTGTTATTTTCTTTAAAACCATTCTGCCTTTAACTTCCTAGTCAATGCTTATATGAATTTCAGTAAAAAGGTAATTGGCAAATAGATACTTAATCCATTCCTCCTCCCCAGCTCAGATGAACAGCTAAAGCAGACATGTCATCTACATTCTGAGGACCTTGAAAATAGAATGGGTCTGAGGAGTTGCTTTTCTGGAAAGATCAGAAAATCTTTATTGTGTCAGGTTCCTCACCCTCAAACTGTGGAAAATCCTTAAAGAGATATGAATATCAGACTCCCTTACCTGTCTCCTAAGAAACCTCTATGTGGGTCAAGTATCAGTAGATAGAACCGGACATGGAACAACTGACTGGATCCAAATTGGGAGAGGAAGTATGACAGGGCTGTATATTGTTACCCTGCTTATTTAAATGATTTCTATGCAGAGTGTATCATGCGAGATGCCAGGCTAGATGAATCACAAACTGGAATCAAGATTGCTGGCAGAAACAGCAGCAATCTCAGATATGTAAATAATACTCTAATGGCAGAGAGTGAAGGGGAACTAAACAGCTTCTTTATGAGAGTGAAAGAGGACAGTGTAAAAGCTGGCTTAAAACTCAACATTCAAAAAACTAAGATCATGGCATCTGATCCTGTCACTTCATGGCAAATAGGAAGGGAAAAGGTGGGAGGAGTGACATTTTATTTTCTTGGGCTCCAAAATCACTGAGGATGTTGACTGCAGCCATGAAATTAAAAGATGCTTTCTCCTTGGAAGGAAAGCTATGACAAACCTAGACAGCATATTAAAATGCAGAGACATCACCCTTGACAGAGGTCTGTATAGTCAAAGCTATGGTTTTTCCAGTACTCATCTATGGATGTGAGAATTGGACCATAAAGAAGGCTGAGTGCTGAAGAATTGATGCTTTCAAATTGTGGTGCTAGAGAAATTTCTTGAGAGTCCCTTGGATAGCAAGGAGATCAAGATAGTCGGTCTTAATGGAAATCAACCCTGAATATTCATTAGAAGGACTGATACTGAAACTAAAGCTCTAATACTTTGGACACCTGATGTGAAGAGCTGACTCACTGGAAAAGACTCTGATGCTGGGGAAGACTGAGGGCAGGAGAAGGAGATGGCAGAGAATGAGATGGTTAGATAGCATCATCAACTCAATGGACATGAATCTGAACAAACACTGAGGGATAGTGAAGGACAGAGGACTCTGGTACACTCCAGTCCATGGGGTTGCAAAGAGTTGGACATGACTTAGCAACTGAACAACTTTAACCATAGACAGGGTTAATCAAGATTAGTTGATCATGTTCTTGGCAAATAGCTTCAGAAATGAACACAACCCTGGGAACCTCCCTCATGGTCCAGTGGCTAGGAATCTATGCTTTCACTGCAGGGGGCATGGGTTCAATCCCTGGTCTGGAAACTAAGATCCTGCATGCCTCGAGGCAGGGGTGGGGGGAAATGAGCACAGCCCTAACTCTGGTTCTGTCCTCACAGAAATAGGATGATGATGTTATTAGGTGAAATGGGAAAGAAGAACGAGAGCTTATGGATGCTGCTTCGGGTATCTTTCTCCAAGAATAGGAGAGCTAAAGGAAACCAATTTTTGTGCTGGACAAGCACTTTAAATGTCTCATGTTTTAAAATTCTAACAGCTGATGTGTGAAAGACGCCAATCTCATTTTAAAAGTGAGGAAACTGAAGCTCAAAGAGGCTCATCTGTCCTTGGTGCTATGTTGTCAACCAGCATTTGCTGAATCCTCGCTATGTGCCAAGATCAGTACAATTCATTTCTGTGCATTATTTTCTTTCATTTTCAAAATTGGTGTGGCATTATCCATATTTCTTGGACGAGGAAATTGAGACTAGAAAATACTCAAACTTCTACAGTCTCGAGGGAGCAATAGAGAGGTTCCCCTTGAATAAATTGAAAATTGGGGGACAGGGGTCAGAAGCATGGCGAACAAAACACCAAGTGGAAAACCAGAAGCTGAGTGGATGGAGGTCCCCAGCCAACATGTCACAGGGCCAAGGTCACACAGCTTGTAAGCAGTAGTGGAGGAATTTGAACTCTGATTTGCAGGGCTCAGAAGCCCAGACTCTTTATCTACCACACCATTCTGTCCTTCCTCTTTTTTTCTTTTTGAGAGAAATATAGGATAAGAAAGACATCTTTAGGGACTTCCCTGGTGGTTCAGGGGCTAAGACTCTGAGCTCCCAATGCAGGGGGCCCAGGTTGACCCCTGGTCAGGGAACTAGGTCCCACATACCACAACTGAGAGTTTGCATGCTGCAACCAAAGATGCTGAATGCCAAACTAAGTCCCAGTGCGGCCAAATGAATAAATAAAAATAAGTAAATATATATTAAAAAAGAGAACGACATCCTACAGGGACAGGTTTCATCCATATGAATCTTGGCTACCTACAAGGGATTCTAACTATTGTCATTAACTGGTCAACTAAGTGTTCGTGAATACTTTAATTCTGCTTATAATAATCCTTGGGAATGAAAAATATATTGAAAAATGGCCCTCTGTTCAATCTAGAAATTATGATCAGGACATTTAATTGCCAGTAATAGGAGCACAGGCCTCCTAGGTGGCTCCGTGGTAAAGAACCCGCCTGCCAATGCAGGAGACATAAAAGACCCACGTTCGATCCCTGGTCAGGAAGATCCCCTGGAGGAGAGCACGGCAATGCACTCTAGTGTTCTGGCCTGGAGAATCCCCATGGACAGAGGAGCCTGGCAGGCTACAGTCCATGTGGTCACAAACAGCTGGACACAACTGAAGCCACTTAGCACAGCACGGCACAATAAGAGCACGACTTGAAGAAACTTAAACTAAAGGATATATTTGTTAAAAGGACTCTTGAGAATCAGACAAAGAAGGAAAAGGTACTCAAGCTGGGAGAAAGTAGAGATGTTTCTGAGCATCCAGTTGAGGGAAGGATCAGCCAGAAAGACTTAAGGCTTAATACAACACAAATCTATTATCTAATAGTTCTGGAGGTCAGAAGTCTGACATAGGTCTCACGGGGCTGAAAACAAGATGTTAACATAGCTGCGTTCCTTTCTGGAATCTCTGGGGTGGGTCCGTCTTCTTGCCTTTTACCAGTTTCTAGTGGCCATCTGCTTTCCTTGGCCCCCGCCCCCCTCCCTCCCCTTCCAAAGTGAAGCAAAGCTGCATCTCCTGTGAGTGTTCTACTTCTCTCAACTCCCTGACTCTCCTCCTCTGCCTCCCTCTTCCATTCTTAAGCACCCTTATGATTACACTGACCTCCACCCCTATTATCCAGCATAATCTCCCTATTTTAAGGCTGGCTGATTAGCAACCTTAGCTCCATCTGAAACTTTAATTCTCATTTGCTGTATATTGTAATATACTCATGGGGTCTGAGGGAGAAGGCAATGGCACCCCACTCCAGTCCTCTTGCCTAGAGAATCCCATGGACGGAGGAGCCTGGTGGGCTGCAGTCCATGGGGTCTCAAAGAGTTGGACACGGCTGAGTGACTTCACTTTCACTTTTCACTTTCATGCATTGGAGAAAGAAATGGCAACCCACTCCAGTGTTCTTGCCTGGGGAATCTCAGGGACAGGGGAGCCTGGTGGGCTGCTGTCTATGGGGTTGCACAGAGTTAGACATGACTGAAGCGACTTAGCAGCAGCAGCAGCATGGGGTCTAAGGATTAGGGTATGGATATGTTTGAGGAAAATCATTATTCTGTCTATTATAAGAGGTGTTGGGCAGGATTACAAGGCCTGCACTTGCCCAGCTTCAAGACCAGAAAAAGAGCCTGTGGTCAGTAACAGACATCAGTGGTTTAGTGGATGGAGGAGCTTACCGGTCTGAAGCCAGGTCCTGGCACAACACCCCACCATGTGCAGTGGACAGTGAACAGTATCTGGTGCTGGTCTTTGTTCCAGAGGGGTGGGAAGATTATCAGCTATAGGGGAACTGATCTTGGGTGGGCTCTCTTAGTTACTAGGGAAACCAGCAGAGGGATACACTCGTCTCTATCCCTTTGATAAGAACAATCACTAGCTGGGGCCTGGGGCAGGCACATAGAAAAGGCAGTCATGAGCACAGTGTACAGGTGAAGAAGGCACTGATCAGGCAGGGGATGTACGGAGAGCAAGAGGACAACCATCATGGGACTTCCCTGCTGGTCCAGTGGTTATGACCCCGTGCTTCTACTGCAGGGCAGCCCGAGTTCAGTCCCTGGTCAGGGAACTAAGACCCTGCATGCCATGGGGAACAACCAAAATACACACACAAAAATATAGCCATCTTTAAGTGGCCTGACCATACAAGAGGGCAGACACCTGGATTTACCAGAGATTCTGAACACAAGAATGAGGGGTAAACTTCCAGAAGGAAACTGGAGTTTTAAAAGAGGGGAATAATTTATAAGTGACCGAAAGCGGCAAAAGTCCTTGGTGGATGGAGAGTCATTCCAGAAGATGGAGGGGCTGCCAAGGGGACATAACCACAGCTATCTGCTACGGAGCAAAATCTCTGCACTGTGGACTGGACTCTCCCTCTGATGCTTCAGGCTCTCTCAGAGTCTCAAGACTCGCATAGGACCACCACGAGCTGCACATAACGCTCAACAGGAAACAGCAGTGAAGGTGGTTTGTACTCGCTTGTAAAATACCCTGAATTAAAAAGAAAATTCCTGCCTAAGTTGTTTCTGGTTGTTTGTCCTTGACTTAGGACTTCTTCGATAGCTCAGTTGGTAAAGAACCCACCTGCAATGCAGGAGACCCTGCTTCAACTCCTGAGTCAGGAAGATCTGCTGGAGAAGGGATAGGCTACCCACTCTGGCATTGGGCTTCCCTTGTGGCTCAGACGGTAAAGAATCCACCTGCAATGCAGGAGACCTGGGTTCGATCCCTGGAAAAGGGAACAGCTACCCACTCTGGTATTCTGGCCTGGAGAATTCCATGGATAGTCCATGGGGGTCCTTGACTTACAAAAGTGAAATGTAGAATTTATAAAAATGATTATGTGAGAGCATCAATCAGCGCACTGAAATTTTTTTTTCTGCTGGGTTTAAGACAATACTACTTTAAAATAAATGGAAAATAAGATCTTTTTCTCAATTTAAGGCATAAACTTATTCTTATCTTTATTCAGTCAAAGTTGGTGAATTTTCTTGGCCAGATAAAACACTTCATTTACATTCTGGGCTGCTGTGGAATCTCCCTATCTCATTCTATTGCCAGTAGGTAACTCTGATTTATAGCTTGATTCTTTCAGATCTTTTCCTATTGCATTTGTATGCAGAAACATGCTGGGAAAGAGTTTGACTAGCATTTTTCTCATGCAACAGTGCTCTTTAATTTTAAAAATTATTTATTTATTTTAATTGGGGATAATTACTTTACAGTATTGTGATGGTTTTTGCCATACATCAATATGAACCAGCCACAGGTGTACATGTCCCCTCCATCCTGAACACCCCCTCCCACCTCCCAACAATGTTCTTTAGAAAACATTGTGGGTCAGGCCAAATGACTCTTAACTTGCTCTTGGAAATAGATCAGGTCAAGATCTTCTGCTATATTTTTTTAGTTCCTTTGGGCTGAGTCTTTGTTGCAGCATGCGGAATCTTTACTTGTAGCATGTGGGATGCAGTTCCCTGACCAGGCATCAAGCCTGGGCCTCCAGCACTGGGAGCACAGAGCGTTAGCCACTGAACCACAAGGGAAGTTCCCTGCAAGATCTTGGGAAGATCTCCAGATGATTATGGGAGAAGTTCTGATTTTTTAAATGTTAGCAGCTAATTGAAAATGTAAAGAGTGTGAGAGCTTAACAGAGTACGCTTGTGGGATTGATTCATCCCATCGATCAATGGCCAGTCTGACCCCTCAGAATGGATATGCTCTTCGTTACAGCCCTACATGCATGGTGCCAGTAAAAGCTGCCAAGTTCTGGGAGTAAGAGGATGAAGGGGGACGGTATATTCAGACGATTGTGGTTGAGAGGACAGTAGTTCACCGGTGTAGAGAGACTGACCTTCTCAGCCTCCTTGACTTTGGCCAAGGCCACATAATTAATAGGTTGTGAACAGGAGGGACATGTGTCATTGTTTGCTCTGCTCTTCCATTAGCAACCATAGAAACACGTCCTAAAAAGGAGCCTCTAGCAACCTGGATCCCTGAGTGAGTACGTTGAGAGGAATCCTAATAAAGTACACAGTGAGTGAGAAATGAGCCTTGGTTGTTTTATGATTCTGAAATTCTGTGTTTTAAAAAAAATTTTAAAAATTATAATATAATTCTGTTTATTCTTACCAATAAAGGGCATAGTCATTTTCTATTGCTGTGTAAGGAATTACCATAAATTTAGCAGCTTAAAATAACACACTTGTATTTGCTCAGAGTTCTATTGGTCAGGAGTCTGGTGCAGGGGGGCTGGATTCTCTGCTAGAGATGCCACAGGCTGAAATCAAGGTATCTGTTGAACTGTATCTTAATCTGAAGATTTGGCCAGAGAAAAATCTGCTTCCAAGTTCCTTTGGGTCATTGGCAGAATTCATGTCCTTATGGCTGTAGGACTATGGTTCCCACTGTCTTGCTAGTTGTCAAGCTAGAAGCTGAGGGGATAATTCTCAGCTTCTAGAGGCTTATCTTGGGTTCTTACCATATAGCCCCCTCCTTTGACAAGCAAGAATCACCCTGAAATTGAATCCTTTTTTATTCTTTGAGTGTCCCTAACTTCTCTTTCAGCCAGAGAAAACTCTCTACTTTTTAAAGGCTCATGGGATTAGATTAGGATAATTGGGATTATCTCTTTACTTAAGATCAACTGCCACATAATATAACCTAATCACTGTAATAAAATCCATCATCCTATAGTTCTGGGAATTACACAGGGTAATTTACACCAAAAGGGCAGAAAACTTGGAATCCATATTAATATTATGTCAAAAACTTGTGGAAAAAGTAAGAATAAGAGTGACTGAGAAAGACTATTTGTTGTCCTATTTCTGCCTGAGGAAGAATCGATACACCTATCTCTCTCTTTTTTTTAAAATGACCCTTATTCATTCCTGAAAATTCGGTTGCTAAGTAAAATGTCATTAAATGGGAAGGTTTTTCATTGCTTTTAATGGGAAGATTATTATTCATTTCATCTCAAATAGAAAAAAATGTATCCATTGAACAATGGGAAAAAGTTCATATAAGTAGTAACTTAAAAATGGAGAGTAAATAAATGTAGTTGAACATAAGATACAATGCCAAGAAGCCTTATTCCAAAGAGGAAGGCAAGACTTAATTGAGAAAGAAATATGCAAAGGAACCATTCATTGAATGGTGTTTTCTTTCTGCACCATTTATTCAGTAATATCTGAACTGTTTGGGGCTGATAGGTTGGTTAATTTGCACTCAAATTGTACAAAAGAAGTAATACTAGAGCTCAAACAAATAACTTAAGGACAAAACAAGATGAAACATGAGCATGCTTATATAAATAGTACGTGTGCACAGCACACTGGAGTGCTATAGAAGACACCTTTTAATCCCTCACTCTTGGTATATAGATACAGGGAAAATCTAGGTTCATCAAACATGGCTTGCAATTCAAATTTGTTCTACTTGGTATTTTCTGACTTGAAACTGTTGTGTTGAGTAAATTGGAAAGTGTGTCTTTGCCTGAAACCATAGTGTCAAGCTATCACTTCTTATAGCATATTTATTTAACGTATTTTGGGACAAAAGCATTGGTGTTTAAAAAAAAGAGTGGTTGTCCAAAAAGTAGCATAAATTTTCAAGAGCCATTATGACAGAAATTGATTAAACAGCTATAATGTGATCCAGAAATTAGATCAAGTCCTAGGGTACATAGTTTAAGAACCTTCAGAAATACATAGGCCCATAGTTGGTTTCTATTTGCTAGCTGTTGTTGAAAAATCAATCTTCTTTTTCATAGCTACATTGACAATCAAAATGTAAGTCGACTATCAAAAAGGGAAAAAAAAAAGAGATTAGGTCAAGTCAAAATGACCCATTTGGGGGTCACCACTATTTAGGAATTGTTGGAAGAACCATGCTTCAGAAATGAATGTAGAGTTTAAAGTGGTTACTGGCTTCTAAAAATCTTTTAGTTTAATATTTTTAAAAGGAAATTTCAAAGTTAAATGCTAATTTCATATTTAAGGGTGCTATTTCCTGCAGCACAAAAACATGATAATGAAAACACAACTTTAAAAAGTCAGCACAAAAGCAATAATAATGAAATCCTGTATCTTCCTTGAAAACATTTCAGTAGGAACTGTCCATTTATGTTATGGTACTATAACTCTGTTTCCTAAATGCTAGGTAGGGTACTTTTTTGGGGATTTTGAATGAGGTAGACAGCCTGTAAACCTCAGCACTTCTCTTGCTGTTTTTCCAATTTAACCTTACTTTAAAAATCCCCAGACGTAAGTTTGTGTTTACCTAAAATGGACAAAAGAATATTTTTAGTAAAGTCCCTTGACTTTCTCAAGGGAAGAAAATACAGTTTTAAGTAAATACTATATAAATGTAATACATTTAAAGTAATGTTTATAAAAGACATTTTGTGTGTGCCCTCAAAACACTTATAATCCCAAACAATTTATTTTGCTCCAGTTCTGATCTTTCCTAATAGATTTATTAAGAACTAGCCCAAGCACTGCACTTGTGGAGAAGCAGGTAAAGCACTTTCTCTTGACCTCTCTTTCCCACATTCCATCTTAGCTTATTGCTTTGAGGATGAACGCTGAACCAAGTGAAGGGGAAGTCAATATTTGATTTTGGTGAGCACTGAAGCTCAATGTTTACCAAAAACAGAGCTCAACACCAATTATTTCAGGAAGAATTCCTATGCATTCCCTTTGAATGACCTATGTACTTATGGATGTTGCCTTGTGCAATCTGATTCCTCCAAGATATTTTGAGGTGAAATTGTTATTGATGATAGTTTTAGAACTTCTTTCCCAAGTGATGACAGATTTGAGGGCACTTTGTCATATAATAGCATTAAGTTCATCTGCAATAAAACTCTAATATGGTGACTTGAACAACAGAAATGTATTTTTTCCTCCTATAAATGAAGCCTAGAGGCCAGCAGTCTGAGGCAGGCACAGCAGCTCCATAGTTCTCAGGGATTCATGCTCCTCCTGTACCGAACACATGACTTTTACCTCATTGCCCAAGAAGGCTGCTGGTGTTCCAGTCAGCAGGACACAGAAAGGGAAGAAGAGGCAAAATGTACATAGTAGCTATTTTAGTAGCTCTTAGGAAGGTTTTATGGAAGCCACGATAGATTACTATATGCTGCGATTCATGGGGTAGCAAAGAGTCAGACACGACTGAGCGACTGAACTGAACTGAACTATAGATTATGTCCTCTTATACCTAGGATTTAGATTCATGGCCATACCTAATTCCAGGAGAGGCTGGGGTGGGTAATCTGCTTGTTTTTGGTGGCTATGTAAAATGCATCTCAAAAAAATTTGGGATTTCATTGGCACAACAAAAGGAGAGAAGGGGTCTTGGTCTCTGAAGTCAGACACATCTAGATTCAAATCTAGCATTTACTGATCCCGTGACCTTATGAAAGCGACACAATTAAGTCTCCTCTTTAATACAAAGATGACACCATTTAGCTCCTATGGTTATCAAGGCTTCCTTCCTAACTTCTATGAAGTATATCTATAAAATAATCAAACTATGGCCCCTGATATGTGTACCTTACATTGCTGCTGCTAAGTCGCTTCAGTTGTGTCCGACTCTGTGAGACCCCATAGATGGCAGCCCATCAGGCTCTACCGCTCCTGGGATTCTCCAGGCAAGAACACTGGAGTGGGTTGCCATTTCCTTCTCCAATGCATGAAAGTGAAAAGTGAAAGTGAAGTCGCTCAGCCGTGTCCCACTCTTCGCGACCCCATGGACTGCAGCCTTCCAGGCTCCTCCGTCCATGGGATTTCCAGGCAAGAGTACTGGAGTGGGGTGCCATTGCCTTCTCCGGTACCTTACATTATAACATTCTAAAACATTCAAACATTTTTGAAAATAACTCATTTAAAAAATTTTCCATCAGCGAATTCCCTGGCAGTCCTGTGGTTTTAGGACTCCATGCTTTCATTGGAGGACCCAGGTTCAATTCCTGGTCGGAGAGCTAAGATTCCTCAAGCCATGAAGTAGAGCAAAAAATAAATAAATAAAAATTTTCTTCCTTCAAAGTCATGTAAATCTCTTTAAATTAGAACATAGAGTGCTTTTACAGTAAATGTGGACAGAAAGAATACATACATTTGAAGGATTTTCCCATGAACCCTACCATACAAATTGGGAAAAAAATTAAAGAAAATGTAATTACTCAGATTCTTTATTTCAATCAATGATTTTGAGGAAAATTATGCAGGCTTTTGCAAGGTTAGTCCTTCCTTGATTCCATTCTTCTTGTGAAAGGAGGGTTTTTTAAAACTAATTTTTATTACAAAAGTCAGGGTTCAGAAACCAAACCAATAGGAGATAGATGGCGGAGGGGGAGAGAGGGAGAGAGATAGACCTCTCTTATGTGTACTTATATACCTGATATAGACAGAGACAGATTTTATGGGCTTCCCTGGTGGCTCAGATGGTAAAGAAACTGCCTGCAATGCAGGAGACATGAGTTTGATCCCTGGGTAGGGAAGATCCCCTGGAGAAGGGAATGATTACCCACCCCAATATTCTTGCCTGGAAGGCTCCATGGACAGAGGAGCCTGGCGGGCTGCAGTCCATGGGGTTATAAAGAGTCCAACATGACTGAGCAACTGACACACACATATGTGCGTGTGCGTGCTAAGTCGTTTTAGTTGTATCCAACTCTTTGCAATCCGTTGGACTATAGCCCTTGGGGCTCCTCTGTCCATGAGAGTCTCCAGGCAGGAATAATGGAGTGAGTGGCCGTGCCTTCCTCCAGAGCATCTTCCTAACCCAGGGATTGAACCCTTATCTCTTAGGTTTTCTGCATTGGCAGGTGGGTTCTCTACCAGTATCCCCACCTGGGAAACCCAACACACACATATAGATTTTACATATTCTACTAAAAAATTTTTTTAATGCACACACATATATTTCATATATTTTCTAAAAATATATATTTATACATATTATAAAAACCTAAATCTGTATCTATATCATCTATATCTATTTCTATATCTGTGTCTCTATGTATATGGATGTCTATATCTAAAACAAGATTTTTGATAAGGATTTAGTTCATGCAGTTCTAGAGGCTAAGAATTCCCACGCTCTGTCATCTGCAAGCTGGAGACCCAGGAAAGCCAGTGGTTTTGTTCAGAGGCCTGAAAGCTGAAAAGTCAGGGGTGCAGAATCAGTTTCAAGTCTGAAGGCCCGAGAACCAGGAATTCTGAGGGCAGGAGTGGATGGATGTCCCAGCTCAGATAGAGAATCCCTTCTTCGCCTGCCTTTTAGCTCTGTGAGACTTTCAACAGATTGACTGATGCCCACCCACAGCCATTTTACTTGGGCTCCCAGGTGAAATGTTAACCTCCTCAGCAAACATCTCACAGACACACCTGGAAATGATGTTGAACCATATATCTGGATACCCCATATCCCAGTCAAGTTGACACATAAAATTAACCATCACATAAAGTAACAAAAAAAATATTGGAGTGGATAAGAATCTATCTGCCAATGCAGGGGATGTGGGTTTGATCCCTGGTCTGGGAAGATCCCACATGCCACAGGCAACTAAGCCAGTGTGCCACAACTTCTGAGCCTGCAAATCACAACTTCTTGGCCCGTGTGCTGAAACTCCTGAAGCCTGCATGTCTAGAACCTGTGCTCTGCACCAAGAGAAACCACCACAGTGAGAGGCCTGAGCACCGCAAGAAAGAGTAGCCTCTGCTCACTGCAACTAGAGAGAGCCCTCACTCAGCAGCAAAGATCCGGAGCAACCAAAAACAGATAAAAAACAAATTTGAAAAAAAAAGTGGAGTAGAGAAATGTTTAAAATGTTGAAGTCCATCATTGTCTTCATCCTTTAGCTTCATTTTCCAACAGTAGTTGTGGTTTATAGTGGGAACTTTTTACTTCCTGACATTTCTTTTTACTATACATATTCAAATATATAAATACAGCGTAATACCAAATGTACTATTCTGCGACTTACTTTTTTCCCCCTCAATGATAGATCTTGAACACTGAGTCACATCTGCGTATAAAAGCCACCCTCATTCTTTTTAACTGCCACATACCACTCCATTTTATGGATTTCCCTTAAATTCCTTAAGTTGTGCCTGAATGCGGATGCTTTCCACATGAGGATGTCCACTTTACCTGTAGGACAATGTTTCCAGGAATATCTTCCTATAATATTTTTACTTGCATCTATGGCTAAAATCCCTAGAAATGAGATCGCTTGCCTCAGATTGTGTTCATTTGGCAGTGAAACATAGGATGACAAAATGCCAGGAGAAGAAATGTAGACATCTTTTGTTTGGCATCACTTGATTGGCATCTGGACTGAAAAAGAAATTTCCCACTGGGCAGAAATATAGAGTCCTTTGTGTTTCTAATGCCCACATCTCCTTGCCTCCTCTCTCCCCCGGCAGCCCAGTGGGTTAACCTCTTACTGGCCACTGTTATGTCAGCAAGAAAAAAACAAGTCTGTTTCTTGTGTCCCTAAATACTATAGCATTTCTTTTGGTATAATTCAAAAAGATATATGCATCCCAGTGTTCGCTGACAGCACTGTCTACAGTGGCCAAGACGTGGGAAGCAACCTAAATGTCCATTGACAGAGGAGTGGATAAAGAAGATGTGGTCCATGGACACAGTGAAATATTACTCAGGCATAAGAAAAGAAAGAAAGAACGCCATTTGCAGCAAGCTGGATGGACCCAGAGATGATCATGCTAAATAAGTCAGAAAGAGAAAGACAAATGTCATATGATACCTCTTAAATGTGGAACCTAAAAGAAAATAACACAAGCGAAACTCACAAATCAGAAACAGACTCACAGACAGAGAAAACAAACCTATGGTTACTAAAAGGGAAATGGGGAGGGAGAAAATAGGAGTTTGGGATTAGCAGATATATACTAGTATATATAAAACAAATAACAGGACCTACTTATAGCACTGGGAATTATATTCAAGATCTTGTAATAATCTGTAAGGGAAAAGAATCTGAGAAAGAATAGACATATAAATGTATAACTTAATCACTTTGATATACCCTTGAAACTAACGCAATATTTTAAACCAGTTATACATCAATTAGAAAAAAAAAAAAAAAACAACTCACAGCATTTCTGAAAGCAGAGATGATGTTTCAAATAAGCTGTTTTCTTTAGGACAGGGGTCAGCAAACTACAACCTGTGAGTCACATCCAGCTACCATTTCTATTTATACAGTCTATGAGTTAAAAATGGATTTTATACTTTTAAGTAGTTGGAAGAAATTACAAGATAATATTGGTGATGGGTAAAAATTACATGAATTTCCAATTCCATGTCTCCCTGTAAAGTTTGTTGGAACACAGTCATAGGGACCCTTTTTTTTTTTAAGATTTATTTTTGGCTGTGTTGGGTCTTTGTGGCTGCATGCAGGTTTTTCTCTGGTTACGGTGAGCAGGGGCTACTCTGTAGTTGGGGTGGGCGTGCTTCTGATCGAGGTGGCTTCTCTTGCTGTGGAGCACCAGCTCTAAGTTAGCATGAGGGCTTCAGTAGCTGTGGCTCAGAGGTTTAGTTGCTCTGTAACATGCGGGATCTTCCTGGATCAGGGATCAAACCTTGCATTGGACCTCTCGTCTCCTGCATTGGCAGGCGGATTCTTCACCACGGAGCCGCCAGGGCAGCCCCCCATATGTACTCTTTCACAAACTGTGCCTGCTTTCACAGAACAAGGATAGAGTTCAGGGGTTGCAACCAGAACCTCTATGGCTCCCAAAGCTGAAAGTATGTACTATCTGGCTTTTTACAGAAAATAGTTTCCAACTGTTCCTTTAGGTCTGCAGCATTATTTTTTCTTGCATATGTGTCTCATTTTTTCCCCCTCCAAATGTTTCTCTATAATTCTCTGTTACTTTCTTTCTTCAACACTTCTCCAGAGATTACACGGCAAATTAGCAAAGCCCACTTCAATACTGAATTGTACTTTCCTACTTGCCAAGTTTCTGAAGGTAAAATGTATTTTAGGGAAAATAAAGAATAATAATTTTTACTTCAGTCTAAAATTAATTTTGGTCACAATATTAACACAAGGCTAATGAATTTCAGAAGGAAGGGAATTTTTTTTTTTAATGAGTGAAACAATATAGCTCTGAATACTTCTAGTTTTATCTTTTTCTAGAGAAATAGATTTAATTTTATGGTAGGAACCAAAGGAATCCCTTCACATTTGGGGTCCATTGAAACAAACAAACAAAAAAATCAACTCTTTCTGGGCCAGAATTGGTCAGAGGCTAAACAGCTGCTAAAGCATCCCTGAAAAATTCTATTTCTCAGCTCAGGGATGCAGGGAAGGGCTTAGTGCTTTTAGGTGATTTTCCTGACTATCTGGTGATTGCTTGTAAGGTGACAGGGTCCCCTTTAGCATCAAAAGAGGGGATGTGAGCAGGAATTCTGGTGGCCTCTTTCCAAAGTGGACTGCTGTGTTGAGAGAGCTGTTTGGGGCAGTGGGATGGGACCATGTTGATGGTTGGCTTATGGAGCCAGAGCTTGGAAGTGAGGTGATTGCCTGAGAGATAGACAGTTAAATAGATGGCTCTAAGTGTGTTCCCAGGAACTTCCCTGGTGGTCCAGTGGTTAAGACTCTATGCTTCCACTGCAGGGGACATGAGTTTGATCCCTATTCAGGGAACTAAGATTCCATAAGCTGCACAGTGGGGTTAAAAAAAAAAAGTTGTGTTCCCAAACCTGCAACACCAGTTTCTCCTGGGACTCAATACAAATGCAAGTTATCAGGCCCCTGCCCCTGAGGGTGAGGCCCCGCTCTCTGAGTTTTAGCAAGCCTCCAGGTGATAGTGATGCGTGTTTAAACTAAGAACAGCTGCATCCAATCCATGCCTCATGGTTCAGAGTGGAGGCAGCTCTAAAGAGACCACATCTGCTCTGTTGGTGGGAATGTAGATTGGTGCAGTCACTATGGAAAAGAGAAATAGAATTCCCATATGGTCCAGAAATCTCACTCTTAGGTATATATCCAGAGAAAACTCTAATTCAAAAAGATACATGAACTCCATGGTTCATTGAGGCATTATTTACAATACCAAGGCATGTGGTGGTGGTGGTTTAGTTGCTAGGTTGTGTCCAACTCTTGTGACCCCATGTAGCCTGCCAGACTCCTCTGTTTATGGGATTCTCCAGGCAAGAATACTGGAGTGGGCTGTCATTTCCTTCTCCAGGGGATGGCAACCTAAATGTTCATTGACAGATGAATGCATAAAGATGACGAGGTGTGTATATATATATATACATATATATACACACAATATATATGTACCCAATGATGAGGTATATATATATATATACACACACGCAATGATGAGGTATATATTATATATATACACACACACACACACACACACGCACTCAGTTATAAAGAAGAATGAAATAATGTCATTTGCAACAACATAAATAGACCTAGAGATCATACTGAGTGAAGTAAGCTAGACAAAGACAAATATCATGATATCGCTTACATCTGGAATCTTAAGAAAGGATATAAACAAAGTTTTTTTTTACAAAACAGAAATAGATCTACAGACATAGAAAACAAACTTACGGCTATTGGAGAGGGAGAGATAAATTAGGAGTTTGGGGTTACCATAAAAACACTACCAAATATAAGATAAACAACGGGGAGCCCCTGTATTTTGTAACAACCTGTAAGGAAAAAGAGTCTGGAAAAGAATAGACATAAAGGTGTATAACTGAATCGCTCTGCTCTACACCTGAAACTAACACTGCTCCTGCTGCTGCTGAGCCGCTTCAGGCGTGTCCGACTGTGCGACCCTGTAGACGGCAGCCCACCAGGCTCCACCGTCCACAGGATTCTCCAGGCAAGAACGCTGGACTGGGTTGCCATTTCCCTCTCTGGAAACTAACACACAACATTGCATATCAACTATACTTCAACTAAAAAAAAGAGAGAGAGAGACCACATGCTTCCCAGGGCTGTTAAGTCTGAAGTTTCCTGTTGGTTGATCGTTTTTTTCTACCAATGATAATGGCAACAATCTAGCTAGAGCTTAGTAAGTCTCAGGGACTCTAGTACATTAAAATGATAGTGCCCTGTGCTTAGTTGCTCAGTCGTGTCTGACTGTTTATGACCCCACGGACTGTAGCGCATCAGGCACTTCTGTCCATGGGGATTCTCCAGGCAAGAATACTGGAGTGGGTTGCCATGCCCTCCTCCAGGGGATCTTCCCAATGCAGGGACTGAACCCAGGTCTCCCGCATTGCAAGTATTTACCATCTGCGCCGCCAGGGAAGCCCAGATGATAATAGCTACCACAGGTTGAGCGCTAAATGTGTTCCAAACGACTTTCTAAGCGTTTTATTCTAACATCTCACTTGATTCTGAGAACAAGCTAAAGAGGTAGGTGTTGCCATTACCTCCATAACACAGATGAGAAAAAAAGAGTACAGAGAAGTTATTGCCCTTTGGTGGAAGGTCATGAAGGCTGTGACCCATGTGTGAGCCAGGTGGTCAGGCTCCAGAGCTCTCACCTGGACCACTATGCATTGTCATAGGTGTTCTGAGAGGCATTAATGAACTGATCCAATACTCTCCAGATTACTTGGAATGTGAAATTTATTATACAAATTTTATTTGATTTAAGTATAGTTCATTCTATTGAAGTATAAAGTATAGTTGATTTATAGTGTTTCGGGCAGACAGCAGAGCGATTCAGTCATACACACGTGAGTTCTTGGTTGCTCAGTCGTGTCCAACTCTTTGTGGCTCTATGGACTGTAGCCCACCAGGTTGCTCTGTCCACGGGATTTCCCAGGCAAGAATCCTAGAATGGATTGCCATTTCCTCCTCCAGGAGATCTTTCCAACCCAGGGATCGAACCTGCATATCCTGTATTGCAGGTGGTTTCTTTACTGCTAAGTCATCCAGGAAGCCCTGTGCAAACATACACACACGTGTGTTTTTCAGATTCTTTTCCATTGTAGGTCATTATGATATTCTGAATATAGTTCCCTGTCCTAGTCGTCATTAAATAAGTTTTGCAGTGGAGGAGCCAGAGGCTCTGAGAGGTCAACTAACTTTCCTCGAATCACACAGTGCATTAAGGGCTTGCCCGGGTAGAGAAGCTGGCCATTCTTTTGTGCTGGGCTGCCTGGGCGGCCTGTGGTCTCTCTCCCGTCTATGTGTTGACACATAGGTCATCATCACCGAGTGCTGCCAGTTGCTAATCCAGAGACCATGTCCCAACCCTGTTTGGGGTCAGCCTGACCCATTCGTTATGTCGTACAAAGAACAGGCCCTATGTTTATCCCCAAACTGAGCACCACCCCAAAGAAGATTTTCCAGGAGCTTCCTTGAAGCTTGCTGTAAACCAGCAAAGGCGAGTCCTGATTCAAGCATGACTCATTTGAACAGTTTTCATTAGTAAATAAATTGGGTGGTGGGGGAGGGGGGTGTTGAGGGGGAAAGACACCAATTAGAATACGTGGTTAAATAATCAGAAAGATGCAGAAAGTCCTTGTGCCTGGAGGAAATCATCGAGTTCCATTAGCACTAATTAAGAAACACAGAATAGCCTTCCAGGCAGCATGAGGCTCCGGATTCAGGAACAGTGCGGTGGTGGAGAAAGTATGCTGCTTTCAAGTTTGAGAAATCTGGTCGCTTCAGGGTATCAGGCTCAAATCCTGACCACTTCTGTGAGCCTGGGGTTGGGGCGGGGTGGGGGGGTGGACTGTGCCATGGTGGGAGGTGAGGGAAGTGGAGTGGGAGGACGTGAATCAATCTTCAAAGTTCACTGGGGAATATCTTGGAGGCTATCTACTGAAACTGAGTAGGATTCTGTGGGCTTCTGGGCAAAAAGGCTTTTCATGTCCTGAGTTTCTTGTTTGCAGGAAATAAGCTTCATCCAGCCTCCGAGATCTTCCCTGAGTTCCAAATGGCAGATTCAAACAGTCGCTAATCAGGGAAGGGAGGGGATGCAGAAATAAGGAAAGAGACTCTTGAGAGGCCCTTGGACCTGCAAGGAGATCAAGACAGTCAGTCCTAAAGGAAATCAACCCTGAATATTCATTGAAAGGACTGATGCTGAAGCTGAAGCTCCAATACTTTGGCCACCTGATGTGAAGAGCTGACTCATTGGAAAATACCCTTACTCTGGGAAAGATTGAGGGCAGGAGGAGAAGAGGGTGACAGAGGATGAGATGGTTGGATGGCATCATCAACTCAATGGACGTTTGAGTAAACTTCAGGAGATAGTGAAGGACAGGGAAGCTTGGCATGCTGCAGTCCATGGGGCTACAAATAGTTAGACATGACTTAGCTAGTGAGTGAACAACAACAATGACAATCAAGAAACAGGCTTCCCCCATGGCGCTAGTGGTAAAGAATCTACCTGCCAATGCAGGAGATGCAAGAGAAATGGGTTCGATCCCTGGTTGGGGAGATTCTCTGAAGTAGGAAATGGCAACCCAATCCAAAATTCTTGCCTGGAAAATGACAAAGACAGAGGAGCCTGTCGGGCGGCAGTCCAGGAGAATCACAAAGATTTGGACACGACTGAGCATACACGTACACACACAGTCAAGAAACAATAGAGCAGGCTTGGGGCAGAGTCCTGGTTTCTCCTCAAGAAATACACAGGGAATTCCCTGGTGGTCCAGTGGTTAGAAGTCTGCACTTCCACTGCCGAGGGTAGCGGTTCAATCCCTGGTCAGGGAACTAAGAGCCCACAAGCCATGCAGCATGGCCAAAACAGAAAAATAATAAAAATAACAGTATCTTTGAGTTCGTCTGCTGAACTTAGGCCCCACCCAGGCTGAGCACAAGATTCCTGTAGCACCACCCTGTTACCTCACCACCAACCAATGAGTAGAAAGTCACACACCCTGTAGCCCTATAAACCAGAGATCCCCGAACTTTTTGGCATAAGGGACCGATTTCATGGAAGACAACTTTTCCAAGGACCAGGGGGATGTGAGTGATGGGGGCGGGATGTGAGTGATGGGGAGTGGCTGTAAATACAGATGAAGCTTTGCTCACTTGCCCACCGCTCACCTTTTGCTGTGCAGCTCACCATAGACTACTACCAGTCCACGGCCCAGGGGCTTGGGACCCCTGCTATAAACCATTGGAGAGTTCAGGGGTTTTGAGCATGAGCCACCTGTTGTCCCCACTTGGCTCTGCAATGAACCTTATTCTGCTCCCGACTCCCAACATTTTGGTTTGTTGGGCCTGCCTGTGCATCTGGCTTATGAACTTGAGTTCAGTCACGTTACCGCAACGAGCAACTTGTCTGATTCTAACTCCCATGAACTCACTCTGCTCTCGTTACTCTTTCTGTTTTCCTGCAATGCTGGTTCCAGACCCAGGGGCTCTGCTAGTTCTTCCTTCCACCTGGATAACCTTTCCTCTGATTCTTTGCTTCCTCATAACAGTCAGGTTTTGGCTCGAGACTTATCTCTAGAGAAGTATTTCTTTTATATATCTAATTTTATTTCTTTATGTTTGGCTGTGCTGGGTCTTCACTGCTGTGCTCAGGCTTTCCCTAGTTGCAGCGAGCAGGGGGCTACTCTTGATGCGGTGCCCAGGCTTCTCACGTGGTGGCGTCTCCTGTTGCAGAGCAAGGGCTCTAGAGCACAGGCTCAGTAATTGTGACACACGGGCTTAGCTGCCCTGGGGCATGTGGAACCTTCCCGGACCAGGGATCAAACCCCTGTCGCCTGCATTGGCAGGCAGATTCTTAACCACTGAACTACTAGAGAAGTCCAAGAAGCATTTCTTAATAATCACTCTTTAATATTGCTCTTCCTCACGGCCTCCACTCCAGGCCAATCCACATCCACTGATACATTCTCTTCACTCTCTGAAATCACCTCAGTTACTCACTGGTTCACTTAGCCTCTGTCTCCCTGCTCCAGACATCAGCATCCTGAGAGCAGAGCTCCACCATGATGCTCATTCACCTGCAAAGCACCTGGTACCCAGTAAGGGAACCACAAGTCTTAACCTGGAGCCTCCCTGGGGGGAAATCTCCAGATTCTTCACTTTTCCTCACTCCCGCCTGCTATCAGGGGCCTGTTCTGAAATCTGATCCTGGGTTGGTACTAAGCATTGTGCATTGTCCCCGGGGAGGAAGGGAGGTAAGAAGAGCCTGGGTTACTGGCTGAGCAGCTGCCTTGCTCCAGGCTTGCCTGAAACTGACAGTCTGAGCTCACCTTCTCAGCCCACAGGGCATTTTTTTGTTTGTTTGTTTCTGATGGTGATTATTTGAATGAGGCACTTTTAACTGCACAGCCCCGACATCGGCTTATCGACAGGGGGCCCATTAAGGCTGGCCTAAATGGGAGTCACCTGGAGGAAGTGAAGCCCCAGGGACCACTCAGAACGCTTTAGCAGAGCTGCGGCCTCCTCCTCCACCAAGGTTTCCCCAGGCAATTAGACGGGCTGCGACAAGATTGCTCCCTTAGCATCTCCAGCCTCTGGGGCTCAGAGCTGTCTGCAAATCAGCCATCTGCCTAGCAGGATCCCTTCTGCCCTCTCTTCATTCTTCCCTATCCTTGTCCTCCTCTTCCCCTTCCTCCCCTCCTCCCCTTCCTCCCCTCCTCCCCTTCCTCGCCTCCTCCCCTTCCTCCCCTCCTCCCCTTCCTCTCCTCCTTCCCTTCTTTCCTTTTAAGTCTAAGAAAGTTACAAAAGGTCTATGAATTCCCCAGCTCTCCACTGCTTATTCCTGGCTATTGGCTCTACTCCATCCCTTTCTCCTGTATCTCTCCTGCCTCTAAAATCTGAAATATTGAAGTGACCTACTTTCGTTTTGCAAGTGGAGACCATGGAGCTGTGGGCCAGATGAATGGGAGAACTGGGCAGAGGCTTGCAGCTGGCGAGAGCCGTGAGGTCCCACAGGTTATCTGACCAGGCTGCTGGCAGCTGTCAGATTTTCAAAGCTGGGCACCTTGGGCAGGGTTCATGCACCTGTAGTTCTTTATGTGCAGCATTTGAGGGGCAGCTCTTTTGAACAGAAGCAGGGATTTCTATAGCCAGAGTGCTATATTGGACCAAACGTTTACTGAGCGTTGCCATCACAGTGCTAAGTAAGGTGATCCAGTTACGAGTAATTGTGAGCACTTTACAAGGCAAGCACTTTGCACATACCATCCGGTTTGGATCCTCCCCAAAGCTCTGTGGGATGGGAATGATTTGCACCCATTTTTCATAAGAGGAAACTGAGACGTAGAGAGGTTAAGTTGTACTGTTTCTCAAGCTACCAGAACTCTGTGAGATGAGAATTAGAATATTCATTTTATGCATGAAAATCCTGACTCTTGAGGGTAAAGGTCACAGGGCCAGTAAGCCAGAAATCAAGCACTCCTCAGCGGTCCCCTAGGCATGCTCTGCTGAAATGCAGTGCTCAGATAAATTGTTATCATTTGCCAAATGCTAAGGCTCAGTTGTTAAGAGAATTATTTACTCATTTTATGAGTACTTCCTGCACACCAGTTAGGTATTAGACTCAGTGGTGGTGAGGTAGATTGCAAACCTCGTCTCTCATGCCTCCTTTCTCTTTATTTTTCACTTTTTGCTTTCTTTTTAAAATTTATTTTAATTGGAGGATAATTGCTTTACAATACTGTGTTGGTTTCTGTCATACATCAACATGAATTAGTCAGAGGTATACGTATGTTCCCTCCCTCTTGAACCTCCCTCCCACCTCCCACCCCATCCTACCCCTCAAGGTTGTGGCAGAGCACCATGGTGTGAGCTCCCTGTGTCGTACAGCAGATTCCCACTGGATATCTAATTTACCTATGGTAATATATACGTTTCAATGCAGCTGTCTCAGTTTGCCCCTCCCTCTCCTTCCCCTAATGGGTCCATAAGTCTGTTCTCTATGTCTATGCCTCCACTGAAGCCCTGAAAATAGGTTTATCAGTACCATCTTTCTAGATTCCATATATATATGTGTTAATACATGATGTTTGTTTTTCTCTTTCTGACTTACTTCACTCTGTATCAGTTCAGTTCAGTCGCTCAGTCGTGTCCGACTCTTTGCGACCTCATGAACCGCTGCACGCCAGGCCTTCCTGTCCATCACCAATTTCCGGAGTTCACTCAAACTCATGTCCATCAAGTCGGTGATGCCATCCAGCCATCTCACCCTCTGTCGTCCCCTTCTTTTCCTGCCCCCAATCCCTTCCAGTACCAGTCTTTTCCAATGAGTCAGCTCTTTGCATCAGGTGGCCAAAGTATTGGAGTTTCAGCTTCAACATCAGTCTTTCCAGTGAACACCCAGGACTGATTTCCTTTAGGATGGACTGGTTGGATCTCCTTGCTGTCCAAGGGACTCTCAAGAGTCTTCTCCAACACCACAGTTCAAAAGCATCAATTCTTCGCACTCAGCTTTCTTCACAGTCCAACTCTCACATCCATACATGACCACTGGAAAAACCATAGCCTTGACTGGATGGACCTTTGTTGGCAAAGTAATGTCTCTGCTTTTTAATATGCTGTTTAGGTTGGTCATAACTTTGCTTCCAAGGAGTAAGTGTCTTTTAATTTCATGGCTGCAATCACCATCTGCAGTGATTTTGGAGCCCAGAAAAACAAAGTCAGCCACTGTTTCCACTGTTTCCCTATCTATCTGCCATGAAGTGATGGGACCGGATGCCATGATCTTAGTTTTCTGAATATTGAGCTTTAAGCCAACTTTTTCACTCTCCTCTTTCACTTTCATCAAGAGGCTCTTTTGTTCTTCTTCACTTTCTGCCATAATAGGCCCTAGGTTCATCCACCTCATTAGAATGGACTCAAATGCATTCCTTTTTGGGCTGAGTAATATTCTACTGTATATATGAACCACAAATTCTTTATCCATCCATGTTTCCATGGACACCTAGGTTACCTCCTTTCTCTTTAGCCACACCCCTTTGCAACATGACAAAGTGCCAGTTTAGACCTCAAGAGGCCTTGCAGTTTCTGCTCTCTTTTATTTATTTTTGGCTGTGCTGGATCTTCACTGCTGCGTGGGCTACTCTCTAGACGTGGTGTACAGAAGCTCACTACAGTGGCCTCTCTCATTGCAGAGCATGGCTCTAGGGTGCACGAGCTTCAGCAGTTTGGGCCTGACGGCTCAGCAGTTGAGACTCCAGGGCGCTAGAGCACAGGCTCAGTAGTTGTGGCGCATGAGTTTAGTTGCTCCGTGGCAAGTGGGATCTTCCCAAATCAGGGATCTGATCCCATGTGTCCAGCATTTGCAGGCAAATTCTTCACCACTGAGCCACCAGGGAAGCCCTTCTGCCCTCTCTTGGAATGAGCTCGATGGGAACAGCTCTGGACTCAGCAGCCGAGGTGTGAGAGACACACGGCCTAGTCACACATGTCACCTTAGCTGGCAGCCAGCTGCCCCCTAGACACAGAGCTGTGTGGCTGACCAGCAGCTGACCATAGATGCATAAGCGAGCACAGCCCAGACCAGAAGGAGCGCCCCACAGAGGAGCCTGGCAGGCTACGGTCCAAAGGGTCAGAAAGAGTCAGATACGACTGAAGAGACTTAGCATGCACACAGAGGCTAACTAATACAGCCCAAATTGCCAACCCACACAATTGTGAGCTAACTCAGTGATTCTCAAAGTGTATCCTGAAGCCCAGCATTATTAGCATCACCTGGGACACCTGTTAGAAATGCAGAATTTAAGGCTCACCTTAGGAACTACTGAATCACAAGCCCTAGGAGTGGGCCCAAGTGACATTTTTAAACAAGCTGTGTGGGTGACTGTGATGCATGCTAATGTTTAAGAACCACTAAGTACATGGTGTTATATTAAGCCACTAAGTCTTGGAGTAGTTTGTTACCCAGCAGAGGCTAACTAGGGCTTCCACGTGGCTCAGTGGTAAAGAACCCACCTGCCAATGTTGGAGACATCAGAGATGCAGGTTCAACCCTTGGGTCAGGAAGATTCCCTGGAGGAGGGCATGGCAACCCACTGCATGTATTCTTGCCTGGAGAATTCTCTGGACAGAGGAACCTGGCAGGCTACAGTCCATAGGGTCGGAAAGAGACATGATTGAAGAGACTTAGCATGCATACAGAGGCTATCTAACACAGCTGGGGAAGAGAAATTCACCAGTGCCCCTGAGATGCTTAAAGTTCATTAAGAGAGACAACATATTCTCAAACACAGTCTATAATGTATGAGGCCAAATATTAAAATTATAAACCATTATCAGATTGCATAATAATAATAATGATAGGTAATATCTAAATAAGTGGTTACAGTATGTCAGCATTCATTATTTCACTTAGTCCTCATAGGAACTTCTTTGAGGTGGGTGCTCTTTTTATGTCCATTTCATAGATGAAGAAACTGAGGTCTAAAGAAGATAAGAGCTTTACCTGAGGTCACTTAACCAGTCAGAGGCAAAGCCAGGATTCTGCCCCAGGGGTCTCCCAGACTCTGAAGCACACACTCTAGTGTGATCTAAACCCTAAGTATGGTACACAGAGTGTGCTGTGGAGGACTTCCCTGGTGGTACAGTGGATGGGAATCCACCTGCCAATGCAGGGGACACAGATTCAATCCCTGGTCTGGAAAGATTACACATGCCACTGAGCAGCTAAGCCGGTGCATTACAACTACTAAGCCCATGTTCCAGAGCCCACGGGCCATAACTACTGAGCCCACATGCTGCCACTACTGAAGTCTATGTGCCTGAAGCCTGTATTCTGCAACATGAAAAGCCTGTGCACCGCAACCAAGAGTGGCCCCTGCTTGCCACAACTAAACAGGGCCCACACCCAGCAGCAAGGATCCAGAGCAACCAAGAGTAAATACATAAATCATTTTTTTTTAAAATGTTGCCGTGGACATCCAGAGGGAGAGACTTGCCATTCCACCAGGGAGTCAGGAGATGCTTTCAAGGCAGAGGGAGTCCCTGGCTTGACACAGGACTGGGACACATGGCAGCAGAAGGGAAAAAGAATCTCAGATGGAAGAGACAACTTGAGCAAATACGAGGGAACCAGTGACCCTCAGGAAGATCGAGTAGTTTCACTGACAAAAGAGAGAGTTTCAGGGAAGGACTGCAGTGCAATTTTAAATTCAGAGCCTTACAAAGACTCAGCATTAATAATCTTGTTGGACACGAGGTGTGGAAAGGTTATTTGAAATATTAAATTATTCAACCCGGCATTAACAGACTGTCTCCTGAATTTTGGGTAGTGTGGTCTCTGAATTTATTTCCCTCCACCATTTTGACTAGAAGTAGTTTGAAGATGTCAGACTTGAAAGGGTAGGGGAAATATTTAGTTGTTGTTTTAGTTGAATCTCTGGCCTGAATTTTTTATTTAGATTTTTTTTTCTTGAAACATACGCAGCAGGTAAGACCGTCCTCTTTCTGCTTTCCTCTCTATATATCAGCAACCAAAAGGGCGAAGAGCACTGAAGAGTGGTGAATGTGAGCAGGATTCTGCCAGGTTTACCATAAGTTAAGATGCGGCCCCTGCTCCCAAGGAACTTTGCAATAGAATTGAACACTAAACTGTCTGGCACAAATTCTTTGTGTTTATTTATTTATTTGTGGCTGTGCTAGGTCTTGGTTGTGGCCCACGGGCTCTTTGTTGCTGCATGCAGGCTTCTTCTAGGTGCAGTGAGTGGGGGCTATTCTCCAGTTGTGGTGTGTGGGCTTTTCAGTGTGATGGCTTCCTCTTGTTTTGGAGCCTGGGCTCTTGGGCACAAGGGCTTCAGTAGTTTTGGCACATGGGTTTAGTTGCTCTTTGGTATGTGGGATCTTAATTCCAGGACCAGGGGTCAAACCCACTGGCAGCTAGATTCTTAACCACTGGATCACCAGGGAAGTCCCATAGCACGAATTCTAAGGACCACGAACAATGAGAGAAGAGAAAGGCCAGGATAGGCTGAAGAAACCAGGAAGACTTTCAAGGAGAAGTTAGTGCCAGTGGAGGAGAAAAACATTTCAGCTTCACACTGACATTCAATGTTAGCACCATTCTTAGTGTCAACTAGAATATACTATTATCCAAACAAGAGAAACAAACAGATGACCTTTCACCTAAAACATTCTTGGAATCTTTTCAGTCTGAAATAGCAAATTTATTTCACCCATTCGGTCAGTTCTGCTTGGAGCTTTATCTTGAAAAGGATTTTGAGTCTCTGATAATCTCAGAGGAGATGAGTGCTGGAATCAATTAGTGATGTCTGCCACAGGTATCGGAGAAGGCAATGGCACCCCACTCCAGTACTCTTGCCTGGAAAATCCCATGGACAGAGGAGCCTGGTGGGCTACAGTCCATATGGTTGCTAAGAGTCGGACATGACTGAGCAACTTCACTTTCACTTTTCCCTTTCATGCATTGGAGAAGGAAATGGCAACCCACTCCACTGTTCTTGCCTGGAGAATCCCAAGGACCGGGAGCCTGATGGGCTGCCGTCTATGGGGTCACACAGAGTCGGACACGACTGAAGCGACTTAGCAGCAGCAGCAGCAGCCACAGGTATGGGAAGAGCAAGGAAGAATACCATACATGTGTGATTTCTGTCTTTCGTACTTTTCTCTACAAATTGAAATGACATTTTTGTTTTTATATACTGGACTAGCTGAAATATTTAACTGGACTTTACATCTTGCATTGATTTTTAGGACAGAAACACATAAGAAAAATTAAACAAATATTTGAAAAAAGAGTCTTCTAAAACATTTTTACTCAAATAGTTAAAATTTAAACAGATATCCTATACTTTATTTACAGGATGACAAACTGATTCCTTTATATTCTGAAAGATGACTCTGAGGCACAAAAAAATTGCTAGATAATGTAATGATTACACTATACATCTGTGTGAACATCAAGCTGTGTTCTGTTGAAAATATATATTCTAGACTTCTCTGGTGGTATAGAAGTTAAGAATCCTCCTGCCAATGCAGGGGACATGGGTTCAATCCCTGGTCCGGGAAGATCCCATATGCCAAGGGGCAACTGAGCCCATGCACATCAATTACTGAAGCCTGGGTGCCCTAGAGACCATGCTCTGCAAAGAGAGAAGTCACTGCAATGAGAAGCCCACGCTTTGCAATGAAGAGTGGTCCCAACTCAGTGAAACTAGAGAAAGTCCGCTGGCAGCAACAAAAACCTAGGGTAGCCAAAAAATAAATTATAACTTTTTTTTAAGTTAACAAAATTTAAAAAAATATCAAGAAAAAGAAAATATATGCTCTTGGTTGAGAGTTACTTGTATTAAGAAGAGAAAGTGAAAGTATTAGTTGCCCAGTTGTGTCCAACTCTTTGCATCCCCATGGACTGTGGCCTGCCATGCTCTTCCGTCCATGGAATTCTCCAGGCAAGAATACTGGAGTGGGTAGCCATTCCTTTCTTCAGGGGATCTTCCCAACCCAGGAGTTGAACCCAGGTCTGCCCACACAGCAGGCAGATTCTTTACTGTCTGAGCCATAAGGGAGGGAACACTCATTTAAGGATACAGTTACTTACTGGAGTGGTATTAGATGATTCTAAAGTGACTGACTCTAATTTACTTAGGATAGCAGCTCTAGGTGCTGGAGGATAAAAATCAGGAAGAGAAGTGGGTCACATGGAGGAAACACTTTCTTGATTAGATAACAAGAGGAATGGGCTGGAGGGACAGATCATTTGTAGCAGAGTCATTTGCGACATAGTGAATGGGACTCCCCAGCACTGTGCTGTGCATGCTCTCTTTCATCTAAGCCAAGTTCATGTTCAAATGCCAATTTCAGTTCAGCTCAGCAAATATTTATTTAGCACTTACCAAGTGTATTAAAATTCTCCAGAGAAGCAGAAACCGACTTACTTGATTATGGAGGCTAAGAAGAGGAGACCCAAGAAAGCCAGTGGTGTAACTCCAGTCCAAGTCTGAAGACCAGAGAACCAGGAGCGCCTCGGGTATAAGTCCTGATCCAAGGACAGGAGGTCAATATCTTGGCTCAAGGATTCAGGTAGAGAGAGGGCAAATTCTCCCTTCCTTGACCTCTTTGATCTATTCACACTCTCGATGGGTTGAATGAGACTCGCCCACACTGGGGAGGGCAGCCCATTTGACTCCGTCTACAGACTCAAATGCTCATCTCATGCAGAAATGCTCTCCCAGACACGCTCAGAAATCATGTCTAGCCAAATATCTGGGCCCATGGCCCAGTCAAGTTGACACATAATATTAACCATTGCAACAAGCATCTGGCATCATGTTTAATGCTGAAAATACAGAGATAAATAAGAAAAGGTTCCTCATCCCAGAAATCTTTCAGCTCTAACAAGAGATTCAGAAGAGTTGCTTTTATTCAGTCTCAAATATAGATGCATAATTAGATTCTCCAGAGGTTTTAAAATTAAAATTTGGTGAGGACATACCCTAGAGAAAGCTGTACACATGAGCTCAACATTCCTGTTCTGGAATGTTCACAGGAGCATGGTTCAAGAAAGACCCAAAGTGGAAACAGCCTAAATGTGCCTCATCAGTAGACTGGATACACACATCGTATACTCATGTAATACTGTATTATTATACGGATATAGTACATGAAGTTATTACATGAATACATATTGATGGGTTTCTCAGGTGGCGCTAGGGGTAAAAGACCCACTGCCAGTGCAGGAGACACAAGAGACTTGGGTTTGATCCCTGGGTTGGGAAGATCCTCTGGAGGAGGGCATGGCAACGCACTCCAGTATTCTTGCCTGCAAATCCCACAGACAGAGGAACCAGGCGGGTCACAGTCCATGGGGTTGCAAAGAATTGGACATGACCAAAGTGACTTAGCACATAGTATCTTCATAGAATGCCATACAGATGTGAAAATAAATAAAGTCTTTCTCATGCAACTATGAGGAAGAATCTAGAGAACATAAAACTGAGCAAAAGAAGCAAGATAAAAGAACTTCCCTGGTGACCCAGTGGCTAAGAATCTGCCTTATAATGCAGGGGACACAGGTTCGATCCATGGTCAGGAAACTAAGATCCCACGTGTTGAGGGAGCAACTAAGCCTTGCACCATGACTACTGAGCCCATGCGCCATAACTAGAGAATTCATGCCCCACAGCAAAGAGCCTGTGTGCTACAACTAAGACCTGACAAAACCAAATAAAGAAAGAAATATTTTTAAAAGAAGCAAGATATAAAAGAAAACATGCAGGATGGCTTCCGTAATGTAAAGCTCAAAAATAGGCAACATGGAACTTTACTGTTGAGGGATGTGTCTGTAGATGATAACGCTACAAAGGAAGGCAGGGGAAAACCTCAAAATCCTGGAAAGTGGGGACAGTTGGTTCCCAAACAGGCCTCATACATGGAGGGCAAGGAAAGACTGAAGATAGAGGCAGACCTTTCCAGATTGGCAGGTGGTAGGTTTAATGCGAAGGGAACTCACACACGAGGCTTATCTTGTGTGCCACAAGATGGGTAGCTCTCCCCACGTGCTCCCCAGGATCTTAATAGTTTTTATAGAGGCCATGGTGGTATTCAGTCACATTTCCCATCCAGATGGTCTCAAGGCTTACTCTCTCAATTGACCCCTTACTCTCTCAAGGCTATGTCCTTGGAACAGCTCCTAGTGTGGGAATGGGGGAGGGACATACATCACAAGACAGGGGACAGGATGGAGAGCCTCTGATTGCCCAGGTCCTGCTCAGGGGTCAACTGGTAGTCATATTCTCTGATGACCTCCTCCGACAGGGAGGTAGGGATCATGATGGGGAAATGAACTTGGGGATTCCTGGGGTGGTTGGAATCTCCTATTCTAGACCTTGTTGGTGGTGGCATGGATATTTGCTTACTATTTATGTTACACAATGTGTTCGTGGCTTTTGCTCTTTTAAGAATATATTCCATTAAAAAAAAGGTAAAAAAAAAATAAGAAAAGGAATTTTAGATAACCAACAAGGACCTAGCACGGGGAACTATACTATATATTTTGGGACAATCTATAAGGGAAATGAATCCGAACAACAAAAAATAGATATATATGTATGTATAAGCATATCACTCAGACAGTAAAGAATCCACCTGCAATACAGGAGACCTGGGTTTGATCCCCAGGAAGGGAAGATCCCTTGGAGGAGGGCATGGCTCCAGTATTCCAAAGTCTCCACTTCAGTGTTCTTGCCTGGGGAATCGCTATGGATAGAGGAGCTTGGCGGGCTACAGTCCATGGGGTCACAAAGAGATGGATAGGAGTGAGCGACTAAGCACAGCACAGCACAGCCTAAGTGAATCGCTTTGCTGTACACCCTGAACTAACACAGCACTGTGGATCAACAGTACGTCAATTAAAGAAAGATCACATGAAATGAAACAAAGTAGTAATAGGGGAAAGGTCGGGGAGGAAAGTGCGGCAATATGCCAAGACATCTCCCCCTGGTTTTACTAAGAGATAATTGACATACATCGCTGTATAAGTTTAAGGTATACAGTGTGCTGGTTTGATTTACATGCCAAAACATTGCTCAAAAATTTGTATCCTATTTGTTTATAATCAGTGATTTTGCTGTCACACTTTCTTCCTCAAGATTTAACACACAAACACGCACACACACACACACACACACCTCACATAGGAATATGGGCTCCATACTGTGTCTAGGTATGTAGTAATCTCAACTTGTTAAATTATGCACAGAAAACTAGACACCACCTGGGCTGTGGGGAACACAGCTCAATGAATTCCAAGGCATAGTGTCTAAAAACCTCTCAGAGATTGGTCCTGCAAGTTTAAACTCCCAAAGCGATGATAGATTCAGACCTATAAGAGGAAAACTTATTTATTTTGCCCTTGGGGGGCTTCCCTGGTTGTTCGGATGGTAAAGAATCTGCTTGCTATGTTGGAGAGCCGGGTTTGATTCCTGGCTTGGGAAGATCCCCTGGAGTAGGAAATGACAACCCACTCCAATATTACTGCCTAGAATATCTCTTGGACAGAGGAGACTGGTGGGCTGTAGTCCACGGGGTCGCAAGAGTCGAAAACATGACAAGAGTTAGACATGACCTAGCGGCTAAACCACTACTACTACTCTAGACCAATTCTGTTCAACATAAATATATACAATGAATACAACGTGAGCCACAAATGTGATTTTAAGCTTTCTGGTGCATGCGTGCTCAGTCGTTAAGTTGTGTCTTACTCTTTGCAACCCCGCAGACTGTACCCCGCCAAGCTCCTCTGTCCATAGGATTCTCCAGGCAAGAACACTGGAGTGGGTTGCCATGCCCTCCTCCAGGGGATCTTCCCAACCCAGGGATCAAACCCAAGTCTCCCGCCTCAGCAGGCACATTCTTTACCACTGAGCCACTCAACTGTACAGAAGCTTTCTAGTAGCCCCACTAAAAAAGTAAAAAGACAGGAGCAAGATTACTTTTAATAACATATTTTATCTGACCCAATATCTAAACTATTATCATTCTGACATGCAATCAATAGGAAAAATGGACATACCTTACACTTGAAAAAAAAAACAGTAAGTCTTGGTAAATCCTGTATTTTACACTCACAGCATATCTCAGTTTGTACTAGTGGCTTTTCAAGTTCTCAACAGCCCATGTGGCTTGTGGCTGCTGTACTGGACAGTGCATTTCCAGAACAAAAGATTATGAGGGTCTGTTTTTCACATGGCTGTATCTTTAGTGCCTAATGCCATGCACAGCACATGCTGCTGCTGCTGCTGCTGCTAGGTCGCTTCAGTCGTGTCCGACTCTGTGTGACCCCACAGATGGCAGCCCACCAGGCTCCCCCGTCCCTGGGATTCTCCAGGCAAGAACAGTGGAGTGGGTTGCCATTTCCTTCTCCAATGCATGAAAGTGAAAAGTGAAAGTGAAGTTGCTCAGTCGTATCTGACTCTTAGAGACCCCATGGACTGCAGCCTACCAGGCTCCTCCGTCCATGGGACTTCCCAGGCAAGAGTACTGGAGTAGGGTGCCATTGCCTTCTCCACATAGCACATAGTAGACCCTTAATAGATATTTTAAAATAAATGATGAAGTGCATATCCAATTCTATCCAGAAGGGAGAGGAAGGGCATTCTCATCTGGTGGAGGGTACTTTTTAAAAAATTTATTTCTCTGACTGCATCATTTGGCAGGCTCAGTAGTTGTGGCATGTAGGCTTGGTTGCTCTGCGGCCTGGAGAACTGCGGCAGATTTCTAACCAGGGATCCAACCCACATCCCTTGCATTGCAAGGTGGATTCTTTAACCACTGGACCACTAGGGAAGTCCTGAGGAGGGCACTTTAAAAGCGGCAGTGAGGGCAAGCCAAAGCAAGTCAGAGTCATAATTGCATCTGGGGAGGGTTTAAATTTTGCACAAGATGAAATTCATAAAACTGCCACAAAGGAGGCCACCTGGCTGTAAGGTGGATGAAATGTGTGGGTGGAGAGCACACACACATGCTCAACACACACACACACACACACACACACACACACACACTGATTTCCTGCTATCCCCCACACTTGCTAATAAGGTGCTGAGTTGTTTTCTTTTATGCATCCTCCCGTGTCGCAACCCACCCTGAAATGTGGTTTTATTATCCAAATCATTGCTATGTTTATTGCCACACTTTTTAATGCCTCCAATATTGTGTTAAGAACTACAGATCTCTTCCAGCTGTCTGGTATAAAAAATACTGGCTTGATCTACCTGCCTTAGAGATTAAATTTTTTTAATTGGCTAACACTATGATCTCCTGTGTATGTATAGGCAGTTAAGGGTGTTATTAAAATGAGATGGTGTTTTGCTCTTTACATATGACATGCTGATGCAAGCAAATTGACCCCCAAAAGACACAACCAGGACCTTCTCTCAGCAGCTTTTCCAGCATCTTCTCCCAATGTCTTGATGTACTTTTCAAATTAGGCTCCTAAGTCCTTTCTGGTCTTGCCTCATTTCTTTTCTTTTTTTTTTTTTCTCCAGGAATAGGAGCACCATGGGGCTTCCCTGGTGGCTCAACAGTAAAGAATCTGAGAATCCACCTGCCAATACAGGGTGCATGGGTTTGATCCCTGGATGGGGAAGATCTCCTGGAGAAATGGCAACACACTCCAGTGTTCTTGGCTGGGAAGTCCCATGGACAGAGGAGCCAGGTGGGCTCCAGCCCTTGGGGTCGCAAAGAGTCAGATACAACTTAGTGACTTAACAACAACAAGAAGCACCATAATTTTGGGCAAGCCAGTTGCAGAAAATGACACTGGATTTATTTCATGGACTTTTTTTTTCTGTCTTCCCTGGCATCAATATAAAAAAGCACATACACGTAGATTAGTTTTATTTTTTTCAGTTCAAGAAAAAGATTCTCCTCTGTTGACAAATAGCAAGGAAGAGACCTAAATGCATTAACTGAAATACAATACTTTTGCATCAGGGGACCATCTATATTACACTGGATTTTCCCTTTTCTGCAAATCTGCCATTTGGCCCCTATTCCTATGAGCACATCTGTTTGGTAGATGTTACACTAACCTGTTGTCTCCCTGGAGGCCAAGCAGACACATTTTGCTGAAGCTGCTTCTAATGCCAACCTTTTTGCTCTCTGTTAAGTGTGACAGTCCAGGCTTGCATTCTCTGGCTAACATGGTTTACAGAAAATTCACCCCCAGCTGAATCGCAGAACTCTCCAGTGAGGACAGATCAGTGGGTTTGAGATTTTCTGAGTCAATTGAAGGTAAATGCGTCCCTGAGGTTTAGCACAGCGCCTTTGTTCATTATGGTGGGGGGAGGCAGGATGGAGGCTACTACCTTAGCACCAAATACCCACACAGACACATGTCCACAAGTTTAGCTGTATTAGTACTGGGGCAAAAATAGTCAAGGACTTCCCTCATGGTTCAGTGACTAAGAATCCGCCTTGAAATGCAGGGGACACAGGTTCGACCCCTGGTTGGGGATTTTTGACCCCATGAGGTGTGGAACAACGAACCCTGCAAGCTGCAGCGACTGCCCCGCTCACTCCAGAGCCTGTGAGCCATGACTAGAGTCCATTCAGCACAATGAGAAATCCTGTGTGATGCAATGAAGATTGCAGGTGCTGCAGCTAAGATCCAATGCAGCCAAATACATATCTAAAAAAAAGAGACATACATGACATTCCCTCACTATCGGTAATAGGCACTTTCCAGCTGACCCATAAGAGCAGCCAAACTCTGGTCCCCAAATGTGGGTGATCAGCAGAACCGTTTGGGGGGGCTTTTAAAGAACACAGATTCTGGGGCTAGTGAACATAAGATCTAGTTGGGCAAAGAGCCTTCTCCCCTTCTTCTGGCAACAGGACACATTTCTTGGGTGAAACTCATTTACATGACTTTGTGCTAAGTCAATTCAGTCCACTCTTTGTGACCCTATGGACTGTAGCCCACCAGGTTCCTCTGTCCATGGGATTCTCCAGGCAAGAATACTGGAGTGGGTGCCATTTCCTCCTCCAGGGAATCTTCCTGACCCAGGGATCGAACTTGGGTCTCTTTTGTCTCCTGCATTGGCAGGCAGGTTCTTTACCACCAGTGCCACCTAGGTGGAGTCAACACTGACATCTCTGCCACAGGAATGGACACATGACTCATGCTTCACCTCTCAGAACGCTGTAACTTTCTAACTATTGATTGGTTAAAAGATGGGCATGTGACCCAAGCTAGACCAATCAGATAGTTCTCAGAGAGCTTTGCTGAAACCACCTGAAAAGAAATACACTCCTATCTTTATGGATCAATAGCATAAAGACAGGGCTGCTGGTGGCTATCATTTCATCACACGGGGAGCCCAGGAATGAAGCCAAATGACAAGATATGAGAGCCAAAAGACAGAGGAAAGAAAGAGCTTCTTAAAAAAAATTATTTATTTTTACTGGAATTTTGTTCCTACATGTGGACTTTCTCTGAGTTGTGGCTAGCAGGGGACCCTCACTGCTGTGGCTTCTCTTATTGTAGAGCACAGGCTCAGCAGCTGTGGCACATGGGCTTATTTGCTCAATGGCATGTGGGATTTTAGTTCCCAGATGGGAACCAAATGAGGAAACACCTGCATTGGCAGGTGGATTCCTATCCCCTGCAACACCAGGGAAGTCTCAGGAAAGACAGATTCCTGAAGGCAGCATTTGAGTCCTTGGATCTAGCCACACCTAAACCTAACCTTGGAGTTTTTAACTTTCAGAATAAATCTTCCCAATTCTTTTTTTTTTTTTTTTTAGCTTAAGTTAGTTTCATTTGAGTTTCTGTTATTTTCAAAGTCATACTGTTGAACACACGTGTATTCTCATGATCACTCTGTTTGAAAGCCACTGAATCAGTGATGATGATTTCTAAACTTTAGAATGAATATGATTCAGGCTCAGACAGAAGGCTTTACAAAATGCCGAGTTCTGGATATTTCCTAGAGATTCTGATTCAGAAGGATGGAGCCCAGAAATCTGCATTTGCTAAGCACTCTAGGTGATTCTCACATGCGACCATACTTTAGGAAATCACAGAACTAGAATATCTTTATAGGCTACAGCTTCAGAATGTAGGAAGGTGACTACTTGATTGGGCGCTTACTATGAGCCATATCTCTGGACCAGGTTCTGAACTTAACCTCATTTAACCCCCAGAACAATCTAGTGATGTCCCTTCAAATAGAAATCTCTCTCTCCCCCCTTAGGTGCATGAAATGATTTTGAAGTAGAACAGGTCTACTCTTTAAATAAAGACAGGTAGGTGCAAGAAATAAATGAACCCACTAAATTTTTATTGACTTTCCAGATGCAGACAATTCCAAGGATATGTGTAATTAGGAGAACTTAATTGATTTCTTCCATGGAACTACTGGTCTTATACACATGAGCAAGAAAAGATAATGAATCTTTTAATAGACAGAATCATTAGCAGGTTTAGAGTCTAAGTAGCAAATATGGGAGCTGAAGCCATGAGAAACTATCATCATATCAGCCATGTTTTGAATTATCCTGTTTTGTGAAAACTTGGAACTTAAGAAGCTGGTCCTAGATAATGGTTTTTGTGCTTTTGGCGTCTGGTTTTGACTTTAAACTTATAAGAATGATCGCCCGAGACTGTGTTCTACAGAAGACCCTGAGATGAGAATTCATAATGTAATTGATTTATGAAGGAAGCACTTCCCATAAAGGAAGGACTAGAAGCCAAGCAAAAGTGTGATTGTAGATGAAGTTCCAAGGAGGGTAACTCCAGCCTGATTCCGCAGGGGACACTGGAATGTAAGCTGTCCCTCAGAGTTTATTCTGACCCAAGTCAAGAGAGCTGGAATTTCATACTCTTGTATTCATAAGTGGGCTTCCCTGATAGCTCAGTTGGTGAAGAATCTGCCTGCAATGCAGAAGACCCTGGTTCGATTCCTGGGTTGGGAAGATCTGCCAGAGAATGGATATTCATATTTCCCTGACCAAAGGGAGGTACCCTCTGAGTACTTCTGGTTTAGAACATCCAATCAAATCTGCTCCAGTAGGCTTTTTTTTCTTCTCTGATGACTTCCTTGTGCACGGCAACAGAAGCAAAAGCACGCCAATGCAGGCAAGGGTCACAAGACATGGTCAAAGGAAACCAAGGGAATACAGGTGGACACCAGCAGCACTTGGCCCAATAACACTGGTTCTGTCGCTGACTTGATACATCTAGTCATTTGTATCCATTTTATGAATTCACCAAGGGACAACTAGTGGATGACAGACACTGGGTTTTTTAACACGGCCCTGATTTAATTTAAGAATGGTGGCTGAATGGTAAAGAATCTGCCTATAATGCAGGAGACCCAGACTCGATCCCTGCATCAGGAAGATCCCCTGGAGGAGGAAATGGCAACCCACTCCAGTGTTCTTGCCTGGAGAATCCCATGGACAGAGGAGCCTGGTGGGCCACAGTCTATGGGGTCACAAAGACTGTGGACACGCCACCTCCAGCACCACCACCACCATGATCTAACTTAAGAATTCAAGATTAGGAAGTATCCTTCAGGTGGCTATCTTTAAAACATGCCCACCTTTTAATATTTGTGTGCCTCAAATGTGCATAAAATAAACATAGACTTTGTTTTGTTATTAATGTTGTTTCACTCAATAAAGTATGAGTAAGCTAAGTTGAAGAATTCACATATTTTCCATGGGAATCAATAAAGCCATATTTGATTAAAGAAAACTTGCCAATTTATTAAATGACGAAAGTAAAGCATGCCACAAGAAATCAAGTAAGAAATGAAAAGATTATATGGAAAAATCTCCCTCTTAAGTAGCACTGCCGAGAGGTAACCAAATTTTAGTGGCCCATCCTGTTTATTTATTCTGCTATTTATTTAGCCAGTCTCCTATTTATGGACATTTATGTTGTTTCCAATTTTTCACTAATACAATGTCACAATAAACTTTTTTGTCTATAGTCTTGCATACAAGGATACTAGTATCTTGTGCACAAAGATAGATTCCTTAAAGGAGAATTGTTGACTGAAAAGATACAAGCACCCCAGTGTTCACAGCTGCACTATTTACAACAGCCAAGTCATGGAAGCTAAATGTCCATCTGGAGATGAATGGATAAAGAATATATATGCATACATACAGACACACACAATGGAGGATTACCCTGAAGATGGGTTCTAAAGAATGAGTAGGATGTCCCAGGAAAAGGATATATAATTCACCGGCTTTTCCGACCTTCACAATGCTGTACACCCATCACAGTTCTCTAGTTTCAGAACAGTTTCATCACTTCAAAAAGAGAATCATTGTTAACCACTTTTGTGTGGTACTGAGTGAGCGTCCCCTGCTTGTTGGATATTTCGGGGGAGGAACAACATACATTTTGAGTAGAAAGAATGACCCTTGTTGAAATTAGGTTCTGATAATTATTTTTCTTCTGTGTTACAGAGTTTCTAGGACTTCATGGGCTCCCTTGAGCACTCGGAGACTTGCCAAATGTGCTATTCCTTTAAAAGAATCCCTGCTGTTCTGAATAATTTAAAACCCTGGGCTGAGATCTTGGGTGAAGATACGTGGTTCACTCTTACATTTCCCTTTTACCCTTCTAGCTTCGTTTTCCATTTCATTCTAACATGTAGCCCCACAAACTGTGTGTTCCTTGGCTCCATTTCTTTCTTCAAAGTGTTCTCTCTGTCCAAGATACACTTTCCCTGGGACAGCCTACTCATTCTTCAAAGCCCATCTTCAGGATCGCCTCCTCTGTGAAGTCTTCCTTGATATTTCTCCCTTTCTCCCATTTGTACCCAGAGGACATTGTTTAAACCTCTTCTTTCAGATGATATGCTATTGGAATGACTTAACTGTGTTATCTGTCTTTCTCCATCTCATTGTGAACTTTCTGATGGTAAAGACATTGCCTTCTTCGTCTCTGAGCTGCCCCATACCTCCTAGCATAATACATGTTTATTGAACTGGATTTGAACCAGGGAACATGTTAATATGAATTTCGGTAACATTTTATTTTAAAAAGTTATCTCAGGGAAAAAAATGATCTATATTATTGGGGTGGGTTCTTCCGGATGAAGCAACCCAAAATCTAGTTAGATTAACCTAGGTGTAAGTGGGCCTTTATTTGTTTTTTTAAGTGCTCCATTTATATTTATTAATTTAGTCCCCCTATAAAATTCTTACAAATTCTCATTTTACAGATGAGGAAACCTCATCACAGGTGAGTTAGAGAGGTTTTCAGAGGTCACAGAACTAGTAAACCCAGGATCTAGCTCAAGGGTCTTGGCTGCACGCCCACATGCCACGTCCCTCCAGCCGATGTGTGCGCGTGTGTGTGCACACACGCGCGGGCTCAGTTATGTCTCTTTGCCACCCCATGGAATCTAGTCCACCAGGCTCCTCTGTCCATGGGATTTCCCAGGCAAGAATACTGGAGTGGGTTGGCATTTCCTTCTCCAGAGGTAAGTGGGCTTTTAAAGAAAGATAAAAACCCCATAAGATTCCAAGAAAAACTGGAAATTTAATTTTCAAAAGGAAAGGAGCTAGGGTGGTACCAAAAAGTCAGACATGACTGAGCGACTGAACAATAACCGCAGGGTAGTATCAGGGATCTAGAGCAGTGAGAATTCATGAAGATTTTGGCTGGTGATGATTTTTTCCTTTCACCTAATGATTAGTGAGCACCTGTTGTACTCTGGAATGGTGGCAGAGACTAGGCACATAGCAGTGAATGAGGCTGTCACAATCTCTGTCCTCATACGACTTTCAATCTAGTTCCGAAGCATTAATACAATGGGCCTTTTCACCTTCATTCTCCCTCAGTCCACGTTTCTTAGTTCAAGTTCTTGAGGGGGACTCTAAGTGACTTTAGGCAGGTTTATCATTGATTGGATCCTTCTGATCAGTCATCTGGGGCCACCTATGACCAGGTTGCAGAGGGTGGGAAAGCAGAGACTCTTCTCTGAAGAGGGTCAAGGGCTGGTTAGGCACTCAAATGTGCCTCTTGTTAAAAAAAAAAATCATCCCTTATTCTGCATGATTTGCAAATACATTGCTTATGATTCATTTTCTACCCTTTAAGGCATCTGATTCCAAAGATGACTCTAATAAAGAAAAAGCCATTTCCCATTATGATGGGAGCATCTTAGGCGGCTGGGAGAAGCCAGCACAATTACTGCTTTAATTTGAAAGTTCTGCCCGAGCAATTAGCTCGGAGCTGGGACCTTGGAGAGCATCAGGTTCTGCTGACCTGTTTTCCAGAGGAAAAAACTGAGGCCTGAAGTCGGGAAATCATTTAGTTAAGATCAAGGATCTGTATACTATCATGTAAGAATTGAATCACCAGTCTATGTCTGACGCAGGATGCAGCATGCTTGGGGCTGGTGCATGGGGATGACCCAGAGAGATGTTATGGGGAGGGAGGTGGGAGGGGGGTGCATGTTTGGGAACGCATGTAAGAATTAAAGATTTTAAAATTTAAAAAATAAAAAACTAAAAAAAAAAAAAAAGATCAAGGATCTGTGAGCATAGAGGCATTAGGAATGGAGCTCAGAAGGTTGCTGTTGTTGAGATGTTTGATGATCTTCTCTTTTCATCTGCCCTCACCCATTGCTCCTCTTTTTCTTTCCTTTCAGATTTTTGTGTTTGTGTGTGTGTGGCTGCACTTACCTGGCATTAAGATCTTAGTTCCCCAACTGAACTCGTATCCCCTGCAGTGGAAGGGTGGAGTCTTAACCACTGGACCACCAGGGAAGTCCCCATTAAACACATTTGGATTACATTTCTTAAATAGGCTAAGTGCACAGATGGTTTAAAAAACAGCACACAGAGGAATTCCCTGGCGGCCCAGTGGTTAAGAATCTGGCTTCCAGTGCAGGGGATAGAAGTTTGATCCCATGTACTGTAACTAAGACCCAATATAGCTGAATAACTAAATGCTAAAATAAAATGAAAGATAAAACTACATAAAAATACAAGGAGGAAAGTAAATTTTCCCTCCTTTCTAGTTCCTATCCTTAGAGGTCTAGTATATCTTTCCAGAAATGGTTCATATATTCTAACAATAAGTGTGTTTTTATTTTTGCCTTGCTTTATTTTACCCTATCTTGTAAAGTTTTGTGTGTATAAATATATATATTTAATATATGTATTATATTTTATATATTTAAATATATTTTATAAGATATATATTTAAAATTTTATAATATATATTTAAATATTTTAAAAATTTGAATATATTTTATATGTAGTATATATGTTCAGTTCAGTTCAGTCGCTCAGTTGTGTCCGACTCTTTGCGACCCCATGAATGGCAGCACGCCAGGCCTCCCTGTCCATCACCATCTCCTGGAGTTCACTCAGACTCACCTCCATTGAGTCCGTGATACCATCAGCCATCTCATCCTCAGTCGTCCCCTTCTCCTCCTGCCCCCAATCCCTCCCAGCATCAGAGTCTTTTCCAATGAGTCAGCTCTTCGCATGAGGTGGCCAAAGTACTGGAGCTTCAGCTTTAGCATCATTCCTTCCAAAGAAATCCCAGGGTTGATCTCCTTCAGAATGGACTGGTTGGATCTCCTTGCAGTCCAAGGGACTCTCAAGAGTATATATGTTACATATATATTAATTTACATATTTAACATCCTGGAGATCAGTAAGGCATAAATGTACAAGCAGAAGCAGGAAATCAGAGTCAGAAGAGATTAGGAGAAATAGAAATCCCTATTGATCATGAGGTGGTGTGGAAGTGGGAATTAATGCTGTATTTCCCATTACATGGAGATGGCATTTGAATTATTTTACTCAAATTACAAAGAGCATGGTGGCCCTGGTAAGCAATAGGATTTGGAAGAGAACTTCCACGGAGTAGCACTTAGGTTTCCCAGGCACTTTCCCCGTTCCTTTAGACCTTCCTATTTGCTCTCTGTCCTGAATAGGTGACTAAGCTGGTTGTAGCCTCTGAAGATACTATTGAGCATCAGAGTTGGTACAGCTGATACTGATAGAGGAGACTGCTCTTTTGCCCTTGGTCAATATTTGGAGCCTAGGCAGTTCATCACCAAGCCCTCCTGAGTCCACCTATGCATTCAATTAGTCCTCTGCCATGACCTTAGATTATGTATGCATGTGTTAGTTGCACAGTCATGTCTGACTCTTTGTGACCCCATGGACTGTAGCCCACCAGGCTCCTCTGTCCATAGGATTCTCCAGGCAAGAATACTGGAGTGGGTAGCTAGACTCTTCTCTAGGGGATCTTCCTGACCCAGGGACTGAACTCAGGTCTTCTGCATTACACTCAGATTCTTTACCATCTGAGCCACCAAGGAAGCCCCTAGATTACTGCCTTTCTACTTTTCCTCTGAAATAAAGCAAATGATTGCCTACTTCCAGCATTGATTCTCCTGGTCTGTTCTCCAAGGAACAGGCAGAGCCACCCTTCAAAAATGCAAACCTTGATCAGGTCACACTTGCTTCAAGGCTGCCCTAGTGCCCTCAGGTTAAAATTCAACCTGCCCACCAAATCCTGTTAGATCGGGGCCTTGGCTACCTCTCGGCCTTAACCTCCACCCCTCCCTGCCTTCCTGCCTTTTTGCCTAGCTCTCTAATGAGTGACCCTTATCTGGAACTCAGTGTTGGCATGACTGCCTGTATTAGTTTCCTCTTACTATTGTAACAAATTACCGCAAACTTAATGTTTTAAAACAAGAAAAATGTATTTTCTTACATTTCTGGAGGCCAGAAGTCCAAACTGAGTCTTAATGAGTGAAAATCAAGGTGTCAGCAAAACTGATTCCTTTTGGCAGCTCCAGGGGGAGAATCCATTCTTTGCCTTTTCCTCTCCAAGTGTCCTTTCTTAGTTTCCTGGACTTGTGGATCCTTCCTTCCTCTTCAAAGAGCACTACTCTAGTGCTCCCGTCATCATATTTCAGTTCCCTTTTCTGCAGTCAAATCTTCCTCTGTCTCCCTTTTATAAGAACATTGCTGATTACATTGAAGGCCTATTTGGATAATCCAGGGTAATTGCTGCATCTCAAGGTCCTTTACTTAATTATATCCACAAAGTCCCTTTTGCTAAGTACTGAGTTTCAGGGCCAGGTAGAACTTGGATAGGTAACATGGTCCTTGGCACAAAGTAATCATTCAATAAAGAATTGTTAAGTGAATGAAAGGCAGTTGGATTCAAGATAAGGACATAGGGAGTTGGATATCTTTGGGGGCCATTATTCAGCTCACCACCACACCTTCTTGAATCCCAGGATACAGTAAATGTATTCAACCTTCCCCTGGTTCCCACAGGATGCTATACTATTCCAGCTGTAGCATCTGTTAACATGCATATAATGATCTGTGAGGCAAGGACTGGTGGACACACCAACTCTCTTACCTCCTCTGAGATCACAGGGAGACTACATTTCCCAGCCTCCTTTGTGCTTAAGTTGGGACCACGGGCTCGAGTTCAGCTAACAGAATATGGTGGGAATGATGTGCCCCATTCAGCCATGGCCTTAAGTTGCCTCCCTCAATCCTTCTGTTCTTTCATCCACACGCATGGCTCCACATGGTATCCACATGGCTTCAGTTCAGTTCAGTTCAGTCGCTCAGTCGTGTCTGACTCTTTGCGACCCCACGAATTGCAGCACGCCAGGCCTCCCTGTCTATCACCAACTCTCGGAGTTCACTCAAACTCACATGGCTTAGGGTAAATGATTTCAGGATGGTGGAGCTACATGATGGGAGGAACTGGGATTCCTAAGTCATCATTCACTACAGATCTTGGGCTTGTGTTTTCTAGCAGACGTCCTATCCTGACTAATAAATATGCTCTCTTGTTTCTTTTCTTTACCAAAATATAGGCTGTATCTTATTTCCTCTTGTACCCCCCCTGTCCTTAGCGCAGTGCTTGGCACAAAGTGACCATTCAATAAAAGACTGTTAAATGAATGAGAGGCAGTTGGATTCAAGATGGGGACACAGAGGGTCAGGTGACACTAGGGGGAAGTGTAACTGTCACTGTGAGAAATGAGGTCTGAACTGAAGCCATGACAATGGAGACGAAAGGAAAGGAAGGACCTGATATTTATTTAGGAGGAAGGTCTGGAAGAATGTAGTGATTAACAGGACATGGATGTTGAAATAAAGGATGGTATCGGAGACCTTCCACTTTACCAGTATGGACACATGGCTGGACATTAATGCATTGAAATTTCAAATGTCCAAGTTCAGTTCAGTCTCTCAGTCATGTCCGACTCTTTGCAATCCCATGGACTTCAGCAAGCCAGGCTTCTATGTCCATCACAACTCCTGGAGCTTGCTCAAACTCATGTCCATCGAGTCAGTGATGCCATCCAACCATCTCATCCTCTGTTGTCCCCTACTCATCCTGCCTTCAATCTTTCCCAGCATCAGGGTCTTTTCAACTGAGTCAGCTCTTTGCATCCGGTGACCAAAGTATTGGAGCTTCAGCATCAGTCCTTCCAATGAATATTCAGGACTGATTTCCTTTAGGATTGACTGGTTTGATCTCCTTGCAGTCCAAGGGACTCTTCAAGAGTCTTCTCCAACACCACCATTCAAAAACATCAATTCTTTGGCTCTGAATATGTAGGTGAAAACACAGCTCTATGTGACTGTTGCTTCTTTGTGTATATGTGTGTGTGTTAGTCACCTAGTTGTGTCCAACTCTTTGTGACCCCATGGACTGCAGCCCACCAGGCTCCTCTGTCCATGGGATTATCCAGGCAAGAATATGGAGTGGATTCCTGATTCCTTCTCCAGGGGATCTTCCTGACCCAGGGAATGAACCTGGGTCTCCTGCATTGCAGGCAGATTCTTTACCATCTGAGCTATAGGGAAGTTCCTTCTGTTGCTTCATTGTGTAAGTTTCTCCTTGAATATTGTCAGCTGGGGACACTTGGTGATATGGAGATTTTGTTTGTTGGTTTTGGCTGTGCCACTTGGCATGTGAGATCTTAGGTCCCTGAGCAAGGAAGGAAATTGTGCCTGCTGCAGTGGAAGAATGGAGTTTTAACTGTTGGACCACCAGTAAATTCCCAGATATGGAGCTTTTTATTCTACTCTGGTTGGTAGTAATGGGATTTGAGATAAGTGGGGGTCTGAATGTTTGTACCCCTAACATATCCATAGGTAGAGATCAAAATGCTCAATGTGATGTATTAGAATGTGGGGTCTGTGGGAAGTGCTTAGGTCACAAGCCTGAAACCCTCACAATGGGAATGTAGTTCTTATAAATAAGACACCACAGGGAGCCCCTACCCCTTCTACCATGTGGGGATACAATGAAAAGGTGCTAGGTATGAACAAGGAAGAGGACTCTCAGCAGAATGTGACCATGCCCCTGCCTTGAGCTTAGACTCCCCAGCCTCGATCTTAGACTCCCCAGCCTCCAGACTATGAGAAATAACTTTTTCTTGCCTAGAAACCATCCAATCTATGGTATTTCATTACAGCAGCCCAAACAGGGGCCTTCCCTCGTGGCTCAGTGGGAAAGAACCCACCTGCCAATGCCGGAGACATAAGAGGCCCCGGTTCAATCCCTGGGTTGGGAATATCCCCTTTTGAAGGAAATGGGAACCCACTCCAGTATTCTTGCCTGGGAAATCCCATGGACAGAGAAGCCTGGTGGGCTACAGTCCATGGGGTCACAAAGAGTCAGATGAGACTTTAGTGGCTAAACAATAACAACAAAGCCCAAACACACCAAGAAACCTGATACAAAAAATGGCTGCCATCATTCACACATCCTTATGTGCAGGTCCCTCTTCAATGTGAATTTTTACAGCTTTTCCCATCAAGAGAAGAAGTCTATTTCTCTAATCCCTTGAATAGGGACTGGTTTTATGGCTTGCTTTGAGCTAACAGAATGTGGCAGAAGCGATGGTGTGATTTTTCCAACCTGGGTTTCAACTGGGCTTTCATGCTTTCTCTCAGATTCTAGGAAGCCTGCGCAGACACCATGTGAAATACCCTGGGCTAGCCTGATGGTGTATAATAAACCTCATGGGGTAGAGTGGAGCTGACCCAGCTGAAGGCTGTCCCAGACCAACCAGCACCCCGGTGACCCAGCTGCTGCTGCTGCTAAGTCGCTTCAATCATGTCTGACTCTGTGTGACCCCAGAGGTGGCAGCCCACCAGGCTCCCCTGTCCCTGGGATTCTCCAGGCAAGAACACTGGAGGGGGTTGTCATTTCCTTCTCCAATGCATGAAAGTGAAAAGTGAGAATGAAGTTGGTCAGTTGTATCTGACTCTTATAGACCCCATGGACTGCAGCCTACCAGGCTCCTCTGTCCATAGATTTTCCAGGCAAGAGTACTGGAGTGGGGTGCCATCGCCTTCTCCGGTGACCTGGCAGTTAACAGCAAATCTGTGAGTGAGCCCAGCCAAGACCAGAAGACTCATCCATGAAGCCAACTTAAAAGGTTTCAATTCACAGAACTATCAGCTAAACAAACATTACTTGTTTTAAGCCACTGTTTTGGGCTAATTTGTTACATGTTAAAAACTGATACCATCTCACGTATAGGCATTTATCTGAGCAGAGAGATATGGGCCTGGGGAGTATACAGTTGGGGCATTATCATCTAGTCTCAGTTGATTCCTAGGGATAAGCCTAGTTATTTTAATATAGCTAGCAGGAAAATTCATGACCCCCCAAACCTATTTTGGTTTCACAGTATAGTTGGAGGGACTTCAATTATTCAGATACTTGCTTCAACCTACCACTTTACTTGTAAATGGAAGCTACTGTGATGTTTTAAAATTAGTCCCAGACTCTGGGATTTCATCTATAGTAAAATAACCAAAAATTGGGAAGGGTAGGTTTGCCAATTTTTCTCTGGTAGGAAATATTTTTAAAAATAACACACACATACACACTAAATGGGCTTCCCTTGTGGCTCAGACAGTAAAGAATCTGCTTGCAATGCAGGAGACCCAGATTTGATCCCTGGGTTGGGAAGATCCTTTGGAGAAGGGGATCAAAACCCATTCCAGTATTCTTGTCTGAAGAATTCCATGGACAGAGGAGTCTGGTGGCCTACAGTTCATGGAGTGACGAAGAATCAGATACAACTGAGTGATTAACGATTTCACTTTCACACACTAAATGGAAACTAATGTGGAGTAAGTCCAACATACTTTACTTTAGAAAGTAAATTGTAATATAAAAATAATATATAACAATTAAAATGTGTTTTTTTTAACACTTATTTCAACAGTCTCACTTTTTCTCAGTTTTCTAAATGGCCCAGTGAAAACCTCAACACATATTGGTATTATTCTTCAGACTAGCTCTTGAGAACTATTCCCCGTCCCCCTGTTTTCTGGTTGCATTGCTAGGCATGCAGGATCTTAGTTCCCTGATCAGGGATCGAACCCATCCCTGCAGTGGAAGGGTGGCATCTTAACTACTGGATCACCAGGGAAGTCCTGAGGACTACTTTTAAAGAGCGTCTACCAAAATTTTTCCTGCTACATTTCTGAGAATGTTTAGATACATTTAATATAACATTCTCAAATGTCACCACCTCTGGGAAGTCCTCCTTTTCTGTATTGGTGGAGCTAAACATCCTCTTCTAAGTTTCTGTAAGATGAGAAATGACCTCTGAGAAATGGAGCATTTCTTGCCGTATCAGTAACCAAAGGATGTCACAGTCACCAAGCATTGCAGCCACCATGGATGGTGAGTGGGTAAGCCCTGCAAGAACTCAGGAAGGAAAGGATACCTGCCATCTAGCAGCCATCAGATGGCAGCCACTCCCTACAGTGAGCCCCGAGGAACTCAGGATGTGGAAACACAGGAAACTGGCCTATCAAAGGAACAATTTCAGCGAGGCAGATTTCCTGCATCTTCCCATGCATAGAAAAGCGCTAAATTCCTTAACTTGGGATACCTGGTTTCAACGTACAATAATCTTTTAAGATTTAGACTATCTGCCTTTTTGCAAAACTTTACTATATAACCTACACCTACCGCTGGATAAGGCAATGGCACCCCACGCCAGTACTCTTGCCGGGAAAATCCCATGGACGGAGGAGCCTGGTAGGCTGCAGTCCATGGGGTCGCGAAGAGTCAGACACGACTGAGCGACTTCACTTTGACTTTTCACTTTCATGCATTGGAGAAGGAAATGGCAACGCACTCCAGTATTCTTGCCTAGAGAATCCCAGGGATGGGGGAGCCTGGTGGGCTGCTGTCTCTGGGGTCGCACAGAGTCGGACACGACTGAAGCGACTTAGCAGCAGCAGCGGCACACCTACCGCTGCACTCATTCCCACCACACCCCCCGCTCCACCCCCCACCCCCCAGGGTTACTTGAGATGTTGCCTCCTGGGCTTGAAGTCCTAAATTCCCATCAAATAAAACATAATTCTCAACTTTTAGGTTGTAAATATTTTTTAAGTCAACACCTCTGTTTCTGCTGGAGTTGCATTGCTTATATACAGGACTGGTTATATAATGCGTGGGACCCTGTGTTCAAAAATCACTTGGAATTTCAAGAAGGCAACTGTAGAGCATTAAACCAAGCACGGAGCCTTCCCCAAGCACGAAGCCTTGTTGTAGGGCTGCACAGACTACATGCCCAGGAAGCCTGCCCTGCCACTATATTCTATCTCGATCTGCAGATGTTGAGATCCTGGAAAGCAAGACTCTTGTCTCTGTCATCTGTCTCCTCACTTCCGGGTGTAGTGCCTGACACACTGTGAACTTTCCAGATTTACTGTATTAAGTGATGGTTTCACTGCTAAGTGTGAAACTGAATAAAGGAAACCGCTTTTAAAATGGAGTATGGAGGCCAGAAGGGGAGAGTCTCAGGCACTACCACTTCTTTAAACCACAGACCCCAACAGGAAGAGACATACTTTGCATTTCCGGAGGATGGTGTTTCTCTTCCCTATCACCTCAGCCTGTGGAAGATTTTTCCCCGCCCAGCAACAGGCCCAGCCAATGAGAACTGTCCAAACTCAGCCAATAGGAAGCCAGCACCACCCTGGACTCTCTGGATCCTCCTTGGGGACTTTTGCTGCATGGAATGTGGTGCTACTGATAAAGAACCCACTTGCCAATGCAGGAGACATAAGACACGCGGGTCGATCCCTGGGTGGGAAAGATCCCCTGAAGGAGGAAACGGCAACCTACTCTAGTATTCTTGCCTGGAGACTCCCATGGACAGAGGGACACGGCAGGTTACTTTGTCTGCTGGACTTACATAGAATGTTTGCTTATCCCACACTGCAATTCTCTGATATTCACAAACTAACTCATTTTGCTGGTAAAATAAATGGCAGTGTGGTCAACATCAGGTTACATTCACTGTGCTTTTATCACTCTACACAAAGTATGGATTGTCTGTTACAGGTCTGAGGAGAGGCACCATTCTTATCCCCCCATTTATAGGTGAGGAAACTAAGGCTTAGAAAGCCTAAGTGATTTGAGATCATCAAACTCATTTGAGAAACTGCTGGGATTTAAACATAAGCAAGATTCAGTGTTGGTGTTTTTTTTTTTTCCCCAGGGGATGTTTTGTAAACCGTGTTTGGTTGTCATACTGGGAGGCGGGCTTCTCTGGTGGCTCAGATGATAATCTGCCTGCAATGCAGGTAACCTGGGTTCAGTCCTTGCGACGGGAAGATCTCCTGGTGAAAGGAATGGCAAGCCACTCCAGTATTCTTGCCTGGAGAATTCCATGGACAGAGGAGCCTGGTGGGCTATATAGTCCATGGGGTCCTGAAGAGTTGTGCACAACTGAGGGATGAACACTTTCACTTCTCAACTGGGAGGTACTTTTGATATCCAGTGGGTAGAATCCAGAGATGCTGCTAAACATCCTGCTATGGCTAAGTCACTTCAGTTGTGTCCAATTCTGTGCGACCCCAGAGATGGCAGCCCACCAGGCTCTCCCGTCCCTGGGATTCTCCAGGCAAGAACAGTGGAGTGGGTTGCCATTTCCTTCTCCGATGCATGAAAGTGAAAAGTGAAAGTGAAGTCGCTCAGTTGTGTCTGACTCTTCAAGACGCCATGGACTGCAGCCTACCAGGCTCCTCCATTCATGGGATTTTCCAGGCAAGAGTACTGGAGTGGAGTGCCATTGCCTTCTCCATTGCTAAATATCCTACAGAGAGTTAAATAACCATTCCAGTCATTGTGCTGAAGCTGAGAATCTCTGTCCTGATACCAAAGGCTAAGTTCCCTCAATTCTGGTTTTCAGTACCAGCCACTTCATATTCTTTTCTTTATCTGTATTTTATTAATAAAATTTTTTATTATATTTATTACTTTTCTTAAGTTGACTTTAAGTTGATATACTTGAAAGGACTACACCTTAAACATTGAAGCCATGTGTTTGATGTGACATCATTTTTTTCCCTGATATACATTGAAATAAATATGTCAATGAAAAGATGTTGCCTGCATGTCAGTCAACAAAGGATGTTGCCACCATCAAGCCACTGTAGCTGCCCACTGCCAGGCTTTTAGCCACGGCATTGACCTGCAAGGGTGCACCCAGAGGGAATTCAGGATTCAGAAAAGCAGGATACTGGCCCCAGACAGCTGAGGTGCACATCGAACGAATGAATTCAGTGAGCCCAGACTGTTGCCAAAACCTTGGCTCCCTGTCCACGGATGCCAAATAGAAATACAGAGAGAAAGTTTGGAGAAAATAGCAAAAAGTAGCTTTATTACCTTTGCCAGATGAAAGGGAAACAGCGGGCTAGTGCCTCAAGAGCTGTGCTCCCTCTTTCTCGGGAACAGGGAGAGGCTTTATATCCCCTTGAAGGTCTTGCATTTTTTTTTTCTTACAAAGTTTCAAAAAGGCTATAGCTGGCATTAGACAACTCATAGCCAGGTCTTGTGTCCCCTGAAGTTATCAACCCGTGACCTGCATATAGGGGAAAAGTATGACAGGTGCAGAGCATCATCTGTATGGAGAAAGAGAGTAATTAGCTTTGTGAAGGACAAATCCAGCTACAAGTGTTTGTTTGTTTGTAGTAACAGCTAACAGAGAAGGCGATGGTACCCCACTCCAGTATTCTTGCCTGGAAAATCCTATGGATGGAGGAGCCTGGTAGGCTGCAGTTCATGGGGTCGTAAAGCATTGGACACAACTGAAGTGACTTAGGAGCAGCAACAGCAGCAGTAACAGCTTAAAGAATAACCAAGATTGTTTAACTCTTGTAGGCCGGTTTGACTAGTATGTACCAAAGGCTGTTCACCTATTTCTGTTTTTGCTGCAACAAATGCCCCTCTGTTAGTTAGCCCCTCTGTATCAATGGAGGAAAGGAAACAGGTATCATTCCTGTCTGGCTGAAGACTAAAACTTCCGTTTTGCTCCATTTGACAAATATCAGCTGCTTGGCCCAAGGGCCCATTTATCTCCTGCATCAAGAGTCTTGTATTTTCCCAGACACAGAAAGGCACTAAATTCATTAACTTGAGATATCTGATTTTCTTTAATTAACAGTAATTTTTTTATGTTCCAATTGTTGCAGAAACCAGTAATCGAGAGACCAAGCACCGCACTCAGAGAGTTCGAGAACTCAGGTTTATTATGCAGGCAGGCCCAGAGGAGTTAACACTCCAAGCTCTGAGCCCTGAACAAAGGGATTACAGAGTTTTTATAGACAGACTATAGTGGGCAACACTAGCTACTAATAGGCTGGTTTAAACTAAGGGGTTTCATGCGCGTGAGGGAATAGCAGTCAAGATGAGGAGGGGGATGCCTGACTTTCACATGGACAGGCATGATTAAGCAGGTTTGCAGGGGCTGGGCAGTTGCAAAGAGCAGGACAAGGATGAGTGCGGTAAGCTCCAGTTCCTAGTATTGTAAGTTCCCACTTTCTGAAACTACGTGACCTATGTGATCCAGACTTTGCAAGCAGCAAGCTGAGTTACAGAGGCAGATGGAGCAGGAGGTCATGTAAAATTTTAACTTTTCCTCCTCATGATAACCTGGCTTTTGTTGCAAAACTCCTGTATATCCAGCTTCCCTCCTTACCTCTTTGGAGCAGTCCCTCAGAGTGAGCTGAGAGTCCAGTCTTTCTGTCTTCCTGACTTGAAGTCCTTAGAATGTCTGCCAATTAAAATGTAATTCTCAACTTTTCAGGTTGTGCATTTTTTCCAGCCAACAAATATAAAACTATTTAAAAAAAATCTTTGTTTGGGGGATTCCCCTAGTGGTCCAGAGTTTAAGACTCCATGCCTCCACTGTAGGGGGCACAGGTTGACGCCTAGTAGGCGAACTAAGATCCCATGTGCCCCATGGTGCATTCAAAAAATAAAAATAAGTAAATAAAAATATGCTCAAGTCACTTAAAAAATTCAAAAAAATCTTTGTTGGAGTACCACCAAAAATCATCTCACACGCTACTTCCGATCTGAGAGAACTGTATAGCAGACCGACTTTTCTTCCTCTAATAAAACTTCTTATCTTTTCAGAACAAGGGAATAAAATATATCATTTCAGTATTTCACTTGAAACTGGCAGGGTGTTAGCTACACTTTGGCTTCTGTTGGAGAAGGTCATAGAGAGGATGTGACCTGAGAGCTAGACCTGGGCAATGAGAGGCTCCTGACTCTCCTTGGCCCTTGAAATGTACATTCCAGCCACTTTTCCCACACTAGAAGCTGTTCCAAGGATGCAAAAGTCTAAATAAATGGTTAAGACTGGCAGATGGGTGCAGATCTATTCCTCTTGCAGCCACGCAAGACAAACTCATCTATAAATTCTCTTGTTTATTAATCCTGCTAATCTGAAGTGGCTGCCTCTTTCTCCTGTCTCCTCTCTCCGGAGATAGGCCAGTTTGGAATTTCACCTGGGAAGCTCCCTGAGGATTTAAACCAACAGCTTCTGTTTCAATGCTTTTTATTATTTTTTTCTTTCTCAAGGCTAACAGTTGCTTAGAGACTACTTCGAAACCCCAAGGCACCGGATGAGGACAAAGAATTAACAAAGAACTCCTGGGAGTGAGGACCACTGCACAAATCATTTGATTTGCTGAGCTGCTTCTGGACGTGGGTTACAAGTCCTGGTAAGTGAGTGTCCTTCATTACAAGTCCTGGTAAGTGAACATCCTTCGTTACAACGCTATCTCCACTAATTGTTGGGGGGGTGGGTTGTGGGGCACAGTTGCATTCTCGATGCTGCGCATACTGCAGCCTGACAGCAGTAAGGCTGGAGCAAATGAGATTCTTCTTCAGATATTAAAAGCCCCTGTGTTGTAAATGATGATAATAAGGTCATCATCTCTTTCACAGAAAGCACTTTCATTAAGAGCTACGTTTTAATTTCAACATATTTGCATGAATTCATTCGGGTAGTGGTAGGGGGTGGCGTTTAATAACGATTTTTCATCTTCCATGAACTTGCCAGGTGTTTCAATTAGGAAGTTTATAAATGTGCCCCACCCCTCATCCCCAGAAGCCCTGAAAGAAATATCTTCTCAATCACATGTCCCGAATGGGGGCACATTCCCAATAATCACACATCTGGTAGGAAGTAGTGAATCTATTTCCTGAGTTGACATACCCAGAGGAAATTGACTTTTTTCCCCTCTGAGGAGTAAAACGAAGATGACTTCCCTCTCCTCTAAGTATTTTTCCAATTCTTAGGAAATAGGCTCGGGCAGTATTCCAGGGGACACTGACAGCCGCGGCAGGTGGGAGCAGGAAGGGAATTTGGTTCGGGCAAAGCTTACAGGGTTTCAGGTTTGAATCTGGCAAATAAGCCAGGCAGAGTGGATTAGGTCTGCTTCTTCCCAAAGCCGTTCCCTGCACTCTCTTTGTCACAAACAGGGGGCAGTCTCTGTTAATTAAAGCCGGCAGCAGCCTCCAGAGCCGGTCTCCTCTGAGGATCGGACTCAAATGTCCTGGTGACAGGCAATATTTTGCAGAGATTGGAGGCTGCTTCTGAAATGGACTTTTCAGTCTAGATTTTGTCTCTTTTTGCTAAGCTTTTTCTTTTTTTAAAATCAAATTTAGGAATGCTTTCAAACCTCTTTTGCAGGAAGATATCTGTGATCCAGCCTTCTGTCCGGGTCTTGCCCTCAGCCCTCAGCCCTGATGTTTGCTGGGAAGTGTCACACGGGGTGTAGTGGGGTAGGATGGCCTGGGATTAGGGGCCTGGTGCTCTGCATGCAGCTCTGCATTTCCCATCTGCTGGCTGTGTGACCTTGGACAAAGCCCTTAACCTATCTGAGCCTCACCTTCCTGGAATGAAGCAAATGTGTTGGAGCAGCCCTTCTCAATTCTGAATTCTCGTGTGAAAATATTCCAAACCCTCTGCACGTCTATCTCAGCCCTAAGAGTTCCTTTCCTCTCTTAAAGACAGGGTGTTGCATAAAAGATCTTAATTAGTTCACTAAAACAGCCTGTAGGTATCTGGGGTGGGGGGCTTCCCCAGTGGCTCGGTGGTAAAGAACCCACTTGCCAATGCAGGAGACTGGAGTTTCATCCCTGGTCTAGGAAAAACCCCTGGAGGAGGAAATGGGAACCCACTCCCATATTTTGCCTGGGAAATCCCATGGACAGAGGAGTCTTTGGGCAAGAGTTGGACATGACTTAGTGACTAAACAACAACAACAACATGTTTTCAAAGTGTTTCCCACATCCACATTGTTCTAGATGCTGGGGGGCTCTTGCCAGAGTCAAAGCCTTTTCTGGCCTGGGCTTTATATTTCAATGTAGTCTGACAGTAAAAAAAAGAATAATATACTGCCAGCTGGATGGAGAGTGTGGAGGTCTATTTCAGGAAGGCGCTACCTGCATTGATTAGAACACAGGCTCCTGAGTCAAATTTCTTGGGTCAAATGTCAGCAGCAGCACTTCTTTGCTATGTTTCCTTGGGCACCTGGTTTAATTGCTTTGGGCCTCAGTCTCTCCCTCTGTTGTGTGGGCTTGGAAAGATTACCTAACAGGGGGGAATTAAATGAGATCAGTCACTCAATGGTTCAGCAGATATTCCCAGATTGTCTGCTAGATGCAAGGCACTGCTTTAAGCATCATGAGGAGGTGATTTTACACAAGCAAGCTTAGTGGGTATGTTACAGGCACCAGATAAATGTCAGCTGTGGTCAGCGCACACACCAATGCCTGCGTTTGCAGAGACTCATACCGTGGTGGTGGGTGTGGGTGGACACAGGTGTGGGTGGACGCTGTCTTGTTTCGGGGATCTTGTTTTGATGAACAGGAGGAGTTCAGACTACGCAATCTCATGCCTTGTCCTGAGGGTTTTGGGAATATAACACAGTTCATAATTCATTGATTCTTCCAGGGCTGGTTCACTCCTGGATATGGCTCTATCAATATGGCCCTGGTGTGTTTTTGTTGGAATCGGGTCATTCTCTGCTAGTCTTCAGCAGGAGAGGGTAGGTGACCATTTCTTCAAAGAGAAGGCTTCTTCAAAGCCAAACCCCCTCTCATGCTGAGAAAATTTGCAAAACAGTCCCATTAAAACCCCATGATTTTTCAATTAAGGAGACCCCCACCCTAGTATGTCACCTTCTCTGTGGCCCAAGCTCTTGATTCTTCGGAAATGCCCTGAGAAACCCTTGACTGCAGCCAAATGGAGAAGAGGGGTGGTGGAAACATTTGCCTGTAAATCGCCTAGCCGACTGCAAAGTGTATACTTAGTTAATGCAATTAAAAAACAAAACGCAGGGGCGTGTGGGGATCTAAATTTGGTGTAGCAGCTTTGGTACAATTCCTGTTTTAGGGGCTCCTGGAGTCAAATTCAAGCCGAGGAGAGGAAGAAGTGGGAGAAATGGGAGAGGGCCGACGGCTGGCTGGAATCGGCTGCTGTGAGCTAGGGCAGATTTGGAAACACTGACGACGGGAGACTTGGAGCCGAGGAAGCAAGGCCGGGTTCGGCAGCTCCGGTGAGGATATCCGGGGTGGTGGTGGTGGGAGTCGGTGGGAACAGGGGCCAGCCGGCTCCCGGAGAACGATGCGCGAGGGCTGCAGGTACCGGAGGGCGGCCGAGGCTGGGCGCCCAGGCCTTGCGCTGCACCAGATCTGGGCGCGCAGAGGCGGCGCCGCGGTGTGGCCCTCCTGTGGAGCGCGGGGAAGGAGGCGAAGAGGGACCAAGTGGCAGGTCCAGGGGCCTGGGAGCGCGTCCCAAGGAAAGACCTTCTGGGGCCAGGTCATCGTCTCACCTTCCCTGCATTTCTTTGACTTTATTTCATCCCGAGCCCCTCTCCTCGGGGTGCCTACGCCGGGCCCAGGCTCCCTCCCAGCTCTGCTTTGGTCCTCGCCTGGGCCCCGGGAGTCCACCTAGCCGGGGAAGGGTGCGGGGGCGGGGGGAGCCTCGGGTTGGAGGGCAGGGCCCGGGAAAGGGCCAGGCAGCCCCCGGGCACCTGGGAAGGACGATCCTGATCAGATCGCGCCCCACTCCGTCTTGGAGTGGAAGCTACCTGGTCTGTCCCTCAACCCTTCGAGACACCTCTTTCCCCGGTGGGCCGACTCGAGACGCCGCTCCTGCGCACGCACCCGGGAAAAAGCCACGGGCGGAGCCGCCTCCGCGCCCCGAACAGGTCGGAGCCGCGGCTCCCGCCCAGTGAGGGCGCGGGAGGTCCCGCCGCCGTCCCCCACCTGCCGGGAAATCCGAGCTGTGCCTTCAGCCACTGCGGCTGCCGGAGCTCGCTCCTGTCCGCGCGCCAGCCCGGCTCTGCTCCGCACGCCCCCCGCCTGGCTCCCGCCCGCCCGCCCGGCGGAGTCACCTCTCCCGCGCCCCCGCCCCTCTCGAGCTCGCTCCCGCCCCCTCCCCCCCGCGCCTCCTCTGCCCGCCCTCCTCCCCCTCCCCCTTCCCTCCTGCCCTCCCTTCATTCCACAAGTGTCGCTTCGCTCTCTCCCGCGCACTTGGCGAGCTGGAGAGGTGAGCAGGGATCCTGCGAGCGGGCGCGGGGCGGCGAGTCCGGAGCCGCCGGCCGAGGGGAGGCGCGCACCGCCCGACTCGCCCTTGCTCTCCGGCCCCCGCCTCCCCCGGGAGCCAGCCGGACCTGCACCCCGCGCTGGCCCCCGTTCCTCCTCCCCCCGCCCGGCCCGGCGCGCTCCTCCCCGGCCGGCCCCTCGGCGCGCGGCGCGCTGGAGGCGAACGCGGGCTGAGCCGAGCGCAGTGGCCGCCGACCACCGAGCGCCCCGCGCCGCTCCCTGCATGTGCGGCCCGCGGCGGCTCGCAGCCCCCGGCAGCAGCCTCGGCAGCTTCGGCCGCGCCTCGAGAGGCGGCTGCAGCGGCTCCAGCGGCGGCCGAGTGGCCGAGCCCGGGCTGGGAGACACGATGCGCCGCGTCCTCCGGCTGCTCCTCGGCTGCTTCCTCACCGAGCTGTGCGCCCGCGTGTGCCGGGCGCAGGAACGAGCGGGGCACGGGCAGCTGGCGCAGCTGGGCGGCGTGGTGGTGCTGACAGGGGGCAACCGCTCCGGGGCCGCCTCCGGAGAGGTCGGCGAGGGCGTGGGGGTCTCGGACGCGCCCCCGACCCGGGCGCCCACGCCGGACTTCTGCCGGGGCTACTTCGATGTCATGGGCCAGTGGGACCCGCCGTTCAACTGCAGCTCGGGCGACTTCATCTTTTGCTGCGGGACTTGTGGCTTCCGGTTCTGCTGCACGTTTAAGAAGCGGCGACTGAATCAGAGCACCTGCACCAACTACGACACTCCGCTCTGGCTCAACACCGGCAAGCCCCCCGCGCGCAAGGACGACCCCCTGCACGACCCCACCAAGGACAAGACCAACCTGATCGTTTACATCATCTGCGGGGTGGTGGCCGTCATGGTGCTCGTGGGCATCTTCACCAAGCTGGGGCTGGAGAAAGCGCACCGGCCCCAAAGGGAGCACATGTCCAGGTGGGCTGCCGCCCCCCGTCCCCCCACTCCCCGGGCGCCGCTCTTCCCCCGCTCCCCTCCCTTCTCCACCTTCCCGGAGGCAATGGCGCTCCCCCTCCAGCCCGGCCTCTCCGCGGGGGAATGTCACCCGGGCAGCCAACTTGGGCTGGGAGTGCAGAGAGGGACGGGGAGCTCAGCACAGGTGTGGATGTGAGAGTGTGTGTGTGGATTAGGGGTGTCTTCCCCCGCCACCCCCTCTCTCTTGCCGCCCCCTCCCGCCGAGAATTGCAGCGGACTTGAGACACACAGCCTGGGGGCCCGTGCCTTTGGAGTCTTGGGTTTTGGGGAGGGGGGGTGGTCCAGCCTTCGGATTCCGCATACTACCCTCTAGGTAAACAGGGGCCGGCGAGCCCGAAAGGGAAGAGGGGCGTGTGTGAGCCCGCGCGCGCGTGTGTGCGGGGTGGGGGGAGGGAGGGAGGCAAGGAGTGTGTGCCGCCTGCAACTCGTAAGACTCGCGAAAATGTGGCGAGGGAGGTGGAGAGTGCGGGGAGGGCGAGAACAAAAGCTTTGCTCGGAGCGGCCGCCTCGCTTTCCGCCGAGCTGCCAGGTCCCTGGAATTGGGACCTCGCCCCCCGCATCCCCCATCACCCCCTCGTCCCTCTCTCCAGCCGCCTCCTCTCCCTGCCGGGGGCAGCGACCTCAGCGGTGGCGCTGCGCCCTTTGCGCGGGCTGGTGTGGCCTCCCAGGGCCGGAGCCCCCTCCCAGCGTGCCTTCACCCCCCCAGACACCCTGATTCGTCAACTTTCCCTTTTGCCTTGTTCATTATGCAAGTCCCAGCACGAGCAAGTCGCAGCAGATGGGAGAAGGCATTTGGGGATTAATGGAGCTATTTGCCATTTTTTTCCCCCGAGTGTCTAAATCGATTCGCACAACCCAGTAACTTTGGAGGCTGAAGACGCAGACGGGAGGATGCAACCCCCGGCCGGGGAGAGGCCAGGGGTTGGTGTGGGGTCCGGGCTGGGGTGAGGAGGGATGGGGGAGGGTGGTGAAGAGAGCGGGGTCGCGTGCACACAGCCGGGTGACTGGGGAACAAGGTTTATTCTCTTCCCGTATACGCGCAAGAGTCGCCATGTGTTCTCCCCCACCCCCAAACACACACACACACACCCCGCACCTCCGGCTGCCTGTGCGCGCGCGTGTGTCTGCACGCGCTCCGTGTGCCTGCCTAAAAAATCTCAACAAAGAGACCCACCAAAAATAGGCGAGGAACATCACCACCACCTCACTAGTAATTATTTTCTATTTATATGCAGATTATCAGATGATTCCCCCCCCCCCTTCCCCACTCCAAGGGAAGAATTTGGGGGAAGAAAGAGGTGAGAAGTTCCTCTCCGTTTGGGTTAGCAGGGAGGTGTGGATGGATGGTGGGATCAAGAGGCACAGAACCACACCCCCGCCACCCCCCCCCACCCCACCCCAGGGGTTTCGAGAAAGCCTGACCTACCAAAAGAGTCAAGTGCGGGCCCCGCCCACCTCCCGCCACCCCAAGGTGCCCGATCGCCAACCCCACGGGCCTGCGGTTTCACGTCCCCTCGCTGTCCTCGCCAAGGGTCTGGTGTTGCGAGCGAGACTCGGAAGCAGGGTTGCGGCAGCGACTGTTGCTTCGGTAGGGAAATTCACCCAGGGATGGGTAGGGTGCCTGGCAGATTTCGACTTAATTCCTCTGCTGAAATCTCCTTTGCGTTGCAAACTAGGGCTTTGGGAGCTCTCCTCCTGGTTCGGTTGGGATGGGGGTGGAGAGGCAGGAGGAGGCAGGTGGGAAGCTGGGGAGGAGCACTAACCTTGGGCAACTGTGGGAGAAACTTCCTGGTCCTGCCCCCTTGCAGCTCTGTTTACTCCAGCCCAGCAGGCTGCAGCCACATTCCTCTACAGGTACCGGGAAATGTCTCCTTGGAGGTGGAATCTAGGGGGTATCCAGTCCTGAGGTTGCAGAGCCCCAACACAGGCTCTCCTTGCATACATTTTGAGAATTCCAGGCTGGAGTGAAGGTACATACTCCTGAAAAGAAAGAATGCTTGATTTTTACTGATGACTCCCAAGGTATAATTTTCAACCTTGGCTGACGTTTAGGGTGACCTGGAATGCTTTTTTAAAAAAACTCTGTTGCCAGGGGCCCCACCCTAGATGGTTCAAATCAGGATCTCTAGGGTGGGGTCTGTGCATCTATACTTCTGTATATCTCTCCAGGCTTTATGGTGTTCAGTCAGTCACTGTCCAGGAAAAGGAAGTAACAATTGCTGAGCACAGTTCTGGGTGCCAGGCACTGTACCAGGGATGTGTGTGTGTCTGTGTGTGTAAACATAATTTAGTTTGCCCAGTGATGAGACAGGTGCTAATTCTCTATTACATAGAAGCAAATCATAGTTGAGGTTGGTAGCTTGCTCAAGGTCACACGGAAAATTGCTCATTCCTTACTCCCCTGGTGTCAGCTGTGTCTGGGGCAGATGTTTTCAGGTTGAGTGAGCATCAGAATTTGAGGAGCTTCCTAAAATGCCCAGTCTTGCACTTGATCCAGAGAGATTCTAAATCCATCTATCTGGGCCTCAGAAGTCTGCATTTTTTACCACCTCCCTGAACGGCTTGTGTAAAGTGGTCCACACTTGACTTGGGAACATTTTCCCGGATGGAGGGTGGATGGATTCATTCAGTGTGACTCTTACTGACATTCTGTTGCTGGTTCTCCCCATTTGTGTAGCCTTTGGGTGTGTTTCCATGGTGCTAGGGGCTGCCCCAAGTACTCCCCAAGTGCATCCTGCTTTACTGATGCAGTTAATCATTTCACATCCCAGCCATGGCTCATTCGCTTTTGCCTGCATGGACCATAGGATGTTTGGCTGGGTCCAGCACGCCACACTCTGCATCAGAGAGACTGTACGGTGGCTTTCAGGTGAAATTAACCTGCTGGCTGCAGCCTCTTCATTCATTTTTTCTCAAGCTGCGGGGTCACGGGGGTGGGAAGTTTGTTCTTACCTCACCTGAGGGTACCTTCTCAAAGACTCACAGCATGTGCTGCTCCCACGTCACACCGTTGACTGCTCCTAGTGACCAGTGTGCTTGTGTTTGACGAGGTCAGTTTCCAGGCTCAGAGGCCTGGGCACATCGCCTGCTTCCTTCTGCGCTGATTAGGACTGAAAATGGGGAGAGACAGCAATTCCAGAGTATGTGCAGGGCTGGCCTGTGATGTGGAGAAAACTGTATAGAAGCTTCTACAGCAGATATAACCACAGCCACATTCAACCACTATTTATTGGAAGAAGTGACCACAAATGGTGGGTACCAAATGGTCCCAAACCATGCGGACCTATTTTATTTGGTGTGCAACATATTTCTATGTCTGTATTCTTATTTTTGGGCTTTCCAGGTGGCTCAGTGGGTAAAGAATTCGCCTGCAACGCAGCAGATGCAGGAGACACGGGTATGATCCCTGGGTCTGGAAGATTCCTTGGAGGAGGGCATGGCAGCACACTCCAGTATTCTTGCCTGGAGAATCCCATGGACGGAGGAGCCTGGGGGACAACAGTTCATAGGGTCCCAAAGAGTCAGACACGACTGAAGCGATTCAGCATGCACGCATGAATTCTTAAGTTGTTCCCAATTTGTTATTGTGAAACATTTTAAACATACAGAAAACTTGAAAGAAGGATAAACATAAACTTCAGTAGATCTTTCATCTAGAGCAGGGTTTCCTCCCCTTGGCACTCCTAACATCTGGGGCTTGATTGTTCTCTGTTGTGGGATGCAGTCTGGTGCATTGCTGGCTGTTTGGCAGCATCTCAGGACTCTGCCCCCTTAGGTGCAGGTGGCCCCCACACACAATTAAAATGTCCTCAGACATCGCCAAAAGTCATCCAGGAGTGGAGTCACTCCCAGTCAAAACTGCTCGTTTAGATTGAATCGCTATTAGTATTTTGTCACGTTTGCTTTATGGCTCTCTCTCTCTCCCTCTTCCTTCTTTCATTCCTTCCTTTTTTTCCTTCCTCCGTCCCTTCCTTCCTCTCTTTTTTCCTTTTTTTCTGGCTGGAGCAGTTGAAAATAAGTTGCAGATATGACACTTCATCCCTAAATACTTTAGTGTGGATCTCCTAAGAACAAGGACATTTCTCCCACATAACACAGTTCCAGTATCCTGCCCCCAAAAAGGAACAAAAATTCCATACCATCATCAAATAGCCAATTGTATTACTGTTTTCCCAGTCATACACCAGAAATGTCTTTTAGAGATTGGGTTTTCAAACCAGGATTTCGGTCAAGGCTCACTACTTTTGGCTGTGAAATCTCTTTAGTCTCTATGGTGTATAGTGTTTTAAAACCAACTTAGAACCAGTGACCAACATTTAAAACACTGGGAGGTTTCTCAGAGAAATCCCGATTTTATGATTTCTCTTGAGAAGCCAATAGATTTTGGTAACCCTGGACCTGTCTTTTCAAGCGGCATCTGTTCCCTTTAGGACCCCCTCAGGTTAATTTCACTTGCCCCCACCCCCCGCCCCGGTCCCCAGTTCAGTCAGTCATGTTCCCTGCAGTCCCCAGAGAGGTCGTTGGGCTGACCTGAAGAGAAATGGGTTCAGGTCAAATGGCTCCAGATTCAGTCCCAGCTCAGCCACTTAATAGTGTGAAATTTTGGGAAATTTGTGGCTCATCTCTGATTCTCAGATTCCTATCTTTAAAAATGGGATGAAGAGGGTCCCTATGTCATAGGTCTGTGTGAAGACTCACTGAGACTGAGCTTAGGAATCTCATAGAGCAGGACCTGCCACAGAGTAACTGCTCAGTTACTATTGCCCTTTATCATCATCCTTATTATTGGAACTTTCTCCCCCTTATCTATGGAAGGAGGTGAAGTTGTAGTCTGGAACTCTGTGCCTAGTGCTTGCTCTGCTATGTCTATTTAGCTGCGTGACATTGGCCAAGTCTCGTCACCTCTCTGGACTTGCATCGAATTTTAGCAGGACGAGTGGCAAGTTCAGTAAGTTCTCATTAGTTATCTATTTAATACATAGTACTGTATATACGTCCATCCCAATCCATCCCACACCCCCTCATTGGCCTGGCTAATAATCAAGGACACTTGCTGGGTCTGCTATTTTACATAAGCTTGTGTGTAAATTCTCATTTAATTTCATGTCCCATGGAGGTCAGCTTTATGACAATCTGCTTTTCACAGAGGCACAGATTGCTTTTCAAGAGGATGCACAATCCTTTAGGAAGTGGAGGAGCTGGACTTCAGGCCCAGACAGTCTGAAGCGATGGCACGGGTCCTTGACCATCAGGCTGCACTGCCTTGAAGCACTGACATCCAGGACTTCAGTCTTTGCCGATCACAGAGAGGTGCTTGATGCCCTGCAAATAAGAGTGCACACATCAGGGCTGGTTCAAGGAGCCCGAGTCAGATCAAGACTATGGATGTTTCCTGCATCTGCCCCTGGCAGGGCCAGCCCTCTTGGCAAAGGCATTAGTGAGGGCAGGAATGCCTGTTTGAAGCTCTTTACATTTGAAGCCAGTAGGGAACGCATGTCATTATCTTGCCCACCTTCAAACAGTCAGAAATCCAAGTGGCAAATTACATAGCGCCATGTCCCATGTGTTTTTCAAACATGCTTCACGAACACTTGAGTCTCTTGCAAAGAAATGGCATCGAGTGATAAATGTCCCTCCTGTTCTTGCCTTTTCTCTCTTATTGCAGCTCCCCCCCATCTCCCTTTTCTTATACATTTATGGTTATCCTGTGGCTTCCACCAGCTGCCCAGGCTGGAGAAGCCCATGAATGCATATGCTGTTGGCCACAAAAAGTCTCTAAGTTATTTTTTTAATCTTAGTTTTTAATTGGAGGATAATTGCTTTACAATGTTGTGTTGGTTTCTTCCATTCATCAGCATGGATCAGCTATAGGTATACCTACGTCCCCTCCCTCTTGAACCTCCCTCCCACCCCTCACCGCATCCCAGCTGTGTAGGTTGTCATGGAGCACCAGCCTGAGCTTCCTGCATCATATAGAAAATTCCCACTGGCTATCTAAATTATTTTTCCTTGCAGAATATGTTTTGTTTCTCTTTGGGCATTGAGACCCTGCATTTAAAAAACCAACTTCACTGGAGTCTAATTTGCACCATACAGTGTACACAAACTATGTGTAGTTTGATGAATTTGGACACATGGCTACACCCGTATAACCACTACTCCAGAGAGTAACCTCATGTCCATTGCCCTCAGGTCCTTGAAAAACAAATGATGCTTCTGGTACAAGAGGAAAATCTCAGGAATCCCATTCAAGTGTATAAAAGTCAGAAAACAGTTCAGGCCTTGGAACCCCTGGAGGCTTCGAAGCAAGATGTTGGAACTCTAAGCTGTATTTGGCGATGTTGGGGTCTTTTATTTATTCACTGTAATTGGAAAGAAAAGGGATGCAGGCTTTTCTTTTCATTCCTCAGATATGCCATGCTCATTGCTGCCTTGGAGTTGTGTTGGTTTGCCTCAGATTCTCTGGCTGGCCCTTTCTCAGCATTCAGGTCTCAGCTCAGTGTCACCTTGCCTGAGAAGCTGTTCTTGATCCCCTAGGCTTATTTACCAATGCTCCCCCACTCCCTCCAGCCCATCACTCAATGTGATTTGCTTCATTTCACATCACAGTCTTAAATGAACTTACTAATGTACTGGTTTACTAGTTTATCATCTGCCTCCTTCCATTATTGTTCACAGTAAGGAATGCAGTCTTTCCCCATCTGTCACTTGAGTCCTGGTATAGTACCTGGCGCATAGGAGTTCTGATGCCTGACATCCTGGTTTACGTGACATAAGGTACCTCCTCATTCCATCATTCATTTGCTCATGGATGCAGTCATTCTGTAGGTGTTTATGGAGTACCTGTAGCAGATCCAGCACTGGACTGAGACCTGTGAGACTGCGAGGAATAGTGCAGGCACAGAGCTCATGGTCCATGGCAGGAGATGGGTGATGTCCAAGGGAATGTACAAGTGAATAGACACTAAGTTGAACCTTATGAAACTGCCAGTATTCCATCATCTTCACCCTCAGAAATGGCAGTCTTTCAGCTGTTTGGAACTGGGTTAAGGGATATCGAGGAAAAGTGTAGTTTCTTCAATAAGGTGCCTTTATTAAGTCAGAGTTCTCCAGAGGAACAGAATCTTTAGGAGATCTGTCTAACTAGCTACTTATCTAGAGATACAGACTTGCCACACATGATAATGGAGGCTGGTAGGGACAAAATCTGCAGAGTCAAGGTCCTTTTTTTTTTTTCTTCTTCTTCTTTTTTTACTTTTTGTCTGTGCCTCAAAGCATGTGGGATCTTCGTTCCCTGCTGCTGCTGCTGCTAAGTCGCTTCAGTCGTGTCCGACTCTGTGCAACCCCATGGATGGCAGCCCACCAGGCTCCCCCGTCCCTGGGATTCTCCAGGCAAGAACACTGGAGTGGGTTGCCATTTCCTTCTCCAGTGCATGAAAGTGAAAAGTGAAAGTGAAGTCGCTCAGTCGTATCCAACTCTTAGGGACCCCACGGACTGCAGCCTACCAGGCTCCTCCATCCATAGGATTTTCCAGGCAAAAGAGTACTGGCGTGGGGTGCCACTGCCTTCCCTGATCAGGGATCAAACCCATGCTCCCTGCAATGGAAGCATGGAGTCTTAGTCACTAGATCACCAGGGAAGTCCTAAGGTCCCAGTTTGAATCTGAAAGCCTATAAGTCCCTGTAGAACCATGAGGACCTGATGTCCCAGTCTGAAGACCATCAGACAGGAAAATTCTCTTTGTTGGGGGAGGATGAGGCTTTGTTCTATTCCAGTCTTCAACCGACTGGATGAGGCTCACCCATGCTGTGGAGGACAGTCTGCTTTCCTCAGTCTATCAATCTACATGTTAATTTCACCCAAAAACATCCACTCGGGCATCCAGAATAATCTTTGGTCACCTTGTGGCACCCAGTCAAACTGACACATAAAATTCACCATCACAATACCTTTAGGATCTTGCTCTTCCGAGTGTGGACCAGTGGTCTCTCCATCACCTGGCCCCCAATCTCAGGGCCTGCTGCAGACATCTTGAATCAGAATCCGCGTCCTAACAAAAACCCCCTAGGTAATCCGTGTGCACATTCAAGTTTGAGAAGCACTCGGAGTGTGTGCTACACATAAATACCAGTTCCTTGGGCATTAGTTTGGTTTGTAGTACATAGTTGGTTATTTCCACTAATTCACTAAATTAAAAAAAAAAAAACACATCCCTATTTGTAACCTGGGTTTTAGTATACACCAAAATATATGGGCTTCCCTGGTGGCTCAGATGGTAAAGAACCTGACTCCAATGCAGGAGACCCAGGTTCGATCTCTGGGTTGGAAAGATCCCCTGGAGAGGGAAATGGCAACCCACTCCAGTATTCTTGCCTGGAGAACTTCATGGACAGAGGAGCCTGGCAGGCTACAGTTCATAGGGTCCCAAAGAGTTGGACATGACTGAGGGACTAACATACACGATATATGCACATACTAGCCAACAGTTATTAGGTACACTATAGCATTTATTATTTTTAAAATTTTTATTGAAAGATAGTTGACTTACAATGTTGTATTAATTTCTGCAGTAAGTGATTCAGTTATATATATTCTTTTTCATATTATTTTTCATTATGTCTTATCACTCAGAGAAGGCAATGGCACCCCACTCCAGTACTCTTTTGCCTGGAAAATACCACGGATGGAGAAGCCTGGCAGGCTTCAGTCCATGGGGTCGCTAAGAGTCGGACACGACTGAACAACTTCACTTTGACTTTCAGTTTCATGCATTGGAGAAAGAAATGGCAACCACTCCAGTATTCTTGCCTGGAGAATCCCAGGGACGGGGGATCCTGGTAGGCTGCTGTCTATGGGGTCACACAGAGTCGGACACGACTGAAGTGACTTAGCAGCAGCAGCAGCATGGCTTATCACAGGATATTGAATATAGTTTCCTGTGCTATAGTTGTTGTTCAGTCACTAAGTCATGTCTGGTTCTTTGTGACCCCATGAACTGCAGCATGCCAGGCTTCCCTGTCCTTCACCATCTCCTGGAGTTTGCTCAAACTCATGTCCATTGAGTCAGTGATGCTATCCAACAATCTCATCCTCTGCTGCCCCTTGTCATCTTGCCTTCAGTCTTCCCCAGCATTAAGGTCTTTTCCAATAAGTCAGTTACTCGCATCAGGTGGCCAAAGTATTGGAGCTTCAGCTCCAGCATCAGTCCTTCCAATGAATATTTAGGGTTGATTTCCTTTAGGATTGAATGGTTTGATCGGTTTGATCTCCTTGCAGTCCAAGGGATTCTCAAGAGTCTTCTCTAGCACCACAATTCAAAAGCATCAATTCTTTGGTACTTGCCTTCTTTATGGTCCATCTCACATCCATACATGATTACTGGACAGTCCATAGCTTTGACTATATGGATCTTTGTCAGCAAAGTGATATCTCTGCTTTTTAATACCCTCTCTAGGTTTGTTATAAGTTTTCTTCCAAGGAGCAAGCATCTTTGAATTTCCTGACTGCAGTCCCTGTCGCAGTGATTTTGGAGCCCAAGAAAATAAAGTATATCAGTTTCCCCACCTATTTGCCATGAAGTGATGGGACTGGATGCCATGATCTTCATTTTTTGAATGTTGTGCTATATAATAGGACCTTGTTGTTTAGATAGACTCTAAAGCATACATAAGAGCAGGTATATTAAACAGAACTGAAGGTGAAACAAATCTTTACAATTTGTTGCCTATGGTGATGACTTTGTGTAGTAACACACTAATGTGTGTTGAGGATGAAGCTCATCATTCATACATGGATCCATATTTTGAATATTCTTCATGAGAGTGTGAATTATTTTTGGCTGACTTCATTTTGATCTGAATAGGCCATCATTTTTTCTAACCTCCTGAGACGCTGTTGAAGAGGAGAGGGCCCAGTCTATCATTTCCTGCCCTTGTGTCATCAATATTGTCTCCGGGCTGTGGTTTTGTTATGAGGGAACATTCTTAAGCCCCATGTCCACCTAGTGATGGTTAGCTTGGTACAACTAGATTCTTGGCTTGCACATCCCTTTGGGGGTATATGTAACTACAGCACAGCTGATGTACCCTAAGGATGATGTCACTGACAAGGTTGGCACCTTGGTCCAAGGTTCTTGATTCTCACCATCTGACATGGGTGTTCCAAGTGAGGGCTCCAGCCTCAGTTCACACATTTATTTCTTATTTTTAATGACTAAAGACCATACACAGAAGTTGTCATATTTCCTTCCCCCACTGCCAAACTATATTAGGCATTCCCCGAGTGAGTGGACCACACCTTGAAGACACCTTGTCCAGGATACAGAGGCTCTAAGAATCCCTGTCCTCATGCCTCCTCTGGGAGGGGCTGCCTTGGGGAAAAGTATCCTTGACTTTCTGGTGAATTTCATGAATTTTGGCACTCAGCAGGAGCCAGGGAATCTGCCGATGGCAGTGCTGACCTAATTCACGGATAGCCACCCTGATCATTTACTTTGCTATCCTGTTGAAAGTTCAAATATTTTGAAATTTTGGAGAGAAATCTTTAGAGAATGTGGTGAGAACTCTGGCCTTTTTTTTTTTTTTAAACTTGATAGTGTCTCAATCTGCCTTTATTTATTTTTATTTGATTATTTTATTGTTTTGGCTGCAGTGGGTCTTCACTGTGGTGTGCGGGCCCTGCATTGTAGACTGTGGGCTTAGTTTCCCCTCGGCATGGAAGATTTTAGTTTCCCGACCAGGGATCAAGCCTTGTATTGGAAGGCAGAATCACTGGATGGCCAGGGAAATCCCAAACTATGGCTTCTTGTTCAGGAAAAATGCACAGATAAAATTTCTGTTCAATTCTAGAGGAGTTCAGAGATCCTCTGAAGTTCAATAAAGAACCTATGTATCTATTTATTTTTATTTTAATGTATTTCTTAAATTTTTTTTTTAAACTGGAGGATAATTGCTTTACAATGTGTTGGTGTCTGCCATTCATCAACATGAATCAGCTTACGACAACTTCTCATTAGTTATTGTTTTACATATGGTAACATATATATCTCAGTGTTGGCCTCTCAGTTCATCCCACCCTCTCCTGCCCTCACTGTGTCCATAAATCTGTTCTCTATGTCTGGCTCTCTGTTCCTGTCCTGCAACTAGGAAAGAACATGTTTAGAAGTGAAAAAAAGGCAAATTAGTTTTGAGAGACGTCTGTCTTGTGTTTCAAACATTTCTTTTCTGCAGCCCCTTTCAGGTTTCAGGTTCTGCTTACTGTGCAGGGTCGGCAGGAGCTTAAACAGTGATTTCAAAGACATTCAGGTTTGTATCTTAGTCCCTCCACTGATTAGCTGGGTTAACTTGGGCGTGTGTGCGTGCATGCTAAGTTGCTTCAGTCATGTCCAACTCTTTGCTACCTGATGGACTGTAGCCCTACAGGGCAGTCTTTTAAAAAATATTTATTTATTTATTTGGTTGTGCCAGGTCTTAGTTGCAGCATGTGGGATCTAGTTTCCTTACCAGGGACTGAACCCAGGCCCCCTGAATTGGGAGCTTGGAATGTTAGCCACTGGACTACCAGGGAAGCCCCGCTGGGCAGTCTTTGTTCTGGAGAGTGGGTATAGTAATCCACACCTTGTAATGCTCTCCCACTTGTTGGCTGCAGTTCAGCTTTATTAACCTTCTTGTCCCTCAGATCTGAACTCTTCCAAGCCTCAGGGTCTCTGCACTTGCTGACTCCTCTGACTGGAATGTTCTTTCATCCTCTTTATGGCAGTAACACCTCCCTGTTCAGGGCTCAGCTCAGATGCCTCCTCAGGAAGGCTTTTTCCTGATCAGCCAATCTGTCAGTTTCAGACTCTTTTTTTAAGTATACAATGCAGTGGTTTGTACTATATTGAGAAAGTTGAGCAACCATCACCACTGTCTAGTTCTAGAACATTTTCATCACCCTAAAAAGAAACCCCTCCCTCATTAACAGTGACTTCCCATTTCCCCTCCCACACCCTTGGCCCCTGGTAACCACTAATCTGCTGTCCGTATGGATTTTCCCATTCTGAACATTTCAAGTAAGTGGAATCACTTCACCTCTCTGAGTCTTTGTTGACTCATCTGCAAAGAAGGAGTAATAACCCTCGTGATGTGTTTATGTGCTGCCTAATTGAATTAAGGCATGTCACGTGACTAGCATAGTGCCTGGCTTATGGGAAGTACTCAATAAATGTTACTGATTGTTACTAATACTGGGCCGTAGCTGTACCTGAAGTGTTGATCTAGGGTTAGCAAGAGTACTGTACTGTGCTCAGTTGTGTCCAACTCCTTGTGACCCCACGGACTGTAGCCCACCAGGCTCCTCTAGTCCATGGATTTCCCAGGCAAGGATACTGGAGCGGGTTGCCAGTTTTCTTCTCCAGGGGATCTTCTTGACCCAGGGATCAAACCCATGTCTCTTACATCTTCTGCACTGGCAAACATATTCTTTACCACTAGCGCCACCTGGGAATAAACATTGTTTTTTTTTTTAATTATTAGGATTAGTTATAAAAGGTGACTAAACTTGTTGGGTGCAGACGTATTACATATATCCATCATTTAATCCTCTCAATAACTATAAAGTGGGTAACACTGCTATTACATCAGTAACATGAGAGGTGTATGAATTCTTCTGCAGGAGATCCTTATGTAATCTCTAATTGCAGTGATCTTCTTTACTTATGTCTTTTTCCCCTCCACCCTAAGTAAATGGTAGCTCCATGGAGAAAGGGGTCTTGTCTTTTGTTCATAAGCCCAAAGCCCTGGTAGCTCAGATGGTAAAGAATCCTCTGCCTGCAATGTGGGAGACCTGGGTTTGATCCCTGGGTGGGGAAGATCCCCTGGAGTAGGAAATGACAACCCACTCCAGTATTCTTGCCTGGAGAATCCCATGGATAGAGGAGCCTGGTGGGCTACAGTTCATAGGGTCCCAAGGAGTCGGACATGACTGAGCCACTTTCAACTTTTAAGAATAAGTGGGTGCTAGTCATTGTTTTGAATGAATCAATTTAAACTTTCTCTCCTCTCAGGGCCCTTGCAGACGTCATGAGGCCACAGGGCCACTGCAACACTGACCACATGGAGAGAGATCTCAACATTGTGGTCCACGTCCAGCATTATGAGAACATGGATACCAGAACCCCCATAAATAATCTTCGTAAGTATATCTCTCCATCCAGTTCCAGTCCCGTGGGGTGACCCAAGCAGTGGTCACACCTCCAGATTTCATGGTGTGTGTTTGGGTTCATGAGGAGCTTCTCTTTGTTGAATAAGAAGTTTTATTTTATCTCGTCTAGATCTAACTGTGGGTGGCATCCTCAGATTTCACTTTGTTTCTCCATTAAAGAGTCATCCACGTGGTGGATTTCTCATGGTTGGTTCTTCTGTTAACAGGCCACTTTGGAGGTTCATCTTGGTCATATGTTAACTAATAGCTCTTTTGGCTGGTCATCATGGTTAGATACTTAGCTAACCAAAGGATTACTTGGTTGGTTCATCCTAGATAGTAAATCTGTCAGCCAATAACCTATTTTGTTGGTTCATCTTGACTGGGTAATCTGTTAACCAATGGTTCATTTGCTTATCTGTCTGCCTCGTGAGGTAGACCAGTTGTCACTTTTTTGGTTTCCTATGGCTTTCAGCTAACAGATACTGGTTCAGAAGAATTAGATTTACTTTTCATGAAACCAGAGTTTCATAAACATAATCCACAAACTCTGTGTGTGTGTGTGTGTGTGTGTGTATACCTGTGCATGTATGTGGGGGCTTTTGAATTGTGGTTATGTTAGTTTGGGTGTGTACCTATGATTCAACAAAAGCAAATTGTTCTGTTGTTCTCCCAGGGGAAAAAAGTTGCATTTGCTATTGTGTTTCAATAGGTATTCCTTAGCTGACAGAGCATACCTGGGAATCTTAGCATGGTCCCAAAGATTTTCTTTCCTTTCAAAGGTCAGTATATACAATATATATTACGGAGCTGATGTACTGACTATAGAGAGTGGGGAAAAATCAGATTGTTTTGTTTTTGACAGTAGTGTACTATCATGGTTATTCCTAGCAATTATGTTTTCAAGTAAGCCCCACATTAAAGTAATGTGTAAGGCTTGGTTTAGAATAATAAAAGCCAGAAAATTTAAAGGATGCATTTAGTTGTAGCTGGAGGTTTTTAAAAAACAGAAACAGTTCTGGCATTTTTGCACGTTTTTCTAGTCTGGGTCACCTTTGCTAAAGTTCCACCAGAAACAGCACTGGTGTTTTATTTGCTGAATCATAGTTTTGCACTGTTTGGTTGCAAATTTTCAGGCTCAATGGGTAGAGGAGTAAGTCTGTGGAATTTGACATTGGTGATGCAAACTATCTGATTCTGCATGGTGATAATTTCTCATCGCCTTGGAAATGTTGCAGTATGTTGGCAAAGTTGATGTGTATGTGGTTTGAAATGGTTACTAAGTAGAAAGTCTTAAGTTCCCTTCTATTAAATAACTTGACATTATTTATTTATGAACTGGATCAGAAAAATGATATGAGAAATAGCCACATGTTAGAGCAAAATACACAGCCACTGGAAGCTTTATGACCAAATCTCACAGCCCTGAAAGGCGTGGTGAATCACGCCAACTCCGATATAGCAGTTGTTGCATCCAGTTCTGGCTTTGATGGGAATGAACACATCCTCTTTCAGAATGCAGTGGAAAATAAGTTGAACCTAGGTGTATATGTGTCCTACATATCATAAGCAAGTGAATATGACCGTGAAGTAGAGAAAGCTGAAATGGTGTTGAGTCCCTGGCTATAAAAAGGTGGCTGTTGAAAGTTTCTCATTTGAAGTTTCAATTTCTAGGATGATTTTGAATCAGTTCTTGAGTGGAATAACAAACTCATTGAAGTCACTCAAATTACACCACTCTGTCAGGCAAAAGGGCAGGCAACCTTAATGAATCTTGCTTTAGTGAGGGATCTTTGTTTAAAGTTGTACTGAAAATAAATTGTGGTTCAGAGATGGGTCTCAAGGTACCGAGTATTTCAGAAGTCTCCTGTGACTGACTAACTTGGTTTATTTATGAGTCTTGCTTTTAGTCTATATTTGTGTTTCAGTAATCAGTGATCTTTTACATCAAGGAAAAAAATGTGTCTTGTAATATTTTACTGGGTGGAATTGCACTAGAGCTTTCCTGACAAACTGCAGGGGAGAATTCTAGGTACAATGTCACAAACAGTGCATTCTCCTAGGAATTACCACAGATATTAATATTATGTAGTTCTACTAGTTGGTTCCATCCTTATTTCCTAGTATTTTTTGGGAATATCTGGAAAATAAGAGCATATAGCTGTTCTACAGGTTTACATTAATGAGTTTAATTTAAATAACAAATTAATTCAGTAGTTGGTAGTGATAATATTTACTTGTAATAAAGTGTTTGTCTTTTATTGATTTACAGGAGCTCTTTACATACTATGGACACGTGGGAAAAATCACGTGTTCAAAAGAAACAATGATTTTTGGAGTTCATTGAGAAGATAAGAGCTAGGTGGCTGACATTATCAGTTATTAAAGGTTCAAGAAGCCACGCAGTCTCCAGAGCCCACTGACTAACAGAGAACTAAGAGAGAAGGAATCTTGTCTGAAAATCAGAAAGTAAGACCAGCTCTTGGTGCCAGAATTAGAATGCCACTACTGAATACAATGGCATAGGAAATGGCAACCTACTCTAGTATTCTTGCCTGGAAAATTCCATGCACAGAGGAGCCTGGTGGGCTACAGTCCATGGGGTCACAAAGAGTCCGGGCACACAATGAATATAAAGCCCTTTTCTGGACATTATGGGAGCTGCAAAGATTTACCATTACAAAAAGTGGAAAGATGCATCTATTTGTGATCCAACAAGAAGGGGCACAATTGTGCCCTTTTTAGGGTGTTCTTCACTAAATATTCAAGTTGTGAGATTTGATTGAAGTTCCAACTTAAATGTTATTTTTATCTCTGTTTGGTGACCCACTTGACATTGCTTTAAGAGAATAATCATCTTCTCCTCTTGAGACTAACACTAGATCACTTTCTGCACTTTTCCTTATGCTTCAAACACTAAGCGAACCAGCAGTCAGTCTAGAAACCTGGATATTTGGAAGGAGGGGAGTCAGGAAGGACTAGAGTGAAGGCAAATAGGGAGGAAAAGGCTTCAATATTGGGAAATTTCTTTTGCCAACCTTTATCAGTTTCCTATGGTTTATTTTTCCTCTGATATAGGCAGGACTCGCCTTTTTTTATCTTCCAGCAGATGCTGTTCAGGGTCTTTTCAGGCATTCAGTGTTATTGGCTAAAAATATTTAGTCTGATAATCAAAAGGGCTTGGACCTCTTTGATTAACAGGATGTAGATTCAGATGAGAGAGTGATTTTCTGCAAAAGCTCCTCGGCTTCTGCGTAATTACAGTTTGCTTTTGAAGGCGCATTTTGTTCTCAAGTGCTGTGAACGTGCGCCGTCTCCCCACCCCAGCCGCCCTGTTTGCCAGTGACAGCCCCCCCCCAACCCCACCTTCTGAGAGTCCAGGGTAAATGTAGACTTCTTTTAGTGTCAAGATTGTGAGATTTGAGTGAGGGACTGTGGGGACCAAATACAACCGGGATCAACATTTCTTGACTTGTTTGTGCTAAAAGCACGCTTTTTTTGCAATAAAGTTTTAATTTGGGAATAATTTTATATTTATAGGAAAGTAGCAAAGGTAATAGTACACAGAGTTCTCACCCACTTGCCCCTGATGTTAACATCTTACATGACTATGGTACACCATAGTTATATGTCAAAAGTAAGAAGTCAATATTTGTACATTATTTTTAGCCAAATGGTAGGTATTGTTTGACTCTCACTAGTTTCTTCTCTGATGTCCCTTTTCTGCTCCAGGATTCAATCCAGAACACTATGTTATAGTTATTGCAGCTGACTTGATAGGAGAATTTTGGTTGTGCAATATTGTTTAACGATGTGGCAAAGGCTGGAAACAACATGAAATAAGTCAGTGGCAATTACACAGCCTTTATTGCCACTGTATAAAGTGTTGCCCAGTGTCTATGAAAGCCTCGCGTTAAGTTATGCACCTGCTCAGTGTTGGAATGGAACCAGCTGATGTCCTGACTGTGCTCTCATATCTATTCATGGGACAAAGGACCCTTACACTCCGTACAAACATACAGCTCCACTTTTGAATGGAGTCAGTGTTGTAGTATTTATTTCACGGGCATAATCTGAGCAAGTGAGATCTCACCCCAAACTCTGGTGAAATGCTGACTTGCTATTTCAGGGCATAGAACTCATCAGAAAGACCGGATTCTTATTCCAGCTTCTGCTCCCACCCTATCCGTCCCCAGGACCATTTCTAAGCGGGTTTATGAGGAATCAGATGAAAAGCAGATCCGTGACTTAGTTTCTGAAGATGTTGTACAGCTCATGTTTAGGGTTAAATGGATTTTCATTCATTTGTCCATATTTACAAAGGCACCCAGGATGTCCCATACTCGATTTTTTTTTGAAATACTAGAAGGAATATTCCCACATACTTTCTAAAAATTGGGAGGAATTACCAACACGGGCCTACTGTATAGCACAGGGAACTGTCCTCAATATTTTGTAATAATGTATAAAGGAAAAGAAGGGCTTTCCAAGTGGTGCTAGTGGTAACCTGCTGGCCAGTGCGGGAAACATGGGACAGGCGTTTGATCCCTGGGCTGGGACGATCCCCTGGAGGAGGAAATGGCAACTCACTCCAATATTCTTGCCTAGGAAATCCCATGGACAGAGGAGCCAGGCAGTGGGTTATAGGCCATGGGCTTGCAGAGTCAGACATGACTGGGTGACTGACACCTTTTCTTTCATTTGGGCCAGGCACAGGTGCTAAATGTTTTGAATATATTAACTCCTTTAATATGCAAAACAATGCTTAAACAGCCTAGCTCATCTCTGCCTCAGGGCCTTTGCACCTGCTGTGCTTTTTGTCTATAGCACAGGATCCCAGGCCTCTTGCACCTCATCTGTTACCCCTATTGCCACCGCACTAGAGAGGACATCCTTGTTTACCTCTGGCTCCCAAGTCACCTACGGTTCCCCATTTCCCCACTATTCTCTCTATAACTTTTGTATTCTCTGAAGTTGTCATGCTCATGATTTAAATTTATTCCTCTTTCACTATATTGTAAACTCCACAAGAAAAAAGCTTCGTATTGTCACAGCTGTACTCCCCACGGCAGGACTGGGCTGGCTCATGACAGAAGCTCCATAAATTTTTGTCTAATAAATGAAAAAGCCTGTGGAAGAGGTATCGTTATCCCTGTTTTATGAAGGAGAAAACCGAGATTCATGGAAACTAAAGAACTGGCATGATAACTGAGATTTATTTTTAACATCGCCAGGAATATATAAAATTGTGGGGTATAGTAGATGAAACAAAATGGGAAAAATACTGTTATTACAGCCAGGTAACCAACTACATGGGGATTCATTATTCTAGTCTATATTTGTGTATATTTGAAACTAATAAAATTAAAAGTTACACAGCTTGTCCACCATAGCAGAGTTAATTCACAGAGGAGCTGGGATTCAAACCCCGGTCTGTCTGAGTCTGTAGCCTGAACTTTAAATATAAATTTATTTATTTTAATTGGAGGTGAATTACTTTACAATATTGTATTGATTGATGTATAGCAAAACCAATACAATATCATAGCATGAACTTTAATGGAGGCATGTGGGTTATCTCCTGGTGAATATCCAGGCTTAGGAAGGATGAGAATCAGGGCACCTTAGGGACTTAAGGAAGTAGAGTGGGTAAAGCATCACTTTTGTTTCTGTCCTTAGTATGCTCAATCACAGTGTCTTTCAGTTCACTTTATCCAGAGAGAGAAAATGTGGTTGGTTTCTGACCGACCATCAACCTGGCTCCCTTGACTCAGTTGTCAGACTCCTGAGCAATCAGTTGGGTGGGATGGAGAATGTCAGTCTCAGGACTTAGGCGGGACTAGTCTCCAAGCAGGCTATGTTTGAGAAGCACAGAGGAGATTGCTGTTTTAAGCTTCCTAGGGGTAGGGGCAAGGATTACATTTGTTTTATTCTTTTCTGCACCTCCACTGCCTAGAAATTACAGTGTTCAACAGACATTTGTCGAATGAATGATTACATGCGTCTATGAATGACTCCCTTGCCGGAGCTCTGTAAGAAGTCCAGGGGAACCCATTAACAGGACCCTTGAGATTTTTGAGTTTTGAGGAAGCTTGGCTAATTTTGACTCATATGAGGCTTTAATTCTCTTCTAAGAAGTGACAGCTACCAGCACTCGTGTTCCTGAAATGACTGGACAGGTAGTCTTTCCATCTGAAGATCTATGACTGCAAATAGTTTTGCACACAGGTCAGTAGATTATAGCATTGCTAAGAGTTAGGGGGTTGGGCCACACTGGGTTCACTAGAAACACTTTAAGAGAAAACACTTATTTGGTTGCATTGGGTCTTAGTTGTGGCCCATGGGATGTTCATTGCATCATGTGGGATCTTGTGTTGCAGCACAAGGGCTCTCTAGCTGTGGCTCAGGCTTAGTTGCCCCATGTTATGTTGGATCTTAGTTCCCCGACTAGGGATTGAACCTGTGTCTGCTGCATTGCAAGGCCAATTCTTAACCTTTGGACCATTAGGGAAGTCCCTAAAAACATTTTTAGGTTTAGTGCTGTGGCCTGAGTTCACTTGATATGGTTTTAGATTAGAGCCCTGGTTTTCTCCTGAAGTATTCAGCATTATAGATGGAATCCTAACATGTGATGTTGCTCATTTAACAGTAGACCGTTTGTCTTTGAGATAGTGCAGTGAGGGTGTGGGAGATATAGGCTTGAGGGGTGGACATCGTTGGATTGGGTGTATGTATGCTCTGTCATCTGTGAGCTGTGGAATCCTGGAAATATTAATTTAATTCTGTAAACTTCAGTTTTCCACTCACTGAAAAGAGTAAAATAACATCTACCTTACAAGTTTGTTTTGGAGATAAAAGAACACATACGAAGGATTTACTGTAATGCCCGGTAGCATATATATTGATTGTCACTGTTATTATTTGTGGAATGACTGAGCATTGATGCTAAGGTAGTCCATAGCCTAGGGGCCAGTGATGCTCATCAGCAGCATTTATCATGCAGTTGTCTTCACAGTGAACATACTTTCATGCTGCCTGTTGATAACCCCATTTGTGTGTGTGTGTGTGTGTTCTACTACTGTTTCGGATGTAAATGAGAACTGAAGAAACTGTCAACTCTTTCCCGAAGAAATAACCGGGGTGCAGCAGGTGTCCCGTTCTTAGCCATTTGTTCCTGAGTCTTATGTTTTCCTTCAGGTCCCATTAAAACACATGAGCTTTTGTTCTGAGTGTTGATTTTAATATTTTCTTACACTAGCAGACCAGACCCATAGAAATCTGTCTGGCCCCAAACATGCCTTGTATTTCCACCTAGAAAAATGAGATTGTGTGTGTGTGTGTGTGTGTGTGTGTATGCACAAGCAACAGAAACAGATCCCTTAAAAGAAAAAAAAAATAGCACTTTCTGTAAGTCATATCCTGGGCTCTTTTCAAAATTGCTACTAATGCTGGCCACATGGCATTGACTAATTGGATCTACATTGCCTTTCAAAGTGCTTCCAACCAGCTGTAGGACTATTTGTAAAGAAAGCCCAAGTGCTTATCACAGTGTCTGGTTTAGTTTAAAAGATGCCAAGTTCTGCTCTTTCCATTCTAGGGAAAGCCTATCCAGCTCCTTTGGGAGAGCATTTCTATTTAGGTATAGGGACTAAAAGATGCAACATGCTTGTTATGTGATTGACAGGGTGGATTAAAAAAGAGAGGAATACATGAAATAATAACGTTTGTTCTGTACCTACTACATGTATGCATTTCCCTTCTCACAACAATCCATGAAATAATTGAAATAGGTACTGCACCCCCATACTACAGATGAGGAAGCTAGGGCATTGAGAGTTTAAGTAATCTGCCCAAGGCCCCTACATATTTGATAAGGAGTTCAGATCCTAGGCTTCCCTGGTGGCTCAGATGGTCAAGAAACTGCTTGCAATGCAGAAGACCCGGGTTCCATCTCTGGGTTGGGAAGATCCCCTGGAAATGGGAATGGCTACTTACTTTAGTATTCTTGCCTGGAGAATCCCACGGACAGAGGAGCCTGGCAGGCTATAGTCCATGGGATCGCAAAGAGTCAGAAATGACTGAGCAATTAACACTTAACACTTCAGACCCTAGACATGGATTCAGGCATGAACTCTATTCATGACCTTTCTCATTTCTTTCAAGGACATGCAGTGGATGACGTACCAGATTATGTCTTTTCTCCTACTCCCCTTTATTTATTGATCCTCATTAAGAATCACTGTATTAGATGACACGCTTCTTTGAAAATGGACCAACTGGATAGAGCCATCATTTCTGGAAGACTCAGATATTCACCGATCTTTGCTTTCTTGTCATTAATATTTCCATGTCTTCATCAACACTGAACTAAAATTTACTAAAATTCTGCTATGTGTCACACAATGCTCTGTGAAAACTGGAGGTATGAGGGTGAATGAGAGAAAAATAAGAAATATCCTCCTGGAGCCTGTGATGCAGCCAGGGAGGCAGAAGGGGAAATAGGTACTTGCAAAGCAGCGTGATGGGAGTAAGTACGGAATGCTGTGGGAGCATCATGCCGGCCTCCTCAAAACACCTGGGGCTGATGGGGAGGGAAGGGAATGACAGATTTTCCTGAGAAATAGGTATTTTGTTCTGTGAGAGAAATAGTCCCCAACAACTTTCCAGGAACCAGAGTGAAAGAAAGCAGAAGATTTTTATGTACTGACTTTGCTTGCTTTTGATTGAGAAGAGGATTACCAGTCCTAGAATACAGATCTCTCTTGCATGTCTGATTGGTTTTATACAAATTATATAAGGGGAGAAGAGGATTTGGTCCTTTAGGGTCACACTGCTTTTGGTAGGAAAGTTAAAGTGCCATGTCTGATGTGGGAAGCCCAAAACTTCAGGATCAGCTTTCAGGTTTGAGTACAGATTCTTTGCAGAACAGTCTCTGTCAGCTTGCTGTTCTTGGAGATTAGCATTGAATATTTTCTCCTTCTTTTTTTTTTTCTTTTCTGAGCATTGTGGGACCTTTTTTGCCTGACCAGGAATCGAACCTGTGGTCCCTGCACTGAGAGCACAGAGTCTTAATCACTGAACTGCCATGGAAGTCCCTGAATATTTTCTTCTTTTAAAAATAACAGCCAATATAAAATTAAGCAACATAGTTTAATACCATAATGCATATATTAAAAGAATTTGTAATAAGGCTTTAGGAAAAAAATCCCAATTAAGAATTCTCAGTAAAGTTAATTACAAGTTGAAAAGGAAATCCGGTCACATTAGTCTGAGAATGCAGTTAATGAAACTAAATGTAATCATAATCTGAATATTTCATTGAATGGAGACTTAGACTCATTAATTTAGGTATTAGGCCTGGAGTTGTGTGCTTACACGAAGACGGCCGAGCTCAAAGCAGAGCCTGGATTTTTACACTTTGAAATCCAGCCCTTAGTCCAGGGAGATTTGTCCATGGTGCTGAATCACACCCCGGATGTATTTATTCAAGCCACCCAGCAAGAAGTCTATCTTACAGAATTTCAGAGCTAGAAAGAACTTTGGGAGTCATTTTGCCTTTGGTTTACCACATTTTTGGTTTCAAAGGTGACCAAAAAAAACCACAAAAAAACCAAAACAAGAATGGAGGGACCAATATAGTGTGCTTTCAATTTTGCTAAGGAAGATAATGATGTAAAAAGTAACTATGAAAGCAATCAGCATCATTTCACAAATGATATGGGCATTGTAACACCAAACATTTAGGTTAGATATAGCTCTCAAAATAAAATACAACTCCTAAACTGAATGAATTTGATTTTATGAAAAATCTCATTCCAGCATCCTTATATTATCTCTCTGGTTTTTTTTTTTTTTTTTTTTTTTTTTGGCCACCAGTCAGTTGAAAGTGAGAACACAGACTTACATTTTGGGGAATTACTGATTATTCCTTAAATGGTTTGCTCATCAGATGGGTATGTATTGAGTACCTACTATATGGTAGGCACTGGGGCTTAGTGCTAGGGATATGGAGATTTTTGTGTGTGTGGAGCATTTTGTGTGTGTGTGCACGCGTGCATATATATGTATGTAGGTATATATACACACACACGTATATAGGGATATATATATGTATGTATGCATGCGTATATGACTTCATGGAGCTTAAAGTCAGCCCATTCTTTGCATTTTACAAATAATGAGACTGAAGTACATGGAAATGCATGGGTTCTGTTTTTCTTTCTAAAGTGACACAGCCGTGAAACTTGTGAAGTTAACACTGTTTAGAAAACATTAGTGTGCTTCCCTGGTGGTTCAGTGGTGGAGAACACACCTGCCAGTGCAGGAGACACAGGTCCTATCCCTGATCTGGGAAGATCCAACACAGAGTGGAGCAGCAACGCCCATGAGCCGCATCTACTGAGCCTACGCTCTAGAGCCCGGGAGCTGCAACTGCAGAGCCCACGTGCTCCAACTGCTGAAGCCCACACACTCTAGAGACTGTGCTCCGCAACAGGAGGGGCCGTAGCAGGGAGAGGCCTGGGCACCGCAATGAAGAGCAGCCCCTGCAACTAGAGAAAAACCGCACAGCAATGAAGACCCAGTACAGCCAAGAAAAATAAATAAATAAAAATAAATAGAATTATTTAACAAATTGTGCAAGCAAATTAGCTGAGATATTGATATGGTTGTTAATTCAGAGTGATGAAAAGTGGATGAATTGCTATTTAAAAGTGAATATTTAGGACACAATTACTGATCACAGATATATGTTTATTTGGCAGTTCTTGGAAATGGACTTAAGGATGTGAAGCACAGGGATAGACTTCATAGTTCTTGGTGCAGTTCCTCCTTAGTTTGATGCCTTAACTGTTGTCCAAAGAAAGCTGTTTAAAATATTCAGATACTCAGATATTTTAACAAAGTATTGAACTGCCTGAAGCCCATGAATTGAAAGTTGTGCAAGGGGCAGCATGTAATTTTTTTTTTTAATTTTTAATTTTCTTTATTAAGTACTAACAAGGAATGGAGAAAGCACCTCATTCTTCAGAGGCATTTTTTTAAAACTATTTAGTGCATACATTCAAAGTCAAGGAAGGTCCTCAGTCAAACAATCCTTTGATAATAACTGACAGGGGTATTGTATAAGCATGTTTTACTTTTAAGAGAGAAATTGCATGTTTACTATATTAAAAATTGTATTAGTGAAGACAAGAATGTGCACTTTAAAAACATTATTTCATTGAAATGCAGTTGATTTACAATGTTGTGTGTGTGTTTTTTTAAATATTTACTTATTTATAGTTGTGCTAGGTCTTAGTTGTGGCCAGCACACATGATCTTTAGTTGCAGCATGTGGGATCTAGATCCCTGGCCAGGGATTGAACGCAGGCCCCCTGCATTGGGAGCTCGGAGTCTTAACTTTTCCTACAATGTGGTGTTGATTTCTACTGTTTAGTAAAGTGGTTCAGTTACACATAAGATGTACACCTAAAGACATGAGAGAATATTGTCTCTGTTTAAAGAAAACATAAATAAGGCAGTTTTCCCCAAATCCATAGACTAGAACAATGATTGAAGTTAAACCCTGATCCTGCTTCTTTTTTTCACTGAATTAACCCACAACACCATGTTAGTTCCAGATACACAGTGTAGTGACTTAATACTTCTGTATATTACAAAATGTTCATGACTGTATAAGCATATTTTTAAAAATTGTTCATTATGAAGATTTTTGTTCTGCTAATAAGCATAGAGGTGGGTAGGTTCAGATCCTGGTATGATTCTTTAAACATGTAATCATTGTTATTTAATTTACATGAGTATTACACCTATGGGCTTCCTTCATAGCTCAGTTGATAAAGAATCTGCTTGCAGTGCAGGAGAAGTGGGTTCGATTCCTGGCTTGGGAAGATCTCCTGGAGAAGGAAATAGCAACCCACTCCAGTATTCTTGCCTGGAAAGTCCCATGGACAGAGAAGCCTGGCAGGCTGCAGTCCATAGGGTCGCAAGAGTTGAACATAACTTAGCGAATAAACCACCACCATTATACATATAATTATGAACCTCTTCACATAATGTGGTACTGAAAATCTTGCTTCTGTCATTAATCATCGCCTCTTTGTAGATACAAAATAATCTCCAGTCGTAATGATTATTAATTCTATGTAAATGAGATCATTTCATTTTATTTCAATGTGAATAAGGTCTATCATGTTGTTGAACTGCTTGGAAGAAAAATCACTTAGGGTTGCTAGGAGGTAGGAGCTGCTTGAAGCTACCTTGCCATCACAAGGGGAGGGAGCATCCTGCCATGGGATAAAGACATGGAAGAGAAAGGCAGAATGGAAAGGGGGAGAGAATGAGTTTAGTTCTGATATTGTTTGAGTTCCTGGATCCAGCCATACCTGAAGCCACGGGCCTTTCCGTAACAGAACAAATTTCTTTCAAACTCAGTCAGCTTGAGTCGGGTTTCTGTCACTTGCATGGGAAAGAATGCTGATTTCTATAAGCAAAATCTACCATCATAAATTACCCACAGTTTCCAATACTTAGGTTATCTCATCTAACTTTTAGAAAAACCACCTTGGGACTATTGCCTCTTTAGCTGGGATACTCAAATGTATCCATAAGTATGCTAAATCTGTCGTGATTTTATTCTACCAGTCTATGACCTCTTCTCTGTGTATCTCTATTCCCAACATTTAGACTTGAAAACAATTCAGTTCAGTTCAGTCACTCAGTCATGTCCAACTCTTTGTGACCCCATGGACTGCAGCATGTCAGGCTTCCCTGTCCATCACCAACTCCTGGAGTTTGCTCAAATTCATGTCCATCGAGTCGGTGAGGCCATCCAACCATCTCATCCTCTGTCGTCCCCTTCTCCTCTTGCCTTCAATCTTTCCCAGCATCAGGATCTTTTCCAACACAGTAGACAATGAGTAATTACTTGGTGAATAAACTAATGAAGCCCAGCCACTTAATTAGCTGTGATCGGTCTAAGCTAAGAGCACTGGTTAAGTGGCAAGACAAGGATTAGAATCCCAAACTCCAAACCCCAGGTCTAGTGCTCTTGCATTTGACATTGGGCAATTTGGGTCATAACGACATTTGGGGGTCTTCACCTGAATTTCATTATGCTACTTCCTGCTTAAAACTCTGCAGGTGAGCTCTCCATTGCCCATTTCTGTGCAATAATGATAACAAACTCCTCACTTGCCTACTTGGTCTCGAATAATCTGGCCCAAACACTGTTTCACTCACTTGACCACAGGGAGCTCTCCTTTTTCTTATTTAAATGAACCAGGATTGCTTTTGCCTTAGGTAAGGACTTTCTTTTTGCTTTTCCCTCTGCCTTCCCCATTCTCTGCGTCATTTAGGTTTCTGCTAAACAGTTATCCACCTAGGGAAGCCTCCCTATAGAAAGTAGCTCACCCTACATATGGAATCCCACAACCATAACTCTCTATTAGGTCACCATTTTCTTTTCATCATAGCTCATATCACTGCCTAAACATCAACTTGCTTATTTGTGTTTCTTTAGTATCTTCACCATCCAAAGGTCAGCTCCACAAGACCAGGAAACTTGTCTATCTCTTTATGTTAGGTGCTCAATAACAAAATTGTTGAATAAGCACTGTCAAAATACAACCCTGAGGGACTTCCCTGGTGGTCCAGTGGCTCAGACTCCATGCTTCATAGGCAGGGGGTCAGGGTTCAATCCGTGGTCAGGGAACTAGATTCTATGTGCCACAACTAAGGCCCAGTGAAACCAAATAAATAAATAAAAATGAATATAAGAAAATACAACACTGAGCACATTTCTCAAGTAATTGCTACTCACACTTTTTCTTGTCAGTTCACCAGGGTTTTATTTCTTATGGACTAAACTTTCAGTGCAGTTATCAAAGTTTAGCAAATGCCAAGTTGCATACCCAGAGAAATTACATATAATAAAAAAATCGTGAATACATATTCCAGCATCACCTGGAAATTACATATAATAAAAAATCTTGAATACATATTCCAGCATCACCTGGAAATTACATATAATAAAAAAATCGTGAATACATATTCCAGCATCACCTGGAAATTACATATAATAAAAAATCGTGAATACATATTCCAGCATCACCTGGAAATTATGAAGTGTCACACCAAGTTCAGTCCACCCATTTGAGCACAATTGACTTTTTTCAATAGCGTTTTCTCCCATGTCATTCCTTTGGACTTCCCTGTGTCTTAGGTCCCCCGCGATATCCCTTCTCCATCTTGGCTCTCAATTTCATCACCACGAAAGCAAATTAAGGAGGGAGTTGGGCGTATTTAACATTTTTGAAATAACTATGTTGTGTTGATGTGCACAATTAAAAAAAACTCAACTCCGGTGTATGCCAAGTAACTGTAATAACAGCCTGCTTAGGATTATAATGTTGATTTTCAAATATTGCCAAGCAGACTATTAAATCCCAAACAGCTATGTTCCACATTTAATTATTATATTTAAAAGGAAGTCTTAAAATCCAGAGGGAGGAGATGGTGGATACAAAGGGGAAAAAAAAAAAACACAAAAACCCAGCAGATCCACCGATTCATTTCATATCCCATAACTGGACAGCCCTCCAGTAGCAAGCCATATGCCCTGGGTATAACATCTGTGGTTAAGATCAAGTACTTAGCTACCTTTTGACTCTGAATTCCAAAATGCCCCCAATATGCCACCGATCTTATAATCCTCACCCTCAGAGCAAAATCAGGTCAAGCTAAGAAAAGCACTCAAGAACAAAAGATGCAGTCTCTGAATTTTCCATCACGAATGCTCTGAGCATCCTCTGCCCCTCAAGGATACTTTTTAGTAAAAGTATGGGAAAGAAATGGGATATATCATGGTGGGAAAGGGTGCAGACAGAGGACATCATTGTTGGTTCCCTTTGCCCGGTTTTCCAGCTTTGTATCCTGTTGTGGTTGTTTCAGCAGGTTATTGTTCATGTCAGCCTATTTGATTAAGCATTATGGTATGTGAACCACTTTATGAGGTTTACTTGGGTAAGCGTAATAACACCAATAGTTAGCATTTATTGGGCTTTGTCTGCCAGGTGTTTCCAATGTATTATCTCATTTAATTCTCTTAATGAGCTGGTATGGTGGCTGAGGTTATCTATATCTGACAGAGTAAACAGATATAGATATCAGATACCATGTATCAGAAGCTATGCATCTGATGCATGGATTCAAATACACTGTATCAGTATCAGTTCAGTTGCTTAATTGTGTCTGACTCTTTATGACCCCATGGACTGCAGCATGCCAGGCTTCCCTGTCCATCGCCAACTCCCGGAGCTTACTCAAACCCATGTCCATCCAGTCAGTGATGCCATCCAACCATCTCATACACTGTAGTCTTACTTCAAAATCTGGGTTCTTTCTTCTACCCAAAGTAGGCACACGGATTCCCTTTTGCGTGTTGGGAAGGGGCTGCCCGAAGAAAAGCGCTGAAAGGGAGTTTTAGGTTAGAGTCAAACCCAGTGGGCACGAGTGCTGTAGTTGATTAACTGTGTCTGCTGTGAGAGCTAGCTAGGAGCATAGTGTTGTTTGCCTTATATTTATACTCCTATTGACATAAGTCTAAGCACTTATGATTTTTTTAATGAGGGAAGATAAATGGAATATAAACTGAGGGAATATAAACCCACTTGATGGATTGGGAAGGCCTCAATGCATGGTGCCTAACATATGGTGTTTGGATGTGTAGTAGGTGATTAGCATATCTTTAATGAATGGATGAATACATGAGTGGATAGTCTGAGGCATATTACAACCCTTTGTTCTTCTAGGTTCTTTAAGCTATTTACATGTAACAAGTCATTCTACCATAAAATTACATAACAGAACTACTTTTTTGTTTCCTATAGGAGAGTCAACCTAGAGCTGAATATTTCAATAGTATATTTTTGATCTTTTAAAAAATTATTGTTGTGTTTCCTCCATTGGCAGGTGGATTCTTTACCAACTGTACCACTTGGGAAGCTCATCCTTTGTAGAGGGAATTACTTCTGTCTTATGCATGTATTCAATAAATCTTTTTCTTGTTAGATCTAGTTAGACACTGTGTGAATGGAGCAAAACCCAGCCAGGTTTCTGACCTCTGGAGTCTACAGTTGAGGAGGATAGGACTGTTTGCAAATCTAATATATTAAAAAAGTGTAAGAGATATTACTTGTGATAAGTGTAGGAGGAAACAAGGAAGATGATGGGACTAAGGATAACAGGGCTAACTCACTGAGGGGGTGACAATTCACTGAGACCCAAGGATGAGTGAGAAGGGACTGTCCAAGTGAAGCACCGGGGAAAGTGAAGGCAGAGAAAACAGAATGTGCAACGGTTCTGAGGCTGGAAACGACTTCATCTGTGAAGCCAAAGGAAGCCCAAGGGAGCTAGAGTCTGGTGAGGGAGGGGAAGAGGTCATATTCCTAAATGTGGGGAAATGATATTCAGAAATGGGAACAAAGTGAGATGTTAATTACAGGCATGTCTTGTTTTATTAAGTTTTGGTTTATTGTACTTTATAGATACTGCATTAAAACTTTTTTTTGAGTTAGTTGATTTACAATGTTGTGTTAACACCACATTTAAGGGACAGCTAATCAGTGACAATTAATTGAAAGGATACATCATCCCAATATTCATTGTGGCACTATTTACAATAGCCAGGACACGGAAGCAACCTAAATGTCCAGTGACAGGTGAAGGGATAAAGACGTGGTACATATATACAATAAAATATTGTTCAGCCATAAAAAGATACTGCATTTGTGGTTTGTTTTTTTTTTTTTTTTTTTTACAAATTGAAGGTTTATGGCAACCCCGCATCAAGCAAGTCTGTCAGCAGCGTTTTTTCCAATAACATTTGCTCATTTTGTGTTTCTGTCTCACATTTTGGTAATTCTTGTCATATTTAAAATCCTTCACCAGTAAAAAGATCATGATTTGCTGAAGGCTTGGATAATGGTTAGCGTTTCTCAGCAATAAAGTATTTTTAAATTAAAGTATGTACGTTTTTTCAGTCATGATGCTATTGCACACTTGATACACTACAGGCTAGTGTAAACATGATTTTTATATGCACTGGAAAACCAAGAAATTTGTGTGACTTGTTTATTGTGATACTTGCTTTATTGCAGTCATCCGGTACTGAGCCTGTAGTATCTCTGAGGTGTGTCTGTGCAGATTATAGCTACGATTTCGAGCACTTGCTATGCCAGGCACTGTGTTAGGTGCTTTACATCGGTTCTGGTGTGTCCCAGGACTGCTCTGTCCCTCTAGTTGGGCTTCCCAGTGGGTGTTCCACTGAACACTGGTCCTTTAGTTTCTTGCCCAAATAAATTTGGGAATTGCTACATGCTCTTTCCACCTCTTGGAGATTCTCAATGCATCTTATTGGCACCTTAAAGGCTGAGAATAAAAGTAATAAAGCCATTTATAATTGCATTCATTTCAGTGTTTTTCAAACTGATAGATCTGTTAAATATCTTTTTGTGTAGCAATTACTGATGTGTATGGAGGAAATGAAATACTGGAGAACTTAGAAGAATGCTGCTGGGTTTATGTTTACTCCGTCCAACTTAATCATCTTCCCTGGTGGTAGACTTATTATTTCCCAGGGCAATCCTTTCTGGTTTCAGGCAGACTTCATTGATAGGGCGCTTTCCTATTAGTTTTCCCTACCTTTGATAGGGGGCTCAATGGTAAAGAATCCACCTGCCAATGCAGGAGATGAGGTTCGATTCCTGTGTTGGGAAGATCACCTGGAGAAGAAAATGGCAACCCACGTCAGTATTCCTGCCTGGAAAATTCTACAGACAGAGGAGCCTGAAAGGCTACAGTCCATAGGGTCACTAAAGAATTGGACACAACTTAGTGACTAAGACAACAAGAACCACATTGATATGGAGTGTGCCCATTCCAAAGTTACTAGCCAACCCCTTAGAGCGTCTTGAAAGAGCCAGTGGAGGACAAAGCTATTAACATTTCTCTTTCTTCCTCTCTGTGCGTGCTAGTTTGTGTCATCCTTCAAGGCTCGATGTAAACAGTCCGTATCAGGCTGGTTTGGTTATAAGTAACAGAAATCAGGGACTTCCCTGGTGGTCCAGTGGTTAGGACTCTGTACGTCCAGTGCAGGGGGAGTGGGTTCAATCCCTGGTCAGGGAACTAAGATCCTGTGTGCTTGCTGCACACAGCTCAGCCAAAAAATAAAAATAAAAGAAATTAAAAATAAGTAACAGAAGTCAGTGCTATGTGACTTAAGCAAAAAGGGAGCTCTTTTGAAGAATATGGGATGGTTCATAGAACTGAAGGGGCATTTGAAGAACAAAGCTTGGCATAGTAAGAATCAGGGCAGCTCTAACCAGGGCTTGTGGCTTGAGCTAATCTGTGGTCTCGTCAAAGCTCCCCTGCAGACATCAATCATTATAACCATTTTTCTTTCTTTGTGCCTACTCCACTTAAATATAAGGTCCTGGGGAGTGTCTGGCTAGCCCACACTGAGTCACATGGTCAACCTTGTCTAGGGAGGGCTGGTACCTTGACTGACAGTCTCACCAAGACTGCACACGGGAGGAAGACGAAAGTCTCCAAAATGAAATTGAGACTCTGGGCAGACAATGGAGGGATGGATGCTGAATATTCAGAGAGAGAAACCAAGGTCCAAACAAATCCCATCTTTTGTCTGATCGCTCTTCTGAATTTATATATGCCTGAAATCTGTCTGAACCCCTTCAGACCACTCAGTTCTGCCAACATCCAGATGCTGCCTGGCCAACTTTCCTGTGTTATTTTCTTCCTCTGTGGCTTAGCTCTTGTGGGATGAATTTGCCCTGTATCTCTAATTAGGCCTAATAACGAAACCTATACAATGTCTCCAGCAGCAGTCAGAGTTAAGTGATTATGGGAAAGCATTCCTAGGGGAGGGCAGTCAAGTGATTACAAGGATGGTGTGGGATGTGGGTGGGCTTCGTAAATTACCTGCCTGCCAAAGCAGGAGAGGTGGGTTCAATCCCTGGGCCAGGAAGATTCCCTGGAGGAGGAAATGACCACCCACTCCAGTATTCTTGCCTGGGAAATCCCATGGACAGAGGAGCCTGGCTGGCTACAGTCCATGGGATTGCAAAAAGTCGGACATGACTTAGCCACTAAACGACAACAACATGAGGTGTGGATGGGTGGAGGGGATGTGGTTGGTAAGGAGGGAGATGTGGGTAGAAACACGGGCGTATAGAAGAAGCAGTTCAGAGAGGGCTGCAAAGGTGGATGGAGAGGAGGCAGCCTTGCTGGGGTGGAGGGGCTGCACACGAAAGTGAAGAGTGATGAAACTGATGAATGGAAGGCCCCCGAGTCCAGGTTAAGGAATTTAGACCCGAGCCTCTGCGAGTGTTGAGCAGCTGGGCTGCCTTACATCACTTTTGTGACTAAGTGTCTTGTTGGGTTGCTGGGATGATGGATGAGAATGGCCTTTTAAGACAATTCGGGGAAGCTCCCAAGCCATCTCCAACACAGCTGCCACTACCTTATCCGCTTACCCATGAAGTCCTCGTTCTAACCCTTCACCAAAGCATTTTGAGGGTTGCTAGGAAACTGGATGCTTGAACAGTTGGGATCTGATGATAATAATTCTCTAAGTTTCCATGATTGGAGGAAGAGCCAGGTCAGTCCAATGCCATCTTTTCTTACCTTACTATGGAGTAGAGGGAGACAGAAGTGCCTTTAAGACATGTGAATTCTATTCTGTGATCTCAGGTCAGGGATGGGAAGAAGCAAATGGGAGAGAGGGCGTGAGAGGGAGAGAGAGAGAGAGAGCAACATAAATAACGTGAGTATTTCTGCTCACCCTTCCACACAATGAGCATATGCTCGGAGTGAGACGGGAGACATGAGTCTGCTTTTGCCGCAGACAGACTCACTTCCCACGAGCTTCTCCTGCGTGTGATTCTAGCATTTAAAGATATGCATTTTTCATATAACTTGGCCACCAAACAGAAGCCACTTACTTCATCTGGTGCTCAACCGGAGAAACAGCCATTGTGGGTAATTTTGGCTGAGCATGATTTTAGCTGCTCCCTCTGGCCTTAGATTTCTGCACAAGACAGGATTCCAATGAATAACTCTATGAAATTCCTACTTGGTGCCATGGATAATCCCACAACGGGGTTCACCTACTTGCCCACCCCCCTGGCATAGTATGGACTGGCTGGAGGGTAGTGGGGCTTATTTATTTGTACCTTACCCCAATGATGTCATTTCTGAGATCACTGTTATAACCTGGAGCAGAAAATACCACTTAGGTACCGGTGGCTCAGATGGTAAAGAATCCGCCTGCAATGCAGGAGACTTGGGTTAGATCCCTGGGTTGGGAAGATCCCCTGGAGAAGGGAACGGCTACCCACTCCAGTATTCTTGCCTGGAGAATTCCATGGACAGAGGAGCCTGGTGGGCTACAGCCCATGGGGTCGCAAAGAGTTGGACAAGTTGCTTGGACTGAGCAACTTTCACTTTTTCACCCTAATACAATTAGCCGGTCCTCCCAAGAATCACAGCTCAGCCCCCTGGGTTATGCAGGTCCACCAGTGCCCTTGCATCGCATGTTTTTTGGAGATGTAGGGATTGACTTTTAGGTCGGTGGTGGAGCTGAGGACGTTCTACTAGGACAGCTCACCCAAACCTCTGGGGAGTGTCTCTTGCCATTTACTTATAGTACTTTTTTTTCTTCTTCAGTATTATTGAGATGTAATTGACATACAGCTCTGTATAAGATTGTGTACAGCATATGGCTTGACTTACGTGCAACCTGAAGTGCTTATTAGAAGTTTAGTGACCGTCCATCATGTCACATGGACACAAAATTAAAAAAATAGAAAAAAAAAGTTTCCTTTGACGAGAACTTTTAGGGTTTACTCTCTTAACAACTTTCATGTGTAACATATAAGAGTGTTAGATTTATCGCATGTACGTTACCCCAGTACTTATTTATCTTATAACTGGATGCTTGTAACTTTTGACTGCACGTGTGCTTAGTCGCTAAGTCGTGTCTGACTCTTTGCAACTCCATGGACTGTAGCCACCC